>NC_143576.1:71416035-71735074 GCF_048544385.1 Mastigoproctus giganteus
ATAAAATATAAATATAAAATATAAATATCAAATACATATCAGATTCGTATACATTAACAATGAATGGGAATTAAAATGAATTAATAAAATATTTTGCAGAACAGCACAATTGTCTTTCTTTCAGTAGCAGTTACTGGGTTGGAGGCAGGCTGCTTTTTTATTCCTCTTCATCTGATTGGAAATCGACTCCTGTAGGCTTTAGAGTTGAGTATCCTTTTGAAATCAATGCTATAATGATTTATGAGTTGAAGGGATGCATTGGGTAACATTCTGTTCGTTTGCTTGCGCCTGGAGAGGTTGGATTTCGATTGCTGTTGGTGCCTTGAATTTTCTCTGTTCGGAACAACAATAATGATGGATAAGTTTGGTGAATCGCTTGCAGAAGTAATTAACTTAGCAAAATGCATGACTCCGGACTCGTTAATCACCTGTTGCAGAGAACAAGTTTTCATAAAGCTTTCGCCTGGAAAATTTTATGGGTAAAACGAAGTTTACTTTTCAGCCATCTAAGAACCCAATACTCTAGTTATAGAAATTTCTTGACAGTTACTTGAGGAGCACCAGACCACATTTCGGAAGCATAAGACAGAATGGGAAAGATGCTGTTATGTTATTATTTGGTTTTTTTAGGAGCATTAGCAACTAAGGCCATATTGCTTCGGGGATATGCGGTGGTCATTCCCTGACCTTTCCGCATCCTCCGTATTTGGTGGTCACGGGCTCGAACCCTGGTCTAATCAAAAAGCGTGTGCTACGCACGTTTGCTCCTGCCCACGGAGGCGCAGGAAGAGAAGCATTTTTGAACATGATTGATGATTGTTTTTTTTTTGTCTTCAAAATGGTGTAGGAAATATTTCTCACATATCTTTTCAGTACTTTGTTAACTGCAGGCTATAGCGTGTTGTAGCATTGATTCAGACCAATAGCATTTTATCTCAAAAAAAGATCATGGTCCTAATAAAGCTAACAGCCAGTGCAGAAAGCAGGAAATCCATAAATGTTGTGGTACATGACTCTCATCAATGGGTGCAATACCACCACTTTGCTTACTGGAGGCTTGAAGTGGTGGAACCCATGTTTAGTCTGCAGAGCTCAGTTCTGGTCAACCCTTCCCCATCTCTTCCATCATGCAGTATGATTGATGACTTTTGAGGTTATGATGAACATCGTGGCGAGATGCAATTTTCCTTACATTTCGAGGGTACAGCTCTAAAACGGTGTTCGCAGGCCCGCCGCTAGTTAGTACACCGGACCAAACATATTGGTAACTCTCTAGGAGGCTTCCGGATCAGCTAGTGTATAATCTTGCTACCTCTACTTTGTCAGATAGTGACTGAAGGGAGTCAGAGCAGTGTGTATGCGGGGGCATTGTCGAGGCCACGTTATGTCAAGGATATGGGTATATTCTTACCATGTGTACGCCATATCCAAAAATTTAATTACTTCATGCAACATGTCCCACCCACTTTTTCTTACTATTGAATACACCATGAATTGTCAAACTAATAGAGCAAGCTTATCTGCGAAAATATCTAAACCTCCCAAACACTTCCTAATTCATTTCCCAAATGTACGTGGTCTCAATTCTAATCTCAACGATGTCCATTTCCACTTGCAGTCTGCCAAACCCCATGTACTTTTTTTGACAGAATCTCAGTTATCGGTTGATTCAACTACTGCTCATCTCTATTGCCCAAATTATTCGCTGTATGATTCCTTCCGCCTCAAAGGTGGTACCTGTGCATATGTCCGTTCTGATATTCCCTGACAAAGACTTGGTAATTTGGAATCTCCTCTTTTCGATCTTCTCTGGCTTAAAATCTCTCTAACTCATTGTGTCAAATTCGTCTGTTGCCTCTACCGTTCTCCCAACTCCACTAATCACTTAGAGCTATTTGACTTCCTCTCTTTGCAACTTGACTTTCTTCGCTCCAAATTTCCTAATAGTGACGCAATTTTCCTTGGTGATTTTAATGTTCATAACTCCAGCTGGCTTCCGTTTTTTAGTCACAAGATGCTGAGGCTTTTGCAATTACTAATGACCTTGAACAGATTGTTCATTTACCTACAAGAATACCGGACAATCCTAACCATATAGCCAACACGCTTGATATTTTTCTCACAAACAACCCTTCTAAGTACACGGTCTAAGTGGAAGGTCCTTTAGGCATCTCAGATCACAATTTGGTGATTGTCTCTTCTCCAATGGAGCCTTTATTTCATGGCTATTCCCAATCGCGTATTGTTTGGCATTAGAAGAATGCAACATGGGATGACCTGCGAGATTTCTTTTCTTCTTTTCCTTTGTCAGATTACTGTTTCAAAACTTCTGATGTCAACGTTTGCTTAGATCGTGTCAGTGAAATTATTCTTGCAGGAATGGAATCCTTTATCCCACACTCCACTTTAAAATCTCATCCTTTATCTAAACCTTGGTTTTCCAATAAATGTGCTAAGGCTGTTCAAGAGAAGAACATTGCATATCGTAATTGGCTAGTATCTAATTCTTCAGTTTCATTTTCTGCCTACACCAAAGCGCGCAACAATTGTAAAGCAGTTATTAATCAGTCCAAACTAGAGTTTGAACAGGCTACGAGTAGAAAACTTTCTTCTTGCCCTAATGGTAGCCGAGCATTCTGGTCTCTTGCCAAAGCTATTGGCCGCAACTTTTCCCCATCTCTGCTCCCACCTCTGTCCAAACCAGATGGTTCTGTTGTCACTTCAGCCAAGGAAAAAGCTAACCTGCTAGCATCCCATTTTTCTTCCAACTCATGTATTAATGATCTTGGTAAAACATCTCCCACCATGCTCCATTCAATGCCTCCTGTGGTCTTCCGTCAAAAGGATGTCAGAAGGATTTTGACGAATCTTGATGCTAAGAAAGCTCCAGGTCTTGATGGTATTTCTCCACTTGTTCTCAAAACCTGTGCTCTTGAACCCTTTTCTTTGCGACCTTTTTCACTTTCTTATTCCAAAGTGTTTTTCCTTTTGCTTGGAAATTTGCTCATATCCAACCAGTTCTTAAAAAGGATGACAAATCCCTCCCATCCAATTATCGTCCTATAGCAATTACTTCTACTCTTTCTAAAGTAATAGAGAAATCTATTAACCGCCAACTCTTAATCTACCTATAAACCTTCCGTCTGATCAACGATCACCAGTATGGATTCTGTCAGTGTCGATCCACTGGCGATATTCAGGCTTATGTTACTCATTTATGGACAAATTGAATGGAAAAGTTGGGTGAAACACAAGTAGTTGCTCTAGACATCTCCAAGGCTTTCGATCGTGTTTGGCATAAAGGTCTTCTAAACAAGATTCCATCTTACAGTTTGCCAACTGTTTTTTGTAATTGGTTATCCAGTTTTCTCTCTGATCGCTCACTGACGGTGATGGTAGATGACTCTGTCTTTTAACTTCTCCACTAATGCCGGTGTCCCCCAAGTTCTGTTCTTTCCCACACGCTTTTCCTCTTGTATATTAATGACCTTCTTCCATTGACTGGAAATTCTATCCATAGTTTTGCCGATGATAGCACATTGCATTTCCCTTTCAATTTTGAGAAACCTTGCTCTGCTCAATCAGCTTCAACCTCTCGAAAATCTGCTACCAATTCCTTAAATTCCGATCTTCAGGTAATTCTCTTTAGTGGGGAAAAGACAACTTAGTTGATTTCAATCCTTCTAAAACTCAGTCCTATATGTCTTATAGGACTTATAGGACTGTCTTATATCTCGCAAAAAGGATTCTTCTGCTCCTATACCTATCTTTGGTGACACTCCGATTTCTAGGCAAAATGATATATCTCTTTTGGAGATTACCCTGACTTCTAATCTCTCTTGGCACAAGCACATTACAAATATTGCTTCCTCTGCATCTAAAAAACTTGGTTTTCTCTTTGGCTCTCGGCGTTACTTTTCTTCCAAATAGCTGCTCACTCTGTATAAATCGGAAATCCGCCCTTCCATGAACATTGTTCCCTCAACTGGGGTGATGCCCCTAAAACCTCTCTCTTAAGCTTCTTGATTCCATTCAGAAGAGGGCAGTTAGGTTAATTAATGATTAATCTCTAACAGAGTCTCTCCATTTGCTGTCTCATAGACGTACTGTTTCTGCTGAATGCCTCTTCTACAGATATTTCCATGGGCACTGTTCTTCTGAATTGGCTTCTATAATTCCCGCTCTCTTTCAAAACAGTCCAAACACGTGTTGCCACCAGCCAACATCCATTTACTGTCCAACTTCAAACTCACAGAACCAACGTTTCATCTTCCTCGTTTATTCATTCAACTGCCGTTTTCTGGAACGACCTGCCTTCATACGTATTTCCTGAAAATTACAGTCTACAGAAGTTCAAGTTCAATGTCAACAAATATCTTCTTTCGTCTTCCAACCTCCAACCCAATCTAGGTTGTAGTTAGCTGATATCAGAATGAGGTCTGACCCTTATTCCTGGTTTTTTAACATGCAAATCGACCCATGAACACATTTCTATAGGCAAACTATACATAGAGATATGAGCGAAAAGCTCCGTTAATAAAATACTAGAAATAAAAGATAATATAAAAGTTAAGGTTTATATAAGATATTCTGATTTACTACCCCGCGTTCTCCAAACGTTTTCACGACACTCATCATAAAATAGAAATTACATTAATAAAATATTCCTACTCTTATTTTTTTTTTTTGTTTTCCCAGTGCTTGTTTTACACCAGACCGACTCAATATAGTTCTGAAATCTATATGCTTGGAAATTAAAGCATAACTCCTCTCCTCCCCACACTGCATTTACCCTATTCAAATTCTGTATCCATTATATCATAATGGATATAATATTGCGAAAATTTACCTTCACTTTCGGCTTTAGTATTCAAATATATGAGTCAGTCATTATATATTCATTGCGACTCTAACATATTCTACGTCAGCGCTTGCTTGCTTTTCCTACAATTTTCCAGTTGGATTGGGTCAGTTTTAGCACTCTCTGCATAACTTCCATAATTCCGCATTACTTTTTCATAGTTCCATGGCATTTCAACCAGTGCCAGTTTTCCCTGTATTAAATAAATCTTGATTTGATCTTTTACCATAAATATTGCATTTTGGGATAAGAATTCCCACTACACCCTGTACTTCCCAAATCGGTACACGACCCGACAGGATAGTTTAAAAGATGTTTCTTTCGAACGTTATTCCAACTTTATTTTATCAAACTAGAAGATAGAAACAGACTTTCTGCACGAGCGATTATATCATGCTAGAATTATCAGCTTGTTTGGTGTGTTAAGCACTTCTCTCACTAGAAGTTTGCGATTCAGAAGTTTATTTTTTGAGTTTATCAATTTGTCTTCTTTCGGAACTTTTGGATCATAAACTGCGTATGAACATGAGTCAGTGCCATTCACTAGTGATCGCTTATTGTACTTTTCAAATTTGTTAACTCTGAAATGCTCGTGTGGGTTTTCTCACTACTAATAACTTTTTCTTAAAAAGACTTGTTTAAGCTTGTTCTACCAGACTATTTACGCATTTAAACAAGGGCAGCCAATGTGTACACACATGCTTCAAAATCTTTTTGACTTCAGTGGCATGGACCATTTGAAATTGTTTAAATCTATCTTTCCTTTTAGCACTTCATTCTAGATGGTAGTAAATTTCCACCAATATTCATCCATTTTCTTAGAAATGGCCTGCAGCTCCCTTTCCAACACACAAATCAATAAGTTGACAAAAACATCCGATTACCATCAAGTGCTCAATCTTCTCTTTTCCATATTTTAGGCCTACCATACCAGACATATTGTTGACATTAAATGACAGACTTTTTAAAGAAATCCAAACTGCTTTTAGGCTGTTCAGAATACCATATCTAATGCCGCACCTCGGGGTCACCATCGAATGGTGAACTTTCAATGTGACGATTTTTGGGAATTTTGAATTTAAAAAATTTCATTAACAATGCCTGTTTCTTCCACAACAGCTTTTTTTTTTTTTTTTTTTTTTTTTTGTTATTTCGCTATCAAGAAACGTATTTCCGAAAGACGCGCCTGCATGATCAGCACAGCTCAGAGAAGATTATATTCCATGATAAAAAGTACAAATAGATATTCGGCACGTATGACATTATCGTTGTCATGTTTCGATAAAAAGATGGAAAAAAATTTGAGTTTTTTTTTCGTCTTTTTTGCTTATGCTTATTTATTTGCAAATGTCTGCCTACATTGCGTTTCCCGCCGCTTGAAATTGAAAAATCACATTTAATGAATATCCTGTCTGAAAGGCGTTGAAGCTTCATACAATATTACCCACAACGGCAAGCATATGCCAGGGGGTTTGGCAAATGAATATGAGCCTGCGTGTGGAGAAAGGTGACGCGAGGCACAGCTCAATCTCTCTCTCACACACTCTCACACACACACACTGGTAGGGTTGAGACGTACAAGGAAGGAATATAAAATTATTATTATATTATGCGTATTAACAACAAAAAATTTTACTAGTACATACAGATCATAGTACATAAAGAAATTAGGAATCACGAAATTACATACACAGCTTGTTTTTTTGTTGTTGTTGTTTCTGTGGGAGTTTAATGGCGCATAAATATATACATCGCCATGTTACAGTATAACAGTAAGGTAAAGCGGGAAATACAAATGGACCTGTTAATAGAATGTTTTACCCCATTTATACGAAGACATTTCTATACTGATATTTTATACACATACATTAGGCAGACATACGCAAACATATTACAGAAGTGTTTGTTTAAGCACATATCTCTTCTAGTCCTCATCAGTAGCAAAATTTTCACAATCCACTTTGAGAGCCTGAACTCTTGCATTTGCTGATTCGGCAGAAACCTATCTGCTCGGTGACGCCTTGTTTCCACAGTGCACTTTGGTCCCCCTCAGAGCTGGCCAATCGATTGGCCAGCTCTGAGGGGGACCAAAGGGAATCCGACAACCATATTCATCCCATATATTAGGCGTCGAGATGATCCCTGCTATGTTTGTAAGCCACCCACTCAAATAACCAATTTTCTCCAGTACAGACGCATTGAGGTAGTAGAACTACCGATCCATAGATTTCGACGCCTACAGAATATATATTTCCTGGTATCCGTAAAATCGTGAATATACAGCAGATGTTGCTTCATCTGCCACCTCAAACGAATAGCTTGAGGTGCAGGCCTTCCATATGGTTATGAAACGGAGCTTTGGGTCAAACGTTAAGCCCAAATCCATATGCTTTTCGAAGACTGGGATACGAGCGCTATGTGGAATAGGTGTCATCAGTGCATGGCTATTCTTAAAGGAGTATACTACCAAAGCGGATTTGGATGGATGAATTTTCAGTCCGAAATGGGCGAGGTACTTCGCCATCCTGATGGGTTTGTGTATAATTTCATCGGTAACATGTTGAGCGTTGTCCTGGCTGCGGATAGGTATCATTAGTTTAATGTAATCACAGAATGTCTCTTCTGCCAAAGATAAAAGGGACCAGCAACAGTAGTGAAAAGGATTCTCGAGAGTACCACTCCTTGAGAAACTCCTACGTTAACTTTACGGGTAAAGGTTTTGCCAAGATACTTGAAAAGAATTTCATTTGGAGATGTGTCAAGAATCAGAGGACATCTCCGTTCTTCACAAATGCAAAGCAAAATGGTAACGTCAATCGCCACAGAGATATCCAAATATATCACCGTTAGTTAGGTATTTTAATCGCGGTAGCCAAGATGCCGTTGGTAATTGCCAGTAGATTTGTAGCAGTCGACCTATTTTTAAACCCACAGTGGATTTTCTCTGGTTTGTTAGGCATGAGTTGGCTGGTAACAATTATTTCAACGATTTTCAGCAGGCAACATGCCTTTGCAATTGGCCTGAATTGAGTTGATGTTGCTGATTTGGGGACTGCTTGAATTAAATATTTGTTCCACATATCTAGAAAATATTACTGCTGGTATTGACTTATAAATATGAAGGAGGGTATCAAGTTCACTGGTGTGCAAAACTCAAGGACCAACACTATTTCTAAAGGTTACAACCACAAAATCTTTAGTTAAGGTACTCTTTACAGATGAGAGAATTCAGTCTCAGCAGCGATTCTAGACGTCAGCTAATCTGACGAGAGGTTGGCACGCGGTATCACCCCGCAAACATCACTGAAAGAAATCGATATGGCGGTCGTGGTGTCCTCGTCTGGGGAGGCGTTATCTTGGATGGACGTACACAACTCCAGATACTGGAAGGCGGTACTGTAACCGGTGCATGCTAGTGTACTGAGGTAATCCTTCCCCATGTGCGTCTGTTCCGAGGTGCCACTGGCCCTGAGTTCGTGTTTATGGATGATAACGCCACACCCCATCGCACTGCAGCCGTTGATATGCTTTTAGAAAGTGAGGACATTGTTCGTATGGATGGATTGGCCTGCCCGTTTCTGCCGATCTAAATCCCATCGAACACATATGGGACGCTCTGGGGAGACGGCTAGCGGCACGTCTGCACCCACCAGAAAATGTTCACCAGCTGAAGATGGCGCTGACAGAGGAATGGATGATTTTACCGCAAGAATGTATCAACAACATTGTTCTAAGTATGGACAAGCGGTGCAAACCCTGCATCGACATTATGGGTGGCCATATCTCCTACTGAGGACACCTCTTTCCATTGTTCCATCTTTGGCAGTGATGCATCTGTATCATGGCAGCCAGTGCTGTGTTGCCATTTTTGAATAAAGTCCCTCTGTACCGTTTTGTTTCCGTTGTTGTGTCGGTGTTGTTTTCTTCATCATTTCTGTACCCCACGAGGTTCCTTTAGTATGCTTTTCACATATCTGGGGCAGTCGTATGAGAAGTTACAGGTGAAAACCTGACTGGTCCTTAAATTAAATTTTGCACACTAGTGTAGAAAAGAACTGAGACATTTGATGAAGTGTGGGACATTATATGAGCCTGTCACAGCGTTTGGTGAGGGGGGGGGGGGCGGGTGTTAATAGCTGTAAACAGTTTCTTTTTATCGAACTTCAAGGTTAATAGTACCAAGATTAGGATGTTATGTTTACTTGGCTGCTCTAAAATCTTGTAATGTTAACCCAATCTAGGGGATAAATTCCTGTTGGGAGTTCTTTGTGCTTTTCTGCATATGACGCAGAGCAATAGAGGTTAAGTAAGTCTTAATAATTAACAATTTCTGCTTATTGAATTTCGCATGAGCCCTCAAGAAGGTGATTTTGTCCTCTGTGTTGCCTGAAAGTTCCAGCGACTGTGCGCTTCTTGGGTGTTTCTGAACTTGGTGGTTAGGAAAGATGTACACCAGACCTTTGTCCAACTTGACAGGTAAACTGTTTTTGTAGCTGTTGCAGTTGTGATGGTGTTGAGCCACTGGGTGAGCAGAACTGTGGCTAGGTCTCTGCCGCAGACGTTTAGTATGCTCCGTGGAACTTAAACGGATGCAAAGAGGCAGAGAAGATCAGTACTCAGATATTTTGATGCTAATTTCTTTGACTTCTTTTGGGCAGTTATCAGTGAGTGTATGAAGTTGGAGGAAAACAGACCCGGCGATCTGATTCACATCTAGTTTTTGGTGTTGGCTTGAGTATGGCAGCTTCAAAAGAGAAGTAGATATCTAGCCTATGAATGCCACGTTTTTACCCCTCTCTGATTTTACAATTAATGGAAAAGTTTGCCTAATTGCCTTCTGAAATTTTAAACATAATTCTTTGGCATCTTACAAAAATATGGCACATTACAGAAAACAAGCTATTAGTACGCGTTTCTATTTTGCAACGTAAACTACCGCAGCACATCCTGGTGGCCAATTCATTAACGAAAATAAGTAGCAATTTGCAAAATTAAAAAATAAAAAGTCCAATTTCAACGTATTATTGACTTTTTCTGTGAAGAGAAAAGAAGATAGAGTTTAAGCCAAAAAAAAAAAAAAAAGCAGAGCAGCTCCTTGTCACCAATTACCGTATATTACGACCGTGAGACAGAGGTTTAATGCAAATCGAGTTAAAAAGGCAATTCTCTGTCGTAAATCCACTGAGTTGGCAGCTAAGAACTTGAGAGAAATCCCATGCAACGTTATGGAACCTACAAACGAGAGCAATGGAAGATATAATTGGAGGTTTTGATGTTTTTAGTGCACATTTCCCTAATTTAATTTTGTATAATTTAAGTGGGGAACTATGATTGTATACGTTTATGGAGAATTTAGGCAGGTGGGATATCCTGAATAAAAAGTCCACTTGACCGTTAAATAATTAAATTACATATTATTAATAATGTCCACTAGGAAAGAAGAAAATATTTCAGTATTTTCCTCTTATGTACAACAGTTTACGTTCAAATAACCTTAGCGGACGACTCCATTTTCAACACAGGAAACATCAAATCGGTAGCAGTGTACAATTTACATTAACAAAAAAAAAATTGTATTGGCATACCGATGCTCAGTGTTTCTTTCTTTTCACCCCACCTTTTTGCCGAATAGTTTGAGATATCTAGCAATCTGAACACTGCACATTTAAGAACCGTATAAAATCGCGAGTGGCTGATACGTAGTGCGACAACCTGTCTATATAATGATAGCACCCTTCTTACTAACAGGTAGTAAGTCCAATGTGCCTAATGAAAGTCGTCCATAAATGGCAAAACTGTGCTAAGAAGAATCGAATCACTTCAGCGCCCCATTTTTGCCTCAGTACACATTTAGAAAAATGTTGAGTACTTTCATCAACGTACGTTGGTTTTTTTTTTTTTTTACACGCAAAAATACAGAAGTTTCAGTCTAAAGAATATTCGAAAAACTACGAGAAAAGCGATCGTGGGTTTTGATGCGATCTCGTCAAAGTCCATATTTTTGTAAGTGTATACCCTGTGGAATAGCAACTGAGGTCATCAGCCTTTAATAAATATGAAAACGTTCCTAAACTACGCAATCACAATAAGATGCACTTGGGACTTCTAAAATGCTACTGCAGAATAGAGGCGCACTTGTGAAGTGAGAATCTCGCTTGAATCTACCACAGAAATGCTGCCAGTAAATGTACATCGCATATAAACCTCAAGGAAAGAGAGATAAAATATTGTAGGATTGGGCGATTCTGCAGCTGTCGGGTGCGTGTTATTTTAAATATTTCTGTAGATGTGTTAATGCTATTTCATTTCTACCCATAAATACTACATTAGAAGGTTTAGTTTTAATACACTGCATGAGACAGCTGAAGCAAATTTGTTATTATTACTATTAAAATCTGTTTAATTAAATCGCAGTTGTTTATCACCCGAGCGCTAGCTGGGTGTCCTCCACGAGGAATCTGATGTACACATACAATGATGTACGCGAACAATTTTAGAGCAATATATTCAAAATTTCATAGTTAATTTAATATACGAAATAGTTAAATATTAGTTGCCAGATTGAGAAATACTATTTACCTTTATTCACAAGAATACTTATTTACAGGCTCTAAAAGTAAATTACTTTTGGCAATATTTTGAGTGCTTACCTATTTAGAGTTGAGGTCACGATTTTAGGTAACCTCAGGTCTAAATGGGTAGAGATAACGACGTAAGGTTGATCTCCTAATAAACATCATTTTCTATATAAAGTCGTTACCGGTTGACTCATTCTTAGTTGGGCTAGAAGTTGGTTAATGATCATGTGATTTCCTATTTTTTTTTCTTTACATGGTTCACTCTTACGAATGGGGATTACAAACTAGAAAGAGCGAATTGCTGAATTATGGTTACTGTAAATGAGTCATATGGAAAGCTTCACCGGATTATAGCGGAACCACTTGGTAGCTATTTCTCATATTTGGATCCTATAGTTCATATCTTCACAATATTTTGTCGAGTTGACTTGGAAATTGTCGAATATATCCATTATTTCTTCTGGAAAATATCTACTCATCTCAAGATGAGTGAGAGCTGATGAAGTACAGAGAATTCCTGCAGAGAATTTAATGGATTCCTTAGGAGTGCTACAAGATGGCCTTGATATTGGCGTATCGATCTTGCTAATCAATAGCTGATTTAAGGATTTCGAGATTACCAGCAGTTTCCGAAGGGTAGTTTAAAACTACACTTTGGTGATTTACTCCAAGGCCGTTAATAACCTTAAAGTTTGAAGTAAATGATGGCCATCCCTGGAGATGGTAAAGAGTACCTGATATCCAGTTCAGCCATCAAAGAAGCAAGTACTCAATTCTTAGTAAAGAACTGTTTGTGGTTGCAGAAAACCATTAGATGCGGGGGTATAAAGTAGCAGGCGTTTCAGAATGTAGCTTTTAATCAGCTCAGGATTTCGGATACTGGTTAGTTTTTGTTTGAACTCCCATGCGGGTGAGAGGATCTTGGATTTTCTTGGTAGGTCGTTACTTTCATCACCTGTTCGATCTAGGTAGATCAGAACGTTGTTCGTGATCTTTGTTTTATTTTAAATATTTATGTAGGTGTGTTAATGCTATTTCAATTCTACTCATAAATACTACATCAAAAGGTTTAATATCCTGCAGCAGACAGCTAAAGCAAATTATTATTAATATTATTATTAAAACCTGTTTAATTAAACTGCAGTTGCTTTTCAACCCTAAGAATAGAAAGAGCATGTTCATCCTCTTAATTTTACATCATCTGCGAATGTAATAGTTACTGGAAAGGTAAGGCAGATGGTGGTTTGGTTCAGATAAAGTGAAGAGCTGCTGCGAATAAAATGATGGATGAGACTTCCCCTTGGAGTATATCTCAGGTGACTGTAGCTCGCCGACCGGGATAGCCGGGTGGGTAAAGTGCCTGCCTGCAACTAAAAGGTGGCGGGTTCGAATCCCGGCTCGGGCTTGGATCATAGTAGAAAATGCAAAAACCTTGGGAGGTGCAATATGGCCACAGAAGCCGATGCGCCAACAACTAACAACAAAAAAAAAAAAAAAGAGACTGTAGCTAGTTTCCATACCGTGACGGGAAACCTTCAGATGTTTTATCAAGAATTCTGGTAGTTTTTATTTAATTTTATTACAAAAAATATAATTTTAATCACAAACAATGAAATTAAGAGCAATTTCACAATGACAATGCATGGAAGGTTAAACGATTTCGGGGATGCATTCTTTGTCAAAACAATATAGACAATTAATTCCAACTGTAAGTACAGTTACGCAAAACGTAACACTGGGTTGCCTTCAACACTAAAAGTGCCGAGGTTTATTGACGTTGAAAACGTTTTTACTAGCGTTATTCCAAAAATTTTGTAACGAAAAACCATCATGCGAAAAGCGTTATGAAAATTTATTCCAGTTTAATTTATCTTCTACTGGATCAAATTTAATGAAATTTTGCATGAAGCTTCATCTTGTCTCTATACTAGAGGAAAAACTTTTAAACCTCTGAAAAATTCAGAAGTTTTTCCAGGATAGTGGAAAATATGAAACATGTGAGCAAGGAGAGTTTTTCACGTAATAAACGGGATAATGTGGACGTATAGCATATTGTTGGGAAGCTAAGGAATTTACAAACAGAAAATTAAGGTTTTAGAAAAAAAAAAAAAAAAAAAAAACAACTTTAGGAAAGTGGAAAATGCGTTAATTCGAAAACGCATCTACGCATCTGGTTTAAAGTCACCTGGTGTTTACAAATTCAATGTAATTTTTTTTCTTTACAATTAAACTCTGAAGCTGGAAAAGAGTTATGCACATTTATGAAAACATTCTTCAACTTGGACATGTCATCAGATCATTACGTGTAGTAACACGTAAATGGGACAACTATTCATGGTGTATTTAGTCGTGAATTAAAATTTCTTCAATGTAAAAATTATATATCCTACTTTAGTCATCACATACCAATACTTTCAGTAACCGAAATGTAATTATTATTAATAAAATAAAATTGTTATATTATTATCCATGAATTTTTTTTTAATATCTGAAAATTAAAACGTTTTTAACGCCTGCCGATGACTTAAATGTAAAGCACGTTAAATATGCTAGGGGGCAGGACACATTATGTACATGGTACAGAATTTTTTAATTAAAAAAATACCTGTACCGGAAAAGGTAATTTTCGATGCTACACTGTTCTAAAACGTTGCATGCGTGCAAGGAACATCATAACGCTAATCCTTGGGCAATAAAGATAACAATGAGACAAAAGCCCTAGACAATGACAGAGAGACGCGACTTGTATTGCACTTAGAGACCGAAATTAATGAGATGCATGTCTGTACATTAGTGAATGGAGAGTTTGAATGACAAAACCATTTGTGATGCGTCACTTTAAAGGGTAACATTAGCTCTTTTGTGCAGCTACATTGAACGGTCTTTGTACAACGATCCTTGCTGATCTTTTCATGGTAGTTATTGATAGGTCCAATTCTGATGGGCTAGGAGAAGAGGCTGTTGGTATTTGTCTTGTTTCGTGTTTTCCCCGTACTTTGACGTAGTCAAGTGGGGATCTGGTCCAATACGGTGCTCTTGAAGACGCGAACCATGCTCAGCACCGCTCTTATATGAAATACTTCCACGCAGAGCCTGTCAGTATTAAGTTTTTCCTACGTTAGGAAAAGCATCTTACTGACAAGCTATATTTTGTTGCCGGTATCAGTCTGGTGGTATTTATTGCCATATGCTGTCCTTCTGCTCTAACCCACATATAATTAATTCTTCAGACCTTTAGCAATTAATGTTGTAGACTGCTCCTTTGAGATGACCACTCACTTGCAAAAGTGCTGTCTACAAAATTAATTGGAAGAACTCTAAATTACATGTAGGCGCAAGAGGAAAGCTACATATTGTATCAAAAACACCAGACGAATGAAAAATGGTAAACAGCGCTGCAGACTCAATATCCTAAAGCCATAAATGCATCGCACTGGAGGCTCCACATAAAGCATTTCATATAAGAGCCCTGGTGAACACAATGAACCGCTCCAAGGGCCCTCTCACAACAATGACATGGTCCGTGGTTACAGAGCAGAATAACTGTCTGTGATTACCCCAGTGAAGTGGAACAGTCAGATATTCCAAATCAGATTTTGGTAAACATACATTTCAATTCATCTGTTGTCACAAGGTACCTGCATGCCAATAGTTTCTATATCAGCAGTTGTCTCCCACTGTAAATAACATTCGAAACGTAATTTATATGTCGGTAGCAACCCTTTTATGTTGGTCGCATCACATTGAAGAGCAGGATAGTGGTTTTTTATCCCGATTAATGCAAAACTGAAAACACTTCAATAAAAAAGAAAAAAAAAGAAATGGCTTCCTCAGTCTTCTGAAAGGTCTGAACAGTGATTCAGAGCTGTTCAATACAGCTTCAAGAAAAATCATATTATCAGCATATAACGATAAACGGATATAAAAAAAATAATAAGATAAACGAGAAGTATGTGAATGCGTCCCGATGCAACACCCCAGTAGATGTGGTTCATGGTTAATGGTTTGAATTCAAACCATTAGCTGAATAACATCTTACTGAAAAAGGGCAGAAAGAGAAATGCCATTAAATGCCGCTTTTTGATGTCAAAAACAAAAATTAAATAAAAATGAAGAAAGGAGGAGGCTCCTTTTCGAAAGCAAAATAAATGTAAATAATTAGTTGCAAAAATTACCTGTGCAAAGCGTAATAAACAGTGTCTAGTTTTTTTGTGGAAAGTTCTGTTAATGAAAATACGGAAACAAAATTTATTTCAGAAATTTTAACATAAATGATTCAACGCAACTGGGTTAAAATCCCAAACGGATTTGGACTCATTTAATATGGCGAATGGGATCAATCTATAAGACTGGGCTTCGGGAGAAAAACTGAAAAATTCAGTTTTTTCCAGATTTTCTGGATAAAATCGCATTTCGAAGTGACTGACAAAAGAAACGTTTTCTAATAAGCCTTTTCATGGATGTCGACGCAAAAATACAAGTATGGATGCAAGACAGGCAGATTTACTAGCCATAGAGATTGTTCACTAGGATTCGGAGCTAACCTTGGAGAATAATCTGCTAAAATGCTAATGGAATGCTTCAACAGATTATTATAATGGAGCACCAATTCGATTACGGAATAATTTCTTTTTACAGAAAAGCAATTTCGTTATGTACGATTTTATTCGGAATTACAGTGAAACTTCCCTTTAACGGACAGCCATGGGGAACGAAAATGTGTCCGTTAGAGAGAAGTGTCCGCTAACAAGAAGTCTGAGGGAGAAAAAAAAAGAAAGAAAGAAAAATCGTTAAACGTTTAATGTAAAATTAAATTAAATTATATACAGATTTTGCACAATATTTTTGTAAATAATATACATACAATTGTGCTATGCATATTATGACTTTATCTTAAGAAAAATACATACATCACTTATTTTCTTCTGCACCTTCTTCCGGCTGATAATTTTGTTTTCAACATTTGTTTGGAGTAAAGAAACCATCGAAAGTCCTTCAGTATCTTCTTCAGCGGCGAAAAACATTTTTAAACGATTGATTTGTATGAGCGCTTCTTCTATTTTCAACTGTGGTTCGTCGTTAATATGTTCTTCGACAGAATGACCTCCTTCCATTTCTTCATCCTCATGAGGAACTTCTTGAAAAATATCGATGATAATGTCGTTGATATTTAGAGCACCATCTTCTGTACTGAGGTTTAAGTCTATATCTTTGTAGCCAGGGTCACTTGTAGCTGAAGTATCGTACATTATCAATAGATGTTGAAGTACTTGTTCTTCTTGGTGCTCCACATTGCTGTTCACAACTTCAATTTTGCGTTTGAGAAGCCAGACTTTACAAAACAGTTCAAGACAGTTTGTTTTCTAATTGCGTTTACTGAAGAGGAAATCCATTGAATCGCATCTAGGATGCTGATTTTCTTTGCAAGGTCACTCGTACATGTTACATCGTTCATATTTGCAATGAGATGTCTTAAAACACGTTTTCTGTAGTGAAGTTTAAAATTTTTTATTATCCCTTAATCCAAGGGCTGACTAACATTCCAACATTCAAAAATTATTTGAATGTTGGAAAATTCAATGTGCGGGTGAGATGCAGCATTATTCATGAAAAGAATAATTTTTCTGTTTTGACGAATCATGTTTTGGTTAAAGTGACTTATCCATTCGCTCATGATATCTCGTGTCATCCACGCTTTTTTTATTGGACTTCCAGTCAACATCCAAAAGATTCAACTTTATGCCCTTGAAACAACGAGGATTTTGTGGGTTTCCTATAAGAAGAGGTTGTTCAAAGTCTCCCAGCATATTTGTACACAATAGTACAGTCAAGCGTTCCTTAGAAATTTTTCCGCCCTGGCATTTTCGTTTTTTAAACTTATTGTGTTTTCAGGAAGAGCTTTAAAAAAACAACCCTGTTTCGTCACAGTTGTAAATATCCTTAGCTTCAAAATCACGACATAAATCTTCCAATTTGACGGTCCACTCTGTTACAACTCCAGTATCAACAGTATCCACCTTCACCACTTACGGTTTTCCAAGAAATTTTATGCCGAGTTTTGAACTTGTCTAGCCATCCCACAGAACTCATTTACTCCGATAGATTTCGCAACCTCCAAAGCCTTTTCCCTAATAATAGGCCCATTAATGGGAATTTTTTTTAGCACATGCGCGACAAATTTGAAGTCCAACAGTTTTCGGGAATGATTTTTGAACCTGATCATTTACGTGTTGCCAAAATTGTTTGAGCAGTTCATTTTTTTTCTTTAGGATGTCGCTTACCTGCGTCTTCCCGATTTTGAATTTTACAGCGAGATTGCGAACACTATTTTATTGCCGATCATACGCATTAATGAGTTCGACTATCTTTTAAAGTTAACTGTTTACGAGAAGACATTGTGCACTTCACACGACACTGAACAAAACTGAAAAGACGAAAGGCCGACCATATTCTCCCCCTCCCTGCACACACCGAATTCATCAGAAGTTTTACACGGGCCTTAAAATTCTTGAAATAGGGTTTAGAATAGAAAATAAACACACGATTGAGGCAATACGTGGAAGAAACGTTCCTAGAAAAAGGGCCGTGAGCTCGCCCGCTATCCGTTATGGGGAGATGAAATTATGTGCTAATCTAAACGAAACAGTGCAGATTGCCTGTCCGCGTCCGTTACAGAGAATGTCCGCTAGACAGAAGCTGCAAACACGTTAAAACCAATGGAGGTGAGATGGGGAATTTGAAAATGTCTGTTGTAGAGAGATGTCCGTTAGGAGAAGTTTCACTGTACTTCAATACCCAGTCACGGGAATCAATCCAAGTTTCCTTAATATTTATTAAGGAAATCGTTCCTCTATTGAGAGGAATGGTCCGTCAATAAATGACGACAGAGACACAAGCCGGCAATGAATTCAGTAATAGACTACTTCCCGCTAATAGTTGTTCTCTGTGTGTGTGTGTTCGTGTGCGAGCGCTTACTGTCTGAATTGTTTATTCAAAGAGCTGCAGTTTAATTTTACTGCAGGGCTAGGTACACACTGTCCACAGTACACACTGACAACGGAAGCGCGAAGTGCAAACGTAAAGCAACAATTTCAACAAAAGGTCTTCACGTAAGGATTTAACAAACCACTGGTGTTTCTGAAATTCTTTAGTTTTATTTCGGAATTCCTAGACTTCCTGGGAAAATATTAATCTTTCCCATAAAATTCAAATACTTCTTACTTTTATGTTCAGATGGCAATCAGAAAGGGTACGCACTTTCCGAACAGCACATTAAACATCACTTTTGGTTATCGCTTTATAAAATGGGAGTCTGCTTTCCTTTTAAACTTTTTCTGATATTCATTAGAAACTTAAAAACAATCATAGCGCATTATTCGAGGCAAAAATCTCATATACTGAAGAGAGTCTTACGAATAGAATCATTCACTTTTCTCAATATTCTAAAAGTATTACATATTATCCAAACCGTTTTTGAATACGTTTTCTTCACGACACTGGCTTCGAATTTTTAATCCAAAAAGACAAATTATATATAAGCAATAATAGCAAATGAACCAGTAGTGTAATGGATAAAAGGGAGTCATCTGTGCTTTTATTTTCAATTTGTTTAATCAGTAATTTGTTTAATTACGGATTAAACAAAACTAATTAATAATAACTAATTTACCGAGTAAAGAACCACTGGTGGTTAAACTGTAACCTTATTTTTGACTTTTATAATGCACCTCAAAGGCATTCTGTGATCAACTTGGATCACAAATATCGCTGACAAGTCATCACAGAATCCAGCATACTTCCGGATAAAGTAAAACGACCATTTTGCATATGTGCTTAAGAAGTATACTAAATCTGTACTGAATACGTTATCCAGAGGTAAAATGCTTATAACAAGCATTTTACCTTTCTTTGAATGCAGTCGACTCTTCAAGAACATTTAAATTACCAACTGAAATCATCATTCACTATAAGGCCTAAAATTCCTACCTAGGCTTTTATTACCAATTAAAGATATGAGTAAATATTACAAGGCAGACTCAGATCACCATTAAGGAAAGTCTACAATAAATATATTTCATACGAAGAAATTTTATAAAGTAATATATTCTGAAGAAAGATGGTGCTAATAATCAAAATTAACTAAAATTCAAATATTACACTCATGGTACTAAACATTATGACCAGCCCTGTCTCCAATGGATGCATCCTACAGCAACTACGAGTGACATCACTTTCCAACGCAACATAGATAGTGCCTGTAAGTTCGTCAGTATGAAGCCCATGCAATGGGGAAAGAGAAGGACCTGAACGGGGAATAATTTGAAGCTCTAGAGGAAGGCGGGGAACAGCATCTCAGCAACCGCAGGAATTACTGGCTATTCGAAGACCGCCACAGTGTAAATCGGACGTGGGCAAAGGAGGACCCAAAACCACCCAACGTGTCGTGAAGGAGGAAATCACCACTGGTTGATAGACAAGGTGAACGGACGACAGGCGGCTCACGATCCCTCAATTTTAATGCAGACTACAACAAAGGCACACCAGGAATGTTTACCAGCAACACCGTCCAGCTGAAGCTCTTGCGGATTGGCCTACGGAGTAGGCGGCCTGTTCATATGCCCGATCGTCATCCAGACCTCCGTATGCAGAAGCACGGAGCGCCGTACCTGAACACTGGAAAAGAGTCACCTGGTCTGATGAATCAAGGTTCCAACTCCATCATGCGGATGGACGGGTGCGCATCCGATGGCGAACAGCTGCAATCAGACTGCAGTGTTGAACGAAAACAGTGCAGCGGCAGTGGTATTATGGTTCGGGGAATGCTTTCATGGAAATAACTGGATCCCTCTCCCCCACTGAACACACCTTTAAGATTAATTTCATTCAAATCTTACCTCAGCATTGTTTAGGACTGAGTTTTGCCTTGAATGCCGATCGTGTATCCAGATAGCACTGGACTCTTTCAAGACAACCATGTCACAATACCTGCACTGTGCAGGAATGGTTCGGTGATCATGTCCAAGCATTTCATGCACCCCTGGCCGCAAAATTCTTCCAACATCAATTCCATCGAACGTTTGTAGGATGCAGTGGAACGCAGAATTCGCCAATCTACGCCAGTGTCTCGCTCCGTTGCCGAACTCCATATCCTTTTCTCCAGCTGATCCAGGATACCCGAGAACACCTTCCGCGGTCTCGCGGAGTCTGTGTCACTCTGGATGGAAGCAATTATCAGGGCGAAAAGCGGCCCAACACGCTGTTAGGTACGTGGTCATAATGCTTTTGCTTATGACTGTATAATTAATTTTAAAATAACGATTTGTTCTCTTTTACTGCTTAACGATAATTAATAATATCTTAAATTTAGTAATAAAATATGTTGAAATTCTGACTTAAAAGATTTGATGCTGGTAAATGGTTAGTATTATTCTATTATTTTTATTAGCATTCTATTCTTTTTAAAACAATCCATATGTTAGGTATTACTATAATTGCATATACAGGGTGTTTCAGTTAAACGTTTCAGAACTTCTAAGAGGGGTAGGGTACATCCTGACAACTCGAAATCATATAGCAATGTGGGGTCGGAAATGCTTTCCTGAAGCGGTGTTGTACACAGAAGCACCATAAAGAAAAGAGACTGTAAGTGAGAAATCGTTTTAATAATACATGAAAAGAAGCAAAAGGTACATGGATTAAAGTAAGTGTTCGAAGTTTCTTCCACGGGCTACAATGCACGCCTCACATCTCCGACGCATGGACATCCGAACATTCTGGAATACTCCAGGCGAATTTCGAATTTCTTGAACAAGAACGCCAAGTTAGTAGGATGGATGATTACACGAACGCAGAGTTAGCCGATATGCATTTGGCGTACGGGGCTGCAAATTGTAGTGGGCCAGCCGCACAGCGTTTGTACGCGGAACGATATCCGACGAGGCGTATTCCCAGTCATAATTTCTTTGCAAGACTGCACCAGAGGTTAGCTGAGAGAGGTTCATTTGAAAGAGCTGACAGGGACAGGGTAAGAACAGCACGGACTCCAGCCGTCGAACAGAATGTGCTGCAGCATGTACAGGGGAATCCAAGACCGAGTACACGAAGTCTAGCAAACGCAGTCGGGGTTTCCCATTGCAGCGTCTGGAGGATTCTCCGAGAACAAGACATGCATCCGTTTCACGTGCAGTGTGTCCAGACACAGCAACCGGAGGATTATGCACCTCGTATTGCTTTCGCACAGTGGTACTTTGGAAAATGTGCTACAAATCCCCTTTTTCCTGCTGAAGTGTTGTTTTCCAATGAGGCATCCTTCACAAGGGAAGGAATTTTCAACACGCATAACGACCATATCTGGGCGGTCGAGAACCCACATGCAATACGACGTCGTGCAGCACAGATTCGATTTTCGGTCAATGTATGGGCCGGTATTATGGGAGATCACCTCATCGGACCTTACCTGTTACCGTGTCGTCTAACCGGACCTATCTACTTGATCTTTCTGCAGCAAGTATTGCCACAACTTTTGAGAGATGAACAGATTTCTGCATCGACGCAACAGACAATGTGGTTCCAACACGATGGAGCCCCTGCCCATTATAGCGGAGATGTTCGTAACTAGCTGGATGTCACATTTGGTCAACAGTGGATCGGACGTGGTGGTCCCGTGCGTTGGCCTGCTCGGTCACCCGACCTATCATTTCTTGATTTTTATTTCTGGGGTGATATGAAATCGCAGTTTATGACATTCCTGTTGACAATGCTGAGGAGCTGGTTGCAAGAATCGCAGTAGCTGCCGAAGAAATTCGAAATTCGCCTGGAGTATTCCAGAATGTTCGGATGTCCATGCGTCGGAGATGTGAGGCGTGCTGTAGCCCGTGGAAGAAACTTCGAACACTTACTTTAATCCATGTACCTTTTGCTTCTTTTCATGTATTATTAAAACGATTTCTCACTTACGGTCTCTTTTCTTTATGGTGCTTCTGTGTACAACACCGCTTCAGGAAAGCATTTCCGACCCCACATTGCTATATGATTTCGAGCTGTCAGGATGTACCCTACCCCTCTTAGAAGTTCTGAAACGTTTAACTGAAACACCCTGTATATCGTGTGTGTGTGCACTGCTTTGCACACTCGATATTTGTTACTTATAAAGCAGGTTAAAATATTTATGACTAGTGTTTTTTGGTTTGTATTTTTGTCAGATTTATAAAACTAGCTAGTTTTGTCCCTGCGCGATGATCACATATTTGTTCCGTCCACCACTAGCTCATAAATTTCAAAAGGGATGAGTAGACGAAAACAATTCATTTGCGTGCCCTTGTCAATTGCAACTTGTGTCTGGGAAAATTAACTCAGAATATTTGTTGTATGAGATAATTAAATCCTGAAATTCTAAGAAAACATCGGAGGTTCTGTTCCAAATACATAGCAATTTTTTTTCTAGTCGGGTGAGGTAAGAGGATTGAATTGGAGGTTATGAAATGCGAATTTGGCACCTAAAACCTCCCTAACAGAGCATATGCTGAAGTGGTATCGATCCGACTTCTTCTCCAGTAGTGCCCGAACATACGTACAAAAAATTCTAAGACTCATTCTAAGTTCAAAAACTAAAGAAAAAAGTCAAACTTGGGTCCGATTCTGAATGGTTCCGGGGCTGCGGTCTTTTATTTAAAAAACGATTTATGGAGTTTTGAATAATCAAATATAATAAAATCATAAAAAGTTAACAAGAATAAGCAGACTTTTAATTCATATTGGTGTCTGCTTATTCTTATTTATTTAATATTTTTATTATTGCAATTTGAACTCCACAGCCTTTATTTTCTTTTTATATTCAAACAGCTGTATCTCTATAAGAGTTCGCAATCTGACACATGACTTTTTTTAGTTATAGAATACGACCCAAAATTTTTCCACTCACTTGAAATATTCTATATAGATATTTCTGTAGGAGGAAACTGGGGAGTATGGAATCATGCTTAAATAACCAACGAACAGTAATGGTGTCAAAGCTTATTCTTTACATCCAATTCTTTAGTGGCAATCCTCGTAGCAGCTAATTGGATTAGCGTGGGATGATCTCTGCTTTACAAAGCCATGCTGCAATTTCGCTATAATTTCATTTCTGTCCAAAAGATCCTACGTATCTAAAGGGACTTTGCCTGAATTCGAGGATTATCTTATCATAATAGCTAAAGGTCTGCGTAACTGTTTTCACATCCTTTAATATAATTGGATAATTGTATCTGCTCCTGGTGCCTTTTCACTTTCAATTGTAAAAACCTCGGTTCTAAGAACCTTAATTTATCATCAAATTCGCTACATCCCAAATAAAATGAAAATCAATGAAATTTGAATACCGCATGGAATGGCGAAAAAAAAAAAATTATGCTACCACTATCGAACCAAAAAGACATAAAAACCACCACGAAACAAACAAACATATAGATTTTATTTTATTACTATTAATTTTATTTATTTTACTTATCCGATAATGTTGGTTTTTGCTTTTGGAATATGTGTAATTACAAATTATTTGGAACCTAGGCGTTATTGAAGAGGCAAATTCTATACATTTTTTATTTATATTTAGCCTTATTAGATGCATTAAATTGTTAAGTATTATTTAAAGGATGTACATGTTATAACCTATTACTCACATAAGATACTATACTACTAAATATGTTAGTAGTATTACTATTATTAAACTGTACTATTAATCTATTAATTAAAGAGGGGAAAGCATTCAGATCAAGTATTTTAAGACATGTGAACTTGGTATCGCTTGTGAAGGGATATATATATATATATATATATATCGCTTGTGAAGGGATATATATATATATATATATATATATATATATATATATATATAGAGAGAGAGAGAGAGAGAGAGAGAGAGAGAGAGAGAGAGAGAAGGAAAAAAGTATAAAGGAGGAGAGTAATAAATACTATACAGTTGGAATTAAACTAAATGGCTAGGTTTAGAGAATTTTAGACTATAGAATTTTATTAAGTGTTCTATAAAGTTAGAATCTTAGTAATTAATTGATAAGGAGGTAACTATGTTTACTTTTCACTTCTATTAATCACAGATAAAGAAAATAAAAATTTATTTAATTTTTAAAAAAATCGAACGCGCTGCGTATACATTAAGTTGTTCAGCTTATCCGCGTCCCGTGTATATAGACATTTTGAATTTAGAAATCTCACTTGTTCTCATCCTTTACAGACATTATTCGTGAGTGTTTATGACTAATTATTGCAACCCTTGCCCACAACGGAAGAACAAAAACTCACACTAGCACAGCATACGCGTTGGTGCTAGTGAAAAACATTAAATAGATCAAACAAATGTGCATTTTTATAACTTTTCAGGCTTAGGCCATAACTGTTAGAAACAAGTAGAACTAGTTTTGTTCATTCTAGATCTGGGAAGCTTTTTTTTATATAATTCTCAGATTTTAAAAACACAGCTCGTTAACTAACTATACAAACGTGACCATCTGAGATACTTTTAAAATTAAATTAGCTGAAACACAGCTTATTTTGCAAAAGTAAATGAGGAGCTGTAAACGAACCCCGAACAATGGTCTGGATAACATGACTCTAAATTAGGCATGTATTAATTTTATTGCTCACTTTTCGCTTTCACTGTACTACTTCATCAGACCGAGACTGTAGAAATGTTTTAAACTTTTTTTTTTTTTTTTTTTTGGTAGCAAAAATAATAAAATCACTTCCGTTCTAATTTAAAATTTTTTCTGGCGTACAATGGGAACGCACGATGCATGGGAAAACATGAACGCATCAGATTTATATATTTGTAGTTTTTAAGAAGGGATCTCTAAAAAGACTGAAGTTAATTATTTTCTGAAGTAGTTTACTATTTTATTGTTTTTATAGAAGACTAGTCTAGACTTCTTAGCATCCTATTCAGCATTCCCCTCCTATTCTTAATTAGACTGAGAATTTAGGATCTTGTTGGCCAGAAAAATGCACCAGCCGATATTTCTGAAATTGCAGCACTTGTCTAAACTCGGCAAGATGGTGATAAATATTACAGTACACGAACAAGCTTTCGCTGTTAGAATACATATTCATCATGATTCGATAAAGTGTTAATGAGTTGTTACTTCAAGTTATGAATTTAAAGCACAATTAGCCCTGCAACCCAAACATTCCTAACTTCATTCCTCTAGCTTGAATACGGTTGGGGTGAACAGAAATGGCCGAAAAGCCAAGGCCATGAGGTATTAGCATGTCCATGACATATTAATAGGAAATTCGAGTTTTTCATCTCGTTCTGGAATGAATAATTGGATCTCCTGGGAGGGAAGGAGACTATTTAATCCTTTCTCGAGGTGAATTAATTCAGTGATAATTTATATATGTATTAAAATAAATATTAAAAAAAAATATGAGCTCATGTCTTATTATGACCGAATCGAACCTAAGCCTTTTCCAAGCATTATCATGAATGCATGAACATGCAACCTTGAAATTAATTCTTATGTTTCCCTAAGAAACCGTCAAACCCATCTGGGAAGCTTCCAACAGTTTGAGAATCATGTTTAGGAGCAAGTATATATCGATCTGACTAAAGATATTTCATTTTCGATCAGACAGATTTAGAAAGTTAAGTTTGCTGTTAAGAACAGGCGTCCGTAGCCGAGTGGTCAGGAGCGGGAGTGCAGTAGCACACGCTCTTTGAGTATACCGGGGTTCAAAACCCTGACTGCTGAATACGGTCGATTTGCCAACCCGCACTGGACCAGCATGGCAGATTATGGTCCATTTCTCTCAGCATGAATTGTTGAGGAGGCTTCCATCCTGCAGTGGGTTGATAATGGCTGCAGTTTACTTTTTTACAAGCCCAATGACAGATAATGTTGTAAACTGATCGGATATTTCTCAAGGTTCAGATAATTTTTTTTTATTAGCGTATGGCAAGAGCTTTCTGTGATAAGAGGGAGGAAGAATTTACGTAGCATCCAGCGCCGGCCACGCATGTTCAACCGGTTCTGTCGAACAGGGCCCCGCGCTCAAATGATCTAATTAATAACATCATCCGCGTAATAACAGCTTTTCTGAATTTCTATCAACGAGCCTACCGCCGTCTTAATGTCTAGTTACTCACATTATCGTCACCGCAAAAGAGTTCAAGAATTTGAAAATTTGAATACTGTAAAATTTGAAAAAAAAAAAAAAAAAAATCACTATTACAAAAATCCCCCGTATTTATTTTTGCATACAAAGTTTGGGACCTGCTCTGGTAGCATCAAATATGTTTTATTAATGAAAATTGGAAGTTCTCGAGAGAGAATGCATAAATTGTGAGTTACAATATATGCTTTCAGTGTTTGGAAGATACCATGTGACGCATAAAATACAGTGCTGAGGTTTAATCCTTGAATTCTGCCTTCGACAAATTTATCGAAGTTGGAGTTATAAGAAATGTAAGTTTTAGTTTGCCCATGTTAAGCACCAAAGCAGCTAAACCTATGAAGGGTCAATATATTGCCTGTAAATTTCGTAAATTCTGTGGTTGATTTTTTCCTGTTTGTTGATACAAAAAAAATCGCGCTTCTGGGAGAAAAATATTATGCAACCCTCTTCTAACTCGGCCACGTTGTGAATAAAGTTTATAAAACTTCTTTGCGTCATTCACAGGATTCGAATTCAGGCCTTTTTTACCCAATGCAAGTTTTGAAGTACACCACGGTGACAGATGCTGTCGAAGCCCTTTTATAATATCTAAACATACCGAGATTAAATGATTGTTTTTGGTGAAAGCATTCTGTATGTCTGTTTCTACTTTGACCATGAGATCTAGCGTGGATCTATTTTTTGGGAAACCAAATTGGTTTTTATTCATCAATAATAGTGATTCTTTATGCCATGTAAATCTCTTATGCAAAATTTTTCCATAGCAATTGTCGATTTGTCGGTAGTTTTATGGGTTACATTCATCTTTACGTAGTTTTGGCAATATTAGCATAATTGATTGATGCCAAGAGATAGAGTAAAAGCTCTCAAAGAGGATTCGATTGAAAGCAGTCAGTAAAGGAGCAATACTTTATCATTTGATTTATGTAACGTTAAGTTATAAATTTCGTCAGAACCAGCAGCTATTTATTGATCTATTTAAGGATTCTTGTAGTTCATATTTTACACAGAAGTACAAATACGTGTAGACTCAACGAGCTGTAGCCCAGAGAGCCACAACTCGTTGAACAGAAGAATTACCAGTATATAAACTGAAACTGTGAGTCTGATCATACGAGGTTGGAGAAGGTTTAGAAGAGCATGCCGGAAGGTGGAGGATAATCTTCTTCCCAGCTTAGTGTTGGAGAAAATATCAAAAGGAATCTTCAATCGAGTTGTATGACTTTTCATCCGATTAGTGTTGGGTCTGTATTTTTTGGAACAGTGGAGGTAATTTTAGTACAGGGTTCTTTTTTTGCTATTCTGTTTAAAGTGTTTTACTTTTGCCTTCAGCCGCTTATAGACACGGAAGTTAAAGAGTGGCTAGATGCATGTGAAACATATTCCGTTTTGCTTTTCTTTTTTGAATCGTTACAAGCACCAGTCCACCAGAAACTGGAATGCCTGCGATACTACGATGTTAAACTGGTTGTTTGTTGGTATTGGGCTTAACGACACAAGGGCTACTGAGGCCAAATTCATAGATTATATCTGTTCATAGATTATTTACAGGATACGTATTGTTAAAGATGTTAAATTATATGCTCCTGCGTAGGCCAATATATTTTAAATACGTCAAAAGTTCTTCTACACTTGCATTATTTCCTAAGTGAACTAAATCATGTGAGAGTGATTGAAAAGTGTTAGACAGTTGGTTGAATGTAAGGGACAATCAACCAGAAAATGATGGACCGTAAGTTGTCTGTGACAGGATGATCACTGAGGTGGGTTTTCTCCCAATAATAAATAGACATGAGTATGATGGGTCATGTTGTGATATTGTCATCAGACTCCCAATTTCAGTTTCTGGTAATTCTTATGTTCAACGAGCCTTCTACATGTATTTCTACTTCTGTATACAATACCACTTCCTCTCATGTGTTTCGTTGAAAACCGGAGAGCCACAGCTCTGAATCTTGTTTAATCTATTTAAGTTTATTGTTGGTGTTACTTTTCCAAATCTGTGACCAGTTGTTGTTGCGCGCTTTACATGTGAAAGACTTATAGTCAGTGTAAGGAACCTGATGATGTTGTGAGAGAGCGGGTTGAGAATGTTTAGCGGCAAAGTCAGCACTTTCATTTCCCGGAATGCCAGAATGGCCAGGGATCCAGCAAAAGCTGATTGACGGATTGGCTGCGAATGAATGTATTTCAAGGTAGGATGAGAAATTCTTCCTCATGGCAGAGATAGCACTGAGGGAGTCTGTGAAAATTATGGGAGTTGAGATGGAAGGATCAATAATTTTACTAAGTGCTAACCTGATGGTATATAATTCAGCAGTGAAGACGCTGCAAACTAATGGTAGTGAGGCTATAACAGTAATGTTAAACTGGAGCGTGGTATTTGGTTGCAATTGATGATATTCTATAATTTAATCATCTAGTGATAATATTCATTTTATTCATCTAGTGATGAATAAAATATCATCGAGAAACATTTAAAACAATTCGCCTGGTAAAATACACATTTTTGCCATGTTTTTGTCTGTAATGCATTTGTTGTTAGGATGACATACTTTGAAGTGATCGATATTAAGTAAGTTTTCTAATACCAACCTCAATACCAGAGGGGGAAAAAACTTAAATTGCAGAGGTTGATGTCTGGGGTACTGCACGGGAGCATGAAGGGCTTCAGGTAATTTTACACAACTCGTTGATCATACAAGGTTATGTTTTTCGAATAGAAATTCGAGCAGTTGTCAACGTTTATCTGCCTGGAAGGATTTCTGTGGTAGCTAACTTCCGTTTCGGTCTCCCCAACGGGAAGAAAAGAGTCAGTAGTCATGTAACAATGTTGCTAAAGCCACTTACAGTACATGAGTGATTTTGCGAGCGAGAGAGCGATATATGGAAACAGGACTGAAAGAATTTTTAAATGCAACACATACCGCGACCGCACTTCTAAGAGGATTTGTAGAGAAACTGAATTGAACGTAAACCACAGAATCCAGTTATATGTCTGCTCCTTCAAGTGAATTAATTTCATTGTTTCCGCTACATCTATATATAGCTTTTAAAAGAGAGAGAGAGATCATTTAAAATAAATCATATCTGCAAGGAACAAAAAGTTTGTTTCTTGTAGATATGATTATTGGGATCGTTCTGATTGAATAGGTTATGAAGATCGTCGATATTGCCTGGTTGGTCGCTACCATTTCATTGATGATGCGGTATAATGCATGAATATCCCCATATTTACAAGTCACGCGAGATTGAATCACCGTAAACTGAAACGTATATACAAATGTACCCTCACGTTTGATCACTCGGCTACGTTGGCCTTTAGAAAACGATAAATATCACTGTTTTCCAAACGCAGACTGCTTATGGCTATCGCGTCTTGACTTTTCTTTTTTAGGAAAGCTTGTCTAACCCGTTGTCATCATCTCTGTAATTCTAGAAATGATTCATCTTAATTGGAGACCTATGCATCTTAATGCACAGACATATCAATGTCTGTGCTGCTTGCAATGCTAGCTTAAAGCTGTCATGGAAGGACCAGGTACTTCAGTTTTGCTATTTCTGAATAAGTAGATGCTAGGGTCAATGGATTTATATCAAAGATGCTTTTATTTTGGTCAGTTATTTGTTGTTTTCAGGATTGATTGTTTGGAAATAGGATTCGGGCCCATTAGAATAGTAATATGTTCAGAAAGATTGAATCGCCTTTTTGAGCGGCTGTCGTTTCTAAGTTAAAGCTGCATGTGAAACTTTCAGTGTGCTTATCAGAACCTGTTTCCCTGAATATTGATATGTCGCTTTATCTTCTATTTTGCACTTTTAAACCTTATTCCATATTATACAATCGCCACAGACTTTGGTGTGTGCGTTATGGAGGTTTAATGGCGCATAAGCTTCTGGGGCTATAGGCCACAGACTTTGGAGTGAGTCTAGAGTGTGTTTAGTGTTAAACGGCACCAGGGGTTTCCCCCATCTCTGCGTGCTATACATTGTGGGTGTGAAACAGAACACTGTCAATGCCAGAGGTTTAAAAGTGTATGGATTTTGTACATGTGTAGTGTCGTGTACCGTTGTTCCTCTGGTCATTTAGCCGCTGGGCCCCTAATGGGACCCAACATTGTCCACACTCTGCCTCGTGGAGGCAGACCAGGTACACCACTATTATAGTTATTTACTCTGGCAGGTCCTGCCACCTAATTTCCTGAGATTTCAGTGGCTAGGACCTTAAAAAAAAAAATAAAATAATAATAATAATAATAATAATAATAATAAAAAAATAATAATAATAAAAAGAAATAATAATAATAAATAAAAAATAAAATAAAATAAATAAAAAAAAAAACCGTTATATAACGTTATGGGTCAGCCAAAAAGAAGTACTATTTATGCAAATAAATGTTAAGTTTTTGGGTGTAGGGCTCAAGCAATTTAACAATGGTTCAGACACTAGTAATTATAATTAAAAGAGAGAGAGAGAGAGAGAGAGAGAGAGAGAGAGAGAGAGAGAGAGAGAGAGAGAGAGAGGGGGGTGGGGAGACTGAAGGCGGGGGGGAAAGACAGAAATAAGGGGAGTGAGTGGGATGATCACTTTACAACTTGGGCAGTGACTGTGCGTGGCAGTCTATATGTATATAGTCTTTGGATCCACAATTAGGAACAAGCCACTAATAAGGAATATCAAAACCGACATATACAAAAGTACCGCCTTTAAAACAAATGGAATCATAGAGCGAATAATGAAGACAAATTAAACTGTCCTGAACTGCTTACTTTTTCTGGCATAACCGAAATTATGTCAGAAAGGTAAGCAGTTTGAACATGAAAATAACTGCAACTTACTTTCACATACATTTGTGAAAAATCGCACTAATTGAACAAACTCATTTCGCAAATGAGTTTGTTCAATTAGTGCGACTATTCATGATGCGTTGGAGCAGATAAGGAAAACGTTTTGGATTATTATATGTTGTTGTTTTTTTTTTTTTTTGATTTGGTAGTTGTTGGTGCATCGGCTTCTGTGGCCATATTGCACCTCCCAAGGTTTTTGCAGTACTTTGATCCAAGCCCGAGGCGAGAATCGAACCCCCGACCTTTGGGTTGCCGGGAAGGTACTTTACCCACATTCAGGAGCGGATTAAGGTCGGTTGAGGCCCCGGGCGCAGAAGAAAATATTGGGCCCCTTAAAAAAAAGAGAGGAGACAGGGAAAATAAAAATACATGTTAACCATTTTTTTAAATAAATAAAAAAAATATTATGTACTATTAATGTTTTATTTCCAATAAAATTTGAATATAATATATGTAAAATATAATTAATAATAGCATAATAATAATCACAAAGTTTTGAACTAATATGTTCAACTAATTTGTTGGGGTTTTGCGTGGGCCCCTTCAGAAGTCGGGGCCCAGGGCGCGCGCCGGTGCGCCCTCCGTTAAATCCGCCTCTGCCCACATTATATGTTGTATGAATTGATGAACTTTTTATATACGGCGTACGCATAACAAGAGTGTGTGTGTGTGTGTGTGTGTGTGTGTGTGTGTGAGAGATATGGTTGTTTATTGGCGCATTAGCTGCTATGGTTACAGTGCGCCTATTCGTAGGAATATTAGAAAATAATTAACAATGAAGCAGGTTCAATTTAATTTCAGTTCTGACACCTATTCATAAAAGATTATACACTCCAATTTGTTTCAAAAAGCAAAAGTTCATTTGCCTCCTCTCCAATGATATGATGTAATGTCAACGGTTCTCGAAGATTAGCCAGATTTTGAGGTACTGAAGCTGATAGTGTGGACAATCAATCAAAATATGTTTGACTATTAGATATTCTAAGCAGTCGAGGCGAGGAGGATCATCGCCCATTAGTAGATGGAGGTGAGTCAGATGGGTGTGTCCTATTCTCATCCGTGTGAGTACTACTTCTTCCCGCCGCACTGTCTGATTGCTCGAGTGCCAGAACTTTGAGTCTTGTTTCAATTGGAAAAGTTTGTTATTCGTTTGGTTATGCCATAGTTCTGTCCACTGTGCATGGTATGCTGCTTGAATTAAGATATTATAATCAGGCGCTGGAATAGAGACAGAGGTTAGGTCTAAAGTTGATGGATTTTTGGCAGATATATCAGCAACTTCATTCCCCTTTTATGCCTGAATGTGCTAGAATCCAGCAAAACTTCACTCGCATAACAAGAATAAACCCAGATCCTTAACATCAGATGTAGATGCTTCCTGTATCGTGACCAATAATTTCGGTCCAATGAATTATCAAATCACTGTTTGTCGGCCTTTTGGCTAAGATCAAAGTGTAGCGAATTATCGATCAGCCGGCTTTCGAATCGGAGATAAGAAATGGTGGAAACGATTTCATGTCTCCAATCAGTAAAGTGGTAGCATTGCACTGGGTGATGAGAGTCACCACCACTTAGCAATACCTAATGATACAGACAGTTGGCTATTCTTGTGTGCTGCGGACACTACAACTTGGTCCTCTGCTCATTGGTTTATGCCTAAGTGGCAACCTCCAAATTACGAGGAAGTGTTTTAGATCATAATAATGGTGATAAATCCACGGTTAGTAATAATCTCACCATCATGAAGGCGAGAGCAGGAAGTTTGGTTGTTGACCGGACTTTGCAGAAATTCTATACAAAGACATATTACAGCACTGCGACAGAGAGGGTACATTAAAGAGATCACAGCATGGATTCGTAAAGGAGAAAGTTTGCTAAAGTAACCTCTCAAATTATTGTGATGTACGTAGTTATTTAATACCAAAAATTGCAAGAGCTTTTTTTTTTAAATAACTCACCTCACCTTAAAAAGAAGCTCTTTCTATTTTTAGTATTAGGTTAGTAAGACAGTAACTAGAAGTAATTGGGCTATAATTGACGTCAGTATGATATAGTTATAAAGCAGTCTGACGCAAAGAAAAACATCAACGTTATACACTTGACTTCTGTAAATCATTTGACAGTCCTGCACGAGCAATTACTGTACAATATGGAGTGTGGTGCCATTAACGGATAAGATAATTAAATGATTAAGGAATGGCTAATAAGAAGATTTAACGCTTATAAATGGGCATCCGTCAGAGTGGACTACAATTTCCAGCGGTGTCTCCCAGGGTTTAGTCCTATGACTATCCTCATTCCTACGAGACATTGAAGAAGACGTTCGAGGCATACTGTCAAAATTTTCACATGGTAATAAAAGTGGGAAGAGTGGTGAAGTCAGCCATCAGATACGCTACTTCAAAACGATCTTGACTCGTTATACGAATGGTAAGCGAAATAATATTCCAAGGATAATCTACAGTTAATGGAGGGGGGGGGGGGTTAAAGACAGTTACTAAAGAAAACTTTGGAAAAGTTCATAAAGATGCAACTGGCATTCTCATTTGATACAGCCAGGTAGACAGGAAGTCACATGGTGTCTTGTCTATGACTTACTAAACCTTCACATATGAAGAGATAATTCCATAATATCAATGAAGACGATACCCTTACTTAAAAGAGTACTGCGTTCGGACCTCTGAAGGTCTTGTCTAAATAAAAAGAAATTGAATTTCTTGAAGGGGTAAAAAATGGATGCACGGCCCAGCAAGAAGAACAGGGTGTTTCATACGAGGAAGAATGTCAGAAGACGTAATATTTTTTGCTCTAAAATTAAACAAAACCAATCGATTTTGATAGAAATATATATATATGTTGATCGACAGGTTTCAGCAGCGGTTTCACCGCCTATTAGTTTGTATTTAGTAGCAACTGAAGAAAAAGGAGGCTAAAATTAGGTCCAATTTGTTGGGGCCTAACTGACACATGTCCTCTTCTGAAAAGAAAAAATTTTTGACTGTTCAAATATAAATGAAGTGTGTTGTTTTCTTTACACAGAACGTTAATCAACCAGGCGGAGGTCCGTAGTTCTCAGAGCAATCCAAAAACGCTACGGTAGCCATTAATGATGGTAGAGTTGCAATAATTTCAGAAAAGCAATTTTGACTTCTAGGAGGGCTCTGAGGAATCACGCTTGCGAAGTGAAAGTGATGAGGAGAAAACTGAAAGATTTAGAATTTTATCTAAAGACTCTCGAAGCCCTATTTGTAACCCCGCAATCATAATAAACCCATTTGACTACTATACTGAAAGCGACCACCACAACTTAAAATCATATTTCGATTCTAGCTATGTTAAGCTACTAGACGATAACCAAACGTCACTGTAACTTTCCATAATATACAAATCAATTCAACCTATCGACAAAAAGTGTGCCTTATGTGGGGACACCTACTTCATAATGCCAATTATCGGTTATACTTGCCTATTTTCGCTAGAGACGAAGCTGATGATCCTTTGTGATGTAAGATGTGTTTTTCATGCTCGCTTCTCCTAAAAGTTATGACATGACTGACGTTGTGTGCGTCTTCAACTAATGCTACTGCGCCTATCATGTGGTAGGAGAATGGGCGTCTTTGTCGGTCTATAGGGATGGCTGATACTGATCGAGAACTTTTGTCACGCCGACTCATTTTTATATGAAACACATTTTAAATACGAAACAAATATAGTTATCTACACTGGAAATATGAACTAAATGTATGTAATAAATTAAAATGTTGCAGAATTTGTTTTAGACGATTCTTGTGTCATAAAGTCGTATTTTAAGAAAATTAAAGAATATCAAGTCTGTGTCTATCAACACTAGCAGCTTTAAATACATTAACAGTGGAAATACGGCCTAAATAGCCTGGCACCCACAGCAGCAGCAATTGGCTAACTGCATGACATTTCGTTGATATTTCTTGAGTATAGTAATTGGATTTTATATAACTCCATATGATTCTTTTCGGTTTCTCTGAAAACAAATAAGCTGCCCGTTTTATGAGAAAAAAGATTTAGATTCCGTATAGATTAATTTGGAAAGGGTGTTGTCGTCGTAAGTGGTAGCATGCTGCACAATTTTCCTTTAATTCTAAAAAATAAAACAGTTAAAATTATGCAATCTTTTACGTTGCAGGAGATTCTGCTACAACCGTCCACCAAACTCTTTTTTTCTTCAATTCATACTAATTAGTAATGTACAAAAATAGCACTATAATCCGTTTTAATTCTTGTGCATCTTTGCTAGATAACAACAAGTTTAATTTTGTAATGAATTAAGCAGTGTACAGGCCGCCTTCGATTTACGTCGATCCAAACTTTTGTCATGAGCGAATTACCACATGTATTACTTATGGCAGTGTGACCCGAACGTTTTTTCCTTTGTTTTTATTTCTTGTCAAAGTAATTGTCAAATTTCGATAACTCAGAAGTGCATACCTGCTTTCATTGGGCAACATCGGGTAAAAAAAAAACATTTCAAATGTGAGCAGTAGTTTTATTCTCCTTTTACTACGTTTAAACTTACAAATGATGTGAAAAGACGCTCAGGATAGATAAATAAAAACCAGTGACATTAACTGTTTCTGAAATAATGCATAGCAAGTCACTTTCGGTTCTACTGAAACTGTAAAGTTGATAATCGTAAAAAATTATTCCTGTGGACACTTGCAAATATTGTACCGATACGTACGTACTCATAGCACTGTTTGCTATTTAGTCAGTGTGGTTCTTGATGAGCTCCAATGCCGAAGGTTTTTGTATTTTTTATTTAATATTTCATCCGTAAAATTGTCGGATAAAGGGACAGGTCAGGGCTCAAGCGATGCTGTTGAAAAGAAATGTACCAGAAATGTTAATTACAAGCGAAGATAAAAATGATAACAACAAGTGAAAGTCGAAGTCTGAAATCGGAAGGCAATTGATCGTAGTTTGCACAACTGTACAACAATAGATCTTTGATCTATTGTTGTACGGAGGAGAATATCTTTGACAAGTTCTCCTACTCCGTCTGTCATTGCTTTAATGGTCAATGTTTCTGTTTTCCGCACCAGGATAGGCGGTGAGGTGCACGGCTGGAAGACAGCTTCGAATTACGAGCAGCTACTTGACCATTGTAATCCAATTTTATGAACTGTTTTTCTGATGGTTGTTGGTCCTACGTTTATCCCAGGTTTATCAACCGTTTCTCGAATCAACTCATGGTGCCTTTCCGATTTCTTTTCACCATTCATTGCAAAACTGTCGACATGCTCATGGAGTAATCCACCTCGCGTGGGATGAATGATCAGTCACGTAACCTTCTGATCCATTGGCTTACGACATTTCCAACGGTTTGTTTTTGGTATCACACTCTTATTGATATCTGGCGAATGGACATGCCTGCTATGCCACAACCTATAACGGATATGTCTTTTTATTTGAAATTCTGTTCTATCTACCTGTCGTTAAATGTGCCTGCCTTTTATCCTACTTTTAACTGGTACTGGCATTACTGTTCATGTAGCCTCTGGAATTAACCATTACGTTCCAGGGTATAAGTTGGCCTATAATGCATGTTGGAAGACTGCGTATATGTACAGGAATAAAATGAAAACTGCAACTTACTTAAGTGTTCTGTGGAGTGCTGAATAATAGCGGAAGGTATCTTGAGAAAATTTGCCAACGAACATAAATAGCAAAATTCCAGACAGGTTTACATCAAAACAGTTACATTAAAATGTATCATTTTCTAAACTTGACTCTGAACCATGGGCGCCGGCAACATGGTGTAAGGTGGTGCAAGTGCACCACCTTTAGATTTCGAAGTAATACACAATTTTTAATATTTTTATTAATTTATTGAAACAAGATATTGCACGTATTCGAAAATTTGGTGAACAAAAAATTTATTCCCACATGCACCACCTTACAAACTATCCTGCCGATGCCCATGCTCTGAACTGTTCTTAATTTACACGGTTTAAATACTTTTGTGTACTTTTAATTTTAAAGCTAGTAAGGATTTAATTATATAATTATAAATACCTTTTAAAAAGTAATTACTTTCCCTCTAATAATTACATTTACAATTACTAAACATACTCTCTCGCGACGTATAGTTTAATAGTTTAAACCTTTAAAGTCTGATTTTTGAGGTATTAGTATTTTTAATTTTATGCCTTATGATAGTATAATACAAAAAAGGTAATAATATTAGAACTGGTATGATTTTTGAAGCCTCCGTTGATTTCTACAGGCATAGCCGTTAGCAATACAATTTGCTAAGTGCAGTTTGCACATCGTTATGTCAGTGATTTTCTCCTCTAGACATACTTCCAAGTTTTTAAAATAGTGTAGTTAAAAATATGCGAACATAACATTGACAGTTTCTGGGGTATACGTAAATTCGTTACAGAAACTGTCAAAAATGAGGCCCATTATATTCCTTGTATAAGTGAGAAACACTTGCAATTTGCCAATCGATATGGAGTCCATCGGATGCTGAATTGCCACTTGTAGCTCTTCCAGTCAATGAAGGTGATCTGAATACTGATCCTTTAAAAAGAAATTAGGTTGGCTAAGATCTAGTCTTCTCGGACGCCATGATCCTTTTAAAGTTCCTATTTTTTTTATGTTCCTATAAAACACAAACGACATAACTATATAAAATACAGATGATATAACTGCTTGCACTCCGGGGTCTGCGCGGTAGCACAGTGGTATCGTCCTCCCCACACCGGGTGGAAAAGGCCCGGGTTCGAATCCCGTCGATGACGCGAGGAACTTTAATGGGCTTTTTTTTCTCTTGTGGCTGAGTTAGTCGCTCTCAGAAATAGATAGCAAGGTTTTTTTTCCACAGAGGCTTTGGGCTTTTTTGTCCAGCAAAACAGGCAAATCGACCAGAGAAAACACCCAATTTACAGACATATATGAGTATATGTAAGAAATTACGGGTGGTCTAATACAAGATTATCGAAAAAGGTGTGTCCGTGATTTCCGTTCTAATTATCTTCGGAAATATTTGATCGATTGCTGTGATCGTAACAGCAAACAGTGTGGTAACTCACTAAGTTTTATTTGACCGGCGCAGCCAAGATCAACAATGATCTTGGCTGCGCCGCGAGTGTGCGCAAATGACTTCTACGCGCACCGCCTCAGTCAGTGTCAGTAAGATGGCCACTGCCAGTTTCCTTAAACTGATTAAACGAACGTATTATAGTACTGCCTGTAAGTACATCCGTATTGACGTTGCACTGTTATGACAGATTTAAATTCAGCGTACCACAACACACACTGCGCTTTCTGTTACACGGTCGCCATCTTACTGACACTGAGTGAGGCGATGCGCATAAGATCATTCTGCGCACACCCACTGCGTAGCCAAGGTTAAGGTGTCAAATAAAACTTAGTGAGTTACCACACTGTTTGCTGCTACGATCACAGCAATAGATCAAATATTTCCGAAGATAATTAAAATGGAAATCACATACACCTTTTTTCGATGACCCTATATAATAGTTAAGTTTTTTTTTTGCTTTTTTAAGTCCTCATTTCTGAGGACTTCAAATACCGGGAATATTAAGTAAATCAAGAAACAAATTAACAAGTTTCTATATGTCTAATCCACCAATGTACATTCGTAGATAGACAATCAAATCAGAACCAATACTAATAGAAGTAGACATTCGTCTATGAGGATCGACACTTTGGAATCTAAGATATTTTAAATTAAACTTTTCCTCATTTGTTTCGCTATAAAAAGAAAACATCTGAACACACGATATACTGAAACACGTCTATTCCATTCACCTGCCGAAGTTAGATTTCCCAACTCAAAATCAAAGAAGCATGATTGATTTTGATTTTTTTTTAGCAATTTTGGAAGATGATTTAAGTCCTGAGAGAAGGTTCTTTACTTCGAGTTAGTGAACTTAACAACCACTCTTTGCAGTGTATTCTTTTGTCATTCAATCAAAATCTTTTTTTCTACAGAATTATCTCGATGTTGACATATTTTATTTTCTACACAATAATTAATTTCCTCTTTGGAATCACCGTTTTCAGAAACTTCGCAGGCAACCCACTCTTATCAGATTTTCAGATCCTGTGATTTCTCTGAACCAACGGACATGCATGTGTTACATTTAAGTTTATTTTGTTTTACGACTAACTAACCACTCTAATACGTCACAAAATTCTAGTTTTTGTGAAACTGGCCAACATGAAGGTAAATTGTATTTTCACCTTTGTGAATGTAAAGAATCGAAAATGCCAACCTCCCATTCGAATTCGGTGGCAACCAGAAAGTCATTTTCCAGCTTTAAATTACTTTCATCATCCTTAGGATTATACTCCATACCCGAATGATTAGATTTTCAGATTTTTAATTGGCATTTCTGTGCTAAAGAAATATTATTTTCTTACTCATTCTCGAACATTGAGAAACTAAGCGCTTCTCACTCTCAGTGTTCTATCGGGCGCTTTTGCCAACTCATCACTCGCGTTTATTTTTCAATATTCCGAATATTGAGTAATGAACAAGTGAAAGAGTGCAAAAATGACAGTTAGCAGGCAGAAACTGAAGTGAAACTATGTACAGAACCACTTCTGTCCCATTATCTTTATTCTAGCTTCGGGAAAAAAAAAGTGATTTTATATTTTTTAAATTTAAATCATATTTTATCAGCTGCTATGCCAGATTTGGCTACTACATGCCTGATGAGACAGAAATCCTCTCATGTCGGCAGGACCTTTTCAATAAATAGCAAAATATTTCTCTTTTGGGAAGTGTTTTATTTGTCAGGATTGCAATAAAGGATCAGCTCTTTGAAAAGATGAAATTGGTGCCGACTGGGAGGCCAAAGATCATGTTGAGAGGACTTGTTTGCCTTGTAGACAAAATAAAAATAATGGAACCAAATTATCCTTCTATTCAACAGCAGCTAATTAAATAACTGTATTAAACACAGAAAATCATGGGAATTTTGTCTACAAAATGTTTTGGTCAGGTAATATAGGCCAACAAGTATTTTTCATTGAAAAAAAATATAATTTATTTATTTATATCTAATTATACATCTTTGGACGTTGAAACCCTGTTTTTGTGATGAGACCGATTACACAAAATTAAGTCTGATTATATTACTCACATTCCTATTCAGCAACCTACAGGAACATAATTATTATTTTTCGATTGTTGTTGTTGTTTATACATTTATATCATTTTGAATATCCTTGTTATTTCTTAATTTAGTTATTTGTTAGTCCTAGCCAAGTAATGTTGGATGGCTCGTGTAACATATTACAGAAAAAAACATATATACAGCTCGGCCATACAAGATTAAATTCTGATGAACAGCATGCTCTACTACAGTAGCGCAACCACCATAAGGCCATATGCACCAGCACGTTTGGTTGTATAGTATGGCTGTTGTTAGAGAGGAGAGGGACTAGAATTTGGAGGAGAGGGACCAGAATTTGAAGTTGAGCCTCTTTTGTTTTACTACTTTCCATAATCGATCCAATGTATTTTCGTTCATTTGCTTTTCGAATTTTTAATGTTCTCGTTTCGGGCAAGTAAATCAACTACTTAATTCCTAGTTTGTTAAAGATCAAATCAATACCCTGCATGAGTCAGAACAAAAACGAATTATATTTCTTAGAGATGAATAATGTTCAAAAGAGCAGGGATTCTTATTCCCATCCAAACTCTAAACAAATTAATAAAACGAACTTTTTTTTCAGTTAAAAGGAAAAAAAACAGTTAGGAAACTTTTTGCCGCCAGTTCATAATTTAAATAAAAATTAAACATATGACCGCGCTGAAAATGTTTCCCCGTCTTCATTCAAATCATTTGCATAATAACAATATGCGCTTTATCGTAATCGTAGAGTAGACAACAGCAATAGAAATTGTAAAAATTTTTATTTCATCAAAAATGAATTAAAATTCAAATGATGGAGACATCGAATTAATATCAGCTGCTTCTCCAAATCAAACAAAATTCGAGGACTATTTGGAAAGTTTCATTAGTATTTTACATAAACGTAGCATAACATCGACATAAAATACGAAAACATGCAATTATACATCCTATTATTCATTTCGCCATCAATTATGTTGAAATGTATTTTCTCCAGCGGAGTGAGTAAAAATGTCAACTAAGACAATATGGTAAATTTGAACCTGATCATTTGCGCAAACTACTCCTGCTTCATATTGATAAATCGACACGGAGTCTGTTATCGGATTCTGTTTTAGACCAGCGGCCCACAAATTTGGCACCGAAAAGAGGGGGGTGAGGGTTTTTGTGTTTAGTTTGTTTATTATCATTAATGTGGAGATCATAATCTCACTGTTGGACAGCAAGGTGCTAGCGGGGTTTACGTTAGTTAAAAGTCGGTAATTACAATAATGATTATAAGACTCAAAAGATAAATAATTAGATATAACAATCATAAAATTGGAGATTTATGAAGTTATAGGAATAAATAAAATAAAAATAAATGTATAAAAATAATAAATTAAATCAAATTAGTTAAAATAAGAATGAACAGAAATGGATCAATGTGATTAGTTGGAAAAGTTTGAGGTCCATTTCAAAAAGTGATTCTTCGCAAATCCCAGGTGGAAAACAGCACATCCCGAATTCGACTTGTCAGTTGCCAACGTGGGGTTTCTGGTTTCTAGAGCTAATCGGACCAGTTTCTGGAACCACCGCATATCTCCGGAGCAATATGGCCTTAGTTGCTAATGCTCCTAAAAACCAAATAACAACATTTCCTGACCTTTCTGAATACTCCATATTTGCTGGTCACGGGTTCGAACCCCGGTCTAATCAAGAAGCGTATGCTACGAACTGCTGCTCCTGCCCAAATGGCTACTGAGGTGCCCTCTCCTGCTGCATCAGAATTGAACCACGGAGAAGGTTTCAGCCAGGATTTGCTTTCTGTATTTCTTTTTAAAACATTTTACATACGTCTATTTCAAGGATGTTGCAGAAATTTATGGTATTGGAGGGGAATATGCATGAAATACATGTCAGGCTTTGAAGTGCCTAACATGTATTTCAGGTGGTAAAGTAGTAATTTTGATTTCTTCTTCTCTTCCCGCTGCATAGGATGTTGTCAATGTCAGAGGCATCCAAAATGTGTGCAGACAGCGGACTAAGGGTTATAATATTCCGTGTAACGTTCAGGTTTGCAAACAGTACCGCCGTGAAGATTGTGAAGGGCTTCCTTGTGGCCCAATTCAACCATCGCAGGCACCAGTATTCTAAGATGGCGTTTCAGGTAGGTGGGCGGGGCAGATGACCAAATCACTGATGCATACATAATGACTGGAAGATACATCTCTAGACATACTGGACGATTAGACTTGCATTATAAAAACTAGTGAGCTCTTGTCGAATTGCCCACATAGCAGAGAAGTACTTGCTTATGGAGTCCGTGAAGTGGGGAAGAAAAGTGAGGTTTTGGTCCCATGTTAACCCAAGATCTTTGTGATGAGAAACCTTCCTGATTTCGGAACCACTGCGTTACTTCATCAGAGATTAAATGGGCTGAGTTGGGATCTCCTGAAGTGATGAATAGTTTCAAATCATCAGCGTAGGACAGGAAGCCTTGGTTAACCGACAGAAAGGATTACATTGCAGCGGCAAATAGCGTTGGGGTGAGGACGCCCCATTGTGGGACACCCCTCTACTTGCTTACTTAAATATTTAGCAATTTGACAGTTTTTTATTTATTTTTTTACGGTAATTAACAGAAGTGAAAGGTAAATGCAATTATAAATTAATAAGATTATAACTTTATAGGAACACTTAATAAAGCTCTATAGTTATACGTTCTGTACTGAATTAAAACTACATTTAACTTATTAATTTCGTTCCCCTTCCCCATATAAATCGTATGAGAAATAATTACCGGGTTTCTATCTGTCCGATTTTAATGAAATTTGGAATGGCACAATATTTTTTAAAAGGCCCAAATATAAAATTTGATGAAAATCTGTTCACTAGGAGACAGGACAGGGTAAACACAATAGGCGCATATGCATATATGCGAAAGCGCCTGAAAAACACTAATGCCCACACAAAGCAAAAATATGGTATAAATAAATTTTTCTGTTTATACTCCGGCACGACAACCAAATCAGTAGAGTTTACAATAAATGGTCAATAGAAATATTTATCGTATTTAGTAGTCACGGGCTTGAACCCCGGTCCACTCAAGGAACGCGTGCTATGCACTCTCGCTCCTGACCACTCGGCTGCGTCAGGCCTAAGTGAGTTAAAAAAAAAAAAAAAAAAAAGTAGTCTCAAAATAAGGACATATGTGCCATGTACTAGCACACTTCGCTTCAATAAGTAATGGATAATTTCATTGATCATATGATACGCAGATGATTTGGCAGTACCGTTAAAAGTAAGATATAAAAATATGCACAATCGATCATAGGTAATAATAATAATAATGATGATTATTATTAACGTAACACGATCGTGACCCATATCCTTATGGGTACTGTGTCTGTTCACGAGCAGATATACCTGTTGTGTGGCTGAAAAACCTATTCCCTTTGCCTGAGATCGGCTGTTCGATGAGAGCCAAACCAACAAGTCACACGTCATTATTGCTGAAGAGTGACTGATATGCTATAAAAGTGAGGAGCAGTGATATTGACTGTGATGGCGATTCTTCTTTCATCAATGAGCCACGTAAGCTTTGGGATATAGAGTGTGTTGGCCATAACGGTGGTTCGGATCTGAGGAGGTAAGCTGAGCTTGGGTTAAGCACGTTTCAGGAGCAAATACTCGGAGGAGAACACTGGTTTGACGGTAGAGGGCGATGCGGATAACCAGATCTCTGCAGCATAGAGAAGTCGGGGATAAACAATTGTTGAAATGTATCTGACGATGGTGGATTTGTCTGTCACACATGTTGAAGATGCTGCTCACCCACTTCTCTATGCCGCAGAGATCTGGACATCCGATCTCCCTCTACCACCAAACTAGTGTTCTCCTCCGAGTATTGGCTCCTGAAATGGACTTGCCACAAGCTCAGCCTACATCCTCAGCTCCGAACCATCGCTATGGCCAACACACTCGACATCCCAAGGCTCACGTGGCTCATTGATGAAAGAAAAATCGTCATCACCGTCAAACTCACGACTGGTTTCATCTCCCCTTCCTCTTTCTGGGATAACTGTGCATGGAAGATCCCAGTGGCGTATTTGCGAGCAAATCCACAGCTATTCTCTCTTAAAACACGCCACCTATCGGACCGGTTCCTTCCTCAGCAGATGATATCACACGTCCAAAATCTAGATTTCAACAAGTTTAGTCAGGATCAACATTATAGAAAAAAAAATACTCCGTAGTGGGTGGCCAAGGGGCCATCAATAGTATAACCTGAGTCCTGATCAATGTATTTTATTGCTATGTATATAATTATGCTATTCGATGTGCAGTATATTCTTATGTTATGTTAGTTTGTTTGTTATTTGGTTTTTAGGAGCATTGGCAACTAAGGCCATTGCTCCGGGGATATGCGGTGGTCATTCTCTGACCTTTCCACATCCTCCGTATTTGGTGGGCACGGGCTCGAACTTATGTTATGTATTTTGTGACTAATATTCCGTACACTCATTTAATGTTTAGTATACCCAATTCATTTCTCTATTTTACTAATACTTTTATTCATTATTATTGTACTCTTTTATTTTATTTTATTTATTCAGGCAACTTTGCCTTTACATTATATTGTTAACTCCTGGGCACTGTGTTGTGACGGGCAGTTGTAACTGTACTATTATGTACATTACTATATCGCTGTTGCAATAAAGATTTCTCTCTGATTGAAGACAACTTTAGAAATTCCTCCAGTCAATGACAAGACTCGAAACCTGCCTTTCCAAATGAGCAACAAGTGGCGAAACCGCTAAACTATCAGAGAGGACAAACGATGACAGGTAGATGGAACAGACTGGACCGGAACAATAAATGAAAACAGACTGAACCAATAAATGAAAACAGATTCCTCCAAAGGAGGTATGTAACGTGTGCCACAAAGTGGCATGTCCATTCGCCGGAGAGCAGAAAGAGTGGGCGACCCAAAATCAACCGTTGGAAACACCTTACGAGATCGAAAGACAGCGGGTGACAACCATTTATCTCAAGCAAGTCGCCACTCGGAAAAACTGTGCTACCAATGTATGTCGCCGTTTATCTAAACGGAGGCATTGGACATTAAGCAGCTGAACGTCGTGTATAGTGATGAAGGCATCAGAACAACACGCTTGGGTGTTTGATTGATTTGGGTTTTACTGTGTCATCAGTGACGATGGCTATAATACGAGGTCATACGTAATAATAATAATTTTGGCAACCTTTATAAGTTACCCCGTCAAAAACGATAAAATAATTGAAAATAACGGATAAAAAGCAACATATAGACTACAGATAAAAGCTTCATTTTATACATAACTATACAAGCTAATAATTTGTAAAAACTTAAAAACAACTGACACATGGTCATTACAGGAGAAAATCTGATGACCGTATAAGAATCGGTCAAATAATTAAAAGCTGCATATTCCGTGTATCAGTCAAATTAACACAGTCAATTAAAATGCGCCGGAGAGTAAACACTGTGTCAAAGAACTCGCGCACAGGAGGGTCATCAGCCCTCCGCGAAAGCGAGAATACTGTAGTGTAAGACAACTGTATCTCCCATGCTGCGTGAGGCAATAACTGCTCTACGATTTCTGCGCTCACTGTATCAGGCATTATCCGTGTTACGAATAATTTAGAATACACCGCACTGAATATTATTTGTCTGTAGTAGGAAGCTGAGCCCTTCAAACGCCTGGATTACACGTCCCTAATTTCCCGAGTCGTAGCAGCACATGACAAGCATGCCGGATTCTTCAGCCAGATTGTTAAAAGTACGATCTCAGGCTACGGGAGTTGGTTCCCAACTGCTAAACTAAAGGGCTAGAAAACGTTACTAAGAGGTCGCCACCCACCATCACCAACATACCAGATGCTAACGTAGAGGGGAATGGCATATGCCCAAAGAATAGTTTCACTCAAGTTGTAATCCACCAGCAATAAGGTTCAGTAGTAATAGTAGTAGAAGTGTAGTTCTGTTTTACATGGTTTGGGTTCCCCCAATAGTTGCCAATGGCGAAATCATGCATTTCCCTAACTGCTGTGATATTCTAAAAAATTCTGCTTGCTGAAATTATGGCAACCCTTTGAAAGGGACCATCTGTTTCAGCATGATGATGCTTCGTGTCACAAAGCAAAGTCAGTGTACAAGTTTGAAGGAATAATATGGCAAACCTGATATTTTCATAACAGAACATCGATTTGAATCCAGCTAAACACTTCTGGGATGTTTTGGAGCCACGACTGATTGAAGCCCGTGTAGAAGAACCATATTCGATATTAAAATTTTTCCTAACCATATATACATACAGTGTATAGTCTCCTAATACATGTTGGAATGGCTACATTAGCCTTTAAACCAAGTCACATTAAGGAGAATCCATACACAAATACTGCGCATTGAAAATTTTATGAAGCTCTTAAAAATTTCATGGAATAACTCACGGAGAGAAGAGAGAGGGAGAGTTCATCCATCCGCAAGAATTATTCCTCATACTCATAATGGCAAATACTACTTGTGATCGCGTATTCGTCCGCCATGGGGTCCTCTGCTCCACCACAGCACCTCTCCCCGTTCCTAGCACTAGAATAATTGTGATTAAATAGGGCATCCAACAACACATGTCGAAATTACTTTTCGCTCCAGCCTCCTATGTGTGCCGCTCCAGAGACTGAGCATAACGTCAACAAAGACCACAGCCGAGTGATCAAACGCTGGGTTACATTTGTACACCCGCTTGGGCTGACCGTGGTTCAAATTCGCATGACTGCTAAATAAGGTGATCTTGTATTGTATAAACAGAATATACATATATATATATAATGATAATAAAGAAATAACAAAATGAAGAAAAGAAAGATAAAGAGTATAAGCAGTTAACAGATAGAAGACAGGGAGAATAATGTGGATTTAATATAATTTTAATCAAGAAAGAATACAGCCGTATAATACATTTAATCAAGAAGGGACAGTGCCGTACAACTCATAACGCCTGCATCTGCATGCAATAACGGCAATATCGTGTCTGATGTAAAATACATGCCAATTAAGGTACAGACCAAGCATACGTAGAAAATAAAATTTTGTTAAAGATTTTGATTAATATTAATAGAAACTAAAAAACAGATGAAGGGAGGGATGATTTATGTGGATGGCAGGCATGTAGTTTACAGGTGACACTTAAAGAAAACAGTAACATATATGGAAGGAGAACAAGAACAGAATTTACCAATCGAAAACGTGCGTAGAATAACTAAAAACTAGAAACTTTGAAATATATAGCATAGTGTAAACTAGTGACATCTAACGAAAAAAATACATTTTATAGAAAACATCATACATAATAATATGTAGCCATACGCTACCCAACGCCTGCTCTTTATAGGATATACAAACGTAGCCAATAAGAAGTGAGGAATGAAGTTAGGACATTCATGACGAAGTTGAAATATAGTTGGGACACAAATGTAAAGGAAATTTAGAAATAAATCAGAAGATGGAGTATAGTAAAAAAAAGTGACAGTAGGTAAATAAAAATTTTAAAAAAGGGGGAGGACGTGGAAGGATTACGTATCAAAAAACTTTTTATAATTTGAATATATTAAACATAGCCAGGATTACGAGCCAACAGAGAACAAATTCAGACGGTCACCATATACACTCAGTGATCACTGAATTGTTATGGCAGGCTGTGCAGGATAGTCCATTACATTTGTAATGGACTATCCTGCACAAGATAGTCCATTACAAATGTAATGGACGCACAGCTTCCTACACTAGAAAAGGGGTAATTTGCATCCGGTCGTGCAAGTCAAAGTGATATAAACATATCACGGAGTTTCAAAATGGCATGATTGTGGTAGTTCGTGCGTCAGGTTATTCCATATCGGAAACAGCATGTCTTGGCTCACTACGGTTAAAGTGTACAAAGAATGGTGTCGAACGGGTCAAACCACCTCCCACGGACAGAGCTGTTCAGGATTATACAAGGCGGATGTTCATGGTGAGTAAAGGGTGTAGCGCGTGGTACGGGCTCAACGGTGGGTCACCATAACATAGTTGACATCGCAATACAATATAGAGGATGCAAAAACAATGTCCCAAATGACGATGCGCCGACACTCAGATGTATGGGATTCGAGGCTCAGTCAAGCACGGATTCCTCAAAATGTCTATTCCTGCATTAAAAGCTATCTAAGTGACAGATTTGTCAGTGTAGAGACTCCCTACTCCAGGGTGATCAGAAAGATCCACAGGGAATGCTCACAGGGATCGGTCCTAGGACCAACTTTTTGGAAAATGGTCCTGGATGAGTTCCTAAATCAAGATCTTGGGCATGTTAAGTCCCAAGCCTATGCAGACGATTTGATCCTTTCAGTGCCTGCCAGTTCAAGAGCCCAGCTTGAAATTTTTGTTAACCGAGCACTCTGGCTCCTCCAGGAGTGGGCTACCCAACACAACCTGACAATCTCGGCTGAGAAAACCTCCAGCATCCTCCGGAAAACGAACCTAAGCTCAACCAGACCACCGCAAATTAAGATCAATTCCACAACCATCAAGCACTGCACCCAGCTTAAGCACCTTGTGTAATCCTGGACTCAAAACTGTCCTTCCTCCCACACCTACAGTACATCCAAAAGAAGATAAGAAATTACACAGCATTGGTGGCAAGTGTCACACGCAGGGACTGGGGTCTAAACCGACGTACCCTAGCCCACTTTTACAAAGCAGTCTTTATTCCAGCCATCTCATATGCTGCAGGGGTCTGGTACCATCGGGAAACTATCGTCACAAATCAGAAGAAATTAGCCACCATTCAAAGAGCAATACTACTTACCATCACCAGAGCCTGCTGCACTGTGAGCACTCATGCTCTATAAGTCCTCGCTGGAGTCCTCCCTCTAGATCTTGAAATAATTAGATGCAGCATGTTGTATCATCTGTTCAAAGAAATCTCCACTGCCACCATTGGATTCACCACCAACCCAGCAATCAATCGCAAGACAGAGAAAAGGCGCCTTCTCGCTCACCTGCAGCAAGCCTGGCAAGACAGATGAACAACATCCACTAAGGGAGCAATTACAAAGAAATTCATCCCAGAAGTAACGTTAACGTTCTCAAAAGCCCCAAGCTGGTTTTCCCCTGGCTTGTACATAACGTACATCCTCACAGGCCACGGGTCGATACGAGAAAAATTAACGTCTCTGGGTATCACAGATGAACCACGGTGGCACTGACGAATCTTGGCACCATATAATGTATGACTGTCCTGACTATGGAGACTTGAGATCTATTCTGATTACAAAGATTATTAATTTGCCAAAGGACCAAGAACATATATTAATTCAAACCCATGACAATTATAAATACTTCACTTTTGCACAGGATATCTTCAACAGATGAAGAACGTTAAGGATCCTCCATCACTAAGAGACTTGAGACAGATTCTGGGCACCCTCTCCAGTAGCACCAACCGCCGACCTCATCGAAGCTCAGTTGAAAACTGAAATTCACCTCCTTTATCCAAGTTCCATGGGCTGATATCTGCAACTGAATCTCCAGGCAAGATCAACCAGTACCTGATCCCACTAAAGACTCTAAAACCCAGACACTGGAGACATGCAGCTTTCCTGCCACAAGCCACATTGGCGATAAAACCGAGCACTCTAGCCTGGTTTTCTTTTACTCTCTTCCCCAACTGGCAGGAGGAGATTGGTTCCTGTCTCCTCCCCCTGTCACCCCCTTTTCCCGCCTGGTGAGGCCTGGGCCTGCCTCAATAACTTCTGGGGTCGCCTTCTGTCGTCCCCATACCTCTGTCTTTTCCCCTCAGCCTTCAACTCCCCCCCCTACTGTCTATCTCGCAGTGTACACCCCCACACAACTTATCAATTAATAACGTCCAAATTTAAACCCACGCTTACATATTATTACTCTTGGCCTTTTATATTCTAGCGTTAATCCCCTTCTATATATTTTTTATTTTATTTATTTATTTTTTTTCACATAGGCCCTTGCCACTGAAATCTCTGGAAACTAGGTGGCAGGGCCTGCCAGAATACAAAAATCTACCACGTACCTGACCTGCCTCCCCGGGGCCAAGTGCGGTAACGGTGGGCCCAACGGCTAAATGGTTAGAAGAACAACGGTACGCAACACTACACATCCTTCCACTCCCACCCACTTTTTAAATCTCTGGCCTTCACAGAGTTCTGTGCTACACGAACAGAGTACACAACGCGGAGATGGGGAAACTCCTGGTGCCGTCAGACAACTAACACACTTTGTATGGGATTCCATAGCAGATGACCGAAGAGACACCTCCTCCCCGATAACCATCGTTGACGGTGATTAGTGTGGTGCCAACAAAACGCTGGTTGGACACAGAAGGACTGGAAACAAGTGTGCTAATCGGATGACTCCAAATACCCGGGCAAACGCGCCGACGGATGCCTTTGTTTGTGGCACAAGCAACACGAGACCATGGACCCATTGTGCACGATGCCTACTATCCAGGCAGTGGACACTTTGCATAACGGTGCTCGCGCTCTGGACAGGTGGCGGTGGTTGCTTAATATGGCATGTTTTGCTAGCAAGAACTAGGACCTCTGGTGCGCATGGACCAACGTTTCACTGGAGAGGTCTAACGGCAGCTCATAGGAGACCATGTGCGTCATGCCTTGCTGCATTTTTTTCACACAGAAACGGGATCTTCCAAGACGATAATGTGTAGTGCCATCAGGCCCGCACCGTGCACGACTGGTTCGGGGAACACAGTAAAAATATCATCCATTTTGATTGGCCTCCAAATTCGCCTGACCTCAGTCCCACTGAACACCGTTGAGGTGTTTTTGAACGGAAGTGAGGCGTATGGACAAGCAACCGTCATCTATTCCGACACCATGGAAAGTCTTGCAGGCAGCATGGCTGAAGATTCCTACGGACGTCTTCAGACATCTAGTGTAGTCAATGCCCAGGCAAATAGCAGCTGTTATCCGTGAGAACGGTGGCCCAATATGGTATTAGCTAGGTAATCATAATTCAGCGATCACTGAGCATATATATATTATTTCGCGGCTAACATACAATGAATAAACTCTCCTGATGCGTCAGTAATTTTAAGAGAGGAGGCCGTTCTGAGCTAGGAGCAAACTATATAATTTTATCCCTCCAATTTTTGCTTCCTACAAACACAAATGACTTGTGTTTTCGGTCTGATTTGCTGTTGAATTTATTGCGCATTATCATCCTCCTGCAGTGTAATTACGTCTCTACAAGGGTGTTCATAGGTTGGTTTTAATGTTGTGTGGTTGAAAATCGAGAATAACTCACAAAGGCCACCCCTACTCTTTCTCTCCGCTCGAGATCGACTAAATAGAGTTCCAATGAAGAGACGTTTAACATTAAGAATTCCTACAGTTTGTGATGGGATTCGGAACCAGATTAACTCTTCAAATGATTAACATTAAAATATATATCATAATATATGGAAAAATTATAATTATAATCAAAATATTATAATATACGGAAAACCAACTTTTGACTCGTTTGTTGAGGTCTGAATTCGAATTTAGAGAGAAGTCTGGCCTGATATGCAAAACTTGAGACACCAGAACGTTGATAGCTTGTTTCTCTTGCCTATCTCGTCGCAGAACCTTTACTATTGCTTATTATTATTATCATTGCTGCTATATTTAATTAATTATGTCGCTTTTGTCTTTGCTTGATGGTACAACTAGTCCATATTGTGCGTGCTGATTTAATACAGACTGTGTTCACAATTAGTATGCTTGGAAAGCAACTCGTAACTTGATTTGTTCTCAGATAAGTAAAAATTCTGTATAGTTCTTTTAAATCCCTATGAGATTGTGTGTTAAAATCTCGTATTGTTTTGAGTGTGCTCTCAGTATTGACTTATGGAAACTTTCTAATCGAAAACAAATGGAAGCTGTTGTCTAAATGATGCATGAGATGTTTGTGAGGCCACTGATATATTGAAAGGTTTAATTTGCTTAATTTGAATATATTTCATTAATATCGTGCAATTAAGACAAAGAAAACACCTCACATTATGCAAGCATAATGTGATGCTTTATAAGTTTATTTTTTGGCAATAAATTAACTTAATAATATATTTCTTTCAAAGAGGTTTCCTTGCGAAGGGAAAACATTATTCCAACGATGAGACCACTTACTGAAGCACGCCTGAACTCATTTTTTCGCAATAGCTCTATTCTCATAATGTTTAAAATTTTTTTTCTTTATGAAGTTAAGCTTTCGGTTTAGGAAAGTGGAAAAAATCATTGGGGGACCAAATTACCTTTCGAATGGGATCGCATACGCGGTAGAGCATCTTGACAGAATATCTGGAAGGTACTCATGGCTGTAATAAGTTTTATCGATCAAAAATTGCCAACACCACCACTTAACATTTGATCGTGCCTTGCGTGCTTTTTTCCCTTTAGGTTTTTTTTTTTTTTTTTTAATTATGAAAACTATTGGATTGATCTTGCAATGTATAACGCTTCATCACCGCTTAACATTTCGAATGCTTCCAATTTTCAGCCGATTTCAGTGTGACGCAAAATTTAACACATTCACAGAACTTCAGTACCAGCCACTTTGAACTTTTTTTTTAAAAAAAGTCCAAGACATTTAGACTTGAATTTCTGTAAATCATAATTTACATGAAATGCATGCCAAAGGTTTTTCAATAAAACGTAAGTTGAAGAGATAAATAAGGAAGAAGAAAAGTTAGTTTTAGGAGTTAAGTTGGACAATTAATAGATGCTGACTGGTTACGGCACGTGTTCGAACTGGTTTGGAAGGGTGTGAGGAAATTATAGATGGCAAATCAGAAGAACATTGCCCATGGATTTATCTAAAGAAGAGGCTTGCAGCAGAAACAGGTCGTCTATGAGACAGAGTGCGGAGAGACTTTGTGAGAGACAGGTCATTAACCTGATTGTTCTCTTTTCAATGGAGTCTACTAGTAGAAACCTGAGAGAAGTTTTGGTTGCACCACCCCACAAGTAGGAACAACATTCCGTGGTGGGGCAGATTTGAGATTTGTACAGAGTGAGAAGTTGTTTAGAAGAAATGTAACACGTGCTCTTCTACTAAAGTGTAGTACAGATGATGGAATACAACTGGCGCTATGACACTGCATGTTCAAGTTAACCAACTTGTACTCGCAGCGTTACCACATGTGGCTCACAGCTTTTCACAGTGCTTAAATAATTTCATTGGTCAACGGATTTATTCAACACCTTTCGACTCTGTAATTACGTGAAACACATGAAGTATCAAATGGAGTAGAACCCGGTGCTGTATTTCATTACTCTATCTTATTATAATCCATTATCATAATAATTGATATGAGAACCGACTATTTCTTCCCTTTTATCAAGGAAACCTCATAACTCTTATGGTAGCATAGAGAAGAGCCCGCACTGGCTACCGCAATCCGAAAAACCGCGCCTCTACCCAACTTTTACTTTCATTTCCAAGGCGAACGATGGTCATTTCTCGCTACAGCAGAGAGAATTTCTAGAGGCAGTCAAGGTCATTCCTGTCTATTCCGCGACACATCCACGCTACAGTTCCACCCATTCTCATGAACAAACTATTCTTCTAAGAAATGCACTGCATACGTAAGCAGGCGGCCAGTGGCGGATTTAGCACTTGAGAGGCCCCAGGCGCAATTCAATTTTGAGACCCCCCTCTAAATATTTTCGGTACCACTACAGTGTGCATTCTACGCGCACGTTTTTACTATAGCACGCGCTCTAGATTTGGTGTTGCGGTTTTAATCATTTTGGTTGCGCAATTCTTTCATACATATTTTAACTGATGTTTAAATGAAAAAATGACACAACTACCATCCCTCCCAAATCTAACATTAATACACGAAAACAACAAATCTTCAAACCAATGTTCATGTGCATAATTAAAAGAAATTGATTGATTTGATAATTATTACTACTGGGGAACTGGCAGATCGACTACATAAATGTAGTAATCTGGTGTACCCACACAAATTAATTTCTTTAAATTTCCCAGTCCATTGTTAGCGTTCTACATACACATTATTAGGCATGGCACATTATCAACTTTCTATTCCTTATACTGTAGATATAAATATATTAGGTTTGAGAAGCACTGTCGTAGACAGCAGTAAAAACATTATTAAAAATAAAAATATCATGCAGTCTCTAAACAAAGAACAGGATCTAGTGGAAATTTGACTCATTTTTGAAACGCGGCTGATAAAATGGTTTTCGAATAACGCGAGAAAAAATTAATTCCCAATTATCACTTGCTATAAATGTCACGCCTCGTCAAGCAATTCAGTTTTGATAAATACATAAACAATACATAAGATATTACAGATACTTACTTGATAACAAAACAAAAATACTCCTATACTAAAACACCAACCACACCAAATTCTAGTAATTTGTAACAGATTCGTGAGCGAAATGTTAGTTCCGAAAGCTATTTAAAAAGACGATGCTCCGTTACATGTGAGCCAGCGCAGTAGGGATTTCAGAGGCTTTAAAAGACTACTGCGCTTGCTTATTGGTTCCCAATTAGTTGCGAATAGTTTTGAACTGCCTCCGCGAACAAATCTAATATCGTTTCTTGAGCAATATCGTCACAGGGTTCTTCACTCGTGGAATTACCTCCACTAGGAAAAAACTGAAAGTGTTTAATTTAAGCATTAATGATAATATGTATTCTACTTCAGCTTCAATTAGTTCGCATAGATATTTCATATAATATGTAGGGATATTCGCATAAGCGTTTACTAACTTCTCATCTTAAATTATAGTTTTATTCAGTAATGGTAATAAAGATGAGTGTGAAAATTTAAAATTAAACAATTTTATTTATTTATTTTTTTTTTTGAGACCTGAGATTTGAGGCCACCTTCGATTTTAGAGACCCCAGGCGCGCGTCTCGTGCCCCTGTGCGGAAATCCGCCATTGCAGGCGGCAGCACAAATTGTGGGTGAAAAGTATACAAGATGAGAGAAAGGAGGATATCTCTCCATTATACAGTAACTACCTCCAGTTACAAGGTTTGCATACACTATTGATATAGAAAACAATAATTTATTCAATATTTTTTTATTTAAAAGAAACATTTAACATTTCGAATATTCACTATTTCAGATCAGTTGGATTCGCTGCTCTAGGTGAAACAAAAATCGAAGAAAACAAACAAAATAAAAGTTAGCCTTCTCCATTTATACTGCCCTTACGATGATTCATTAAGCCTATTCTTCTTCTTTCACGCAGAAATTCCACCATTGCACTGCCTTCAATAATAGACCACTGCGACTTCATCGGCTATTAATAGCCTTAGCGTTCTAAATGTGCCTTCAGCCTTCCCTTATTCTTTAAACGTTAGTAGCGTATATACCCCGTGGACCAACTGTGCCCATCAAAATGACTAAATGCAAGTATCGAGAGATCGGTTGCCGGGAAGACGGAACAATATGGGAGTTCTTTATAATAGGATTGCCAATAGCTCTCTAAGGTGTACTTAAAGTTAATGGGATACAAATAATTCACTCGAATACCATTTAAATTTAGTTTGTAATATGTACATTGACTATCTCAACGTCGTTTAGGGCAGTTCATGGAAACGAGTTTCTCCTTTTAGCTTTCATTTGCATTTATATTTAGCTTTCAACTTTCTAAACATCTTGAATTAATCATTTTTCGCAGTCTATTATTATTTAATTCATAAAAGATGGCACTTTTGTTAAGATTAGCGGCAGAACAGAACATTCTTTTCAGGTCATTAGTAAAAGAAATGAATATTTACCAATAACTGAAATTAATATAAACAAGGTGTTAAAAAACTGCAGCCTAAGAGAATGCGATAATTAAACCACACGATTCTACAATGCATATATCAATAGGCATTAAGGCGTTTTTAAAAGTTGCAACCAACCAACCTCAATTTGCAAAGTGCGTAAAAAAGGTACAAATTCCAAGGGTCGTCAACCTTTTCTTACAAAAGTGTCTGGAACGAATTTAGGCAGAAACGTAAATCCCTCTTTTGAAAAAAAAAACAACTTTGCTAAGGAAGGAATATTACCTGCAAAAAAAAGTTCCTGACTATTTCCAGCTGTACCAGTCTCATGATTGCACTAGACATGTGAAAATTTTTACAATGTAATATCGCTCTGCAGACAAAGAAAGGTAGTAGCTTAAATGCTCTTTATTTACACGTTACCTGATAATTTTTTATAGAATTTTAAATTGAGGTCTTGCAGTTAATAAATATTCGCATATAAAATAATAATCTACCTCAATGTATATAATTTCCAGTCCTTTTAATTCATTCTATCTGTAAAAAGTTCATATTTTAATGAGGTACGTTTCCACCATCGTTATTTAAAAATTACTATAAAAAAGCTTAAATTATTTAAGTAAACTGTACCTAACAAAACATAAGCTTTCTTCCTGAATTGTAATAACCGTTTAACTCAAATTCTGGAACTAAGGTTTCGGGACTGAAAATCTTGAAGACACTTATAAACAAGATGGAAAGGAGCTAAAATTAGTTCAAGCAAGACGGGGAGGGAGGAAAAAGATTTATGTATTACTATTCAATCTGACATAAAAAATTTCATGCAGTTTAAACAGGAGGCTAGGAAGGCACATGGTGTCTTGACAATGATTTATAGGACTTTTACTACGGAGAAGAATCATTATCATTCTTTAAAAGGCGATGATTAGATCACATTGGGAATACTGTATTCAGGTATGGAGGCAAAGAAATTCCTGAGAGGATTCAGAGAAGGAAAACCAGACTAGTGATTGTTTGTTATTTGGTTTTTAGGAGCATTAGCAACAACTAAGGCCATATTGCTCCATGAATTCGTATCTGTAATATGTATCTGGTGGTGACGGGCTCGAACCCCGGTCTAATCAAGAAGCGTGTACTACGCACTGCTGCTCCTTCCCACCTGGCTACGGAAGCGCCCCCAGAATAGTGAGAAGTGCAATGCCATACACATATGAAGAACGGCTGAGAGGATATCGCCTGCAACATTTGCCAATTAGCCATTTAAGGGAAGGTCTGATGAGTTGCATAACGCAATGAAAGAATTAAGTAAAATGAATGAGGAAGACCTCTTCTTCCTCGTAGGCGAGACACAAACCAAGAAACATAAATATAAAATGTAAGGAAATAACAGAAGTTTGGATCTCGCGAAGTTCCAATTTATTCCAATGTTCGGCAACCCACTGCTCAGACAGCGGGTTGCCGAATATTGGAATAAATCGAATCCCAACATGGGAGGTGGTTAGTTAAGTTTAAAGCAGAATTAGATGATTATGTTGTGGGAGTGGCACGAAGATTCTGTTTTATAATTACTATCTATTCATGTATTTATTTATTTTTGGCAGATACAGAAAAAGTGCTTCCTTGCATCATTCGACCGTATTAATAATGCTACAGGTTTGAAGATGGATTGGATTTTAGAAGATGGAGAGGAGATCTACTGTAGTAAACTGTAGCCCTATAGCAAACTGTTTCAATAAATAGTTGAACTCCATTTCTGTTAGTGATATTGCTGCCAAGATATTTGGAAATATTTGATAAGGCGTATTTCTTTATAATTTTTACATTCTGCTCTATTTATTCTTTCCTAAACTTTTATAGCCTATCCAATTGCCAAATGCTTTCCGTTGTATATAGCGAATTAACATCTAAGACCATATCTGCTAATCATAGTCCCCGACTGAAGAGGCGGAATTTTAAAATTCCTCCACATTTTAACCTATAGTTTCCAGCATTACTGTTGTTTTGATGATTTCTTATAATTTAAGTTTTAAAAAAGTTTTGAATTACCTCATAATTACAAAGTATGAATATATTAAAATGAAATTAATTTTAGAGAAGGAATTTTTATAATTTTCAATTTGTTTCGGTTACTGTTAACTTCTAAAGTAGGTAAACGTTCGTTGAATTACAAATTTCGCATTGAAATCCAGCACCAATCGAGCATATTCACTTTCTATCAAAAAGCGAATATCTTATCTGAGGTGAGAATTAATATTCGTATTCTTTAACGAAGAAATAAAATTTGCTATCCACATCATAAAGTGTGCAGTTTATGATGTTAGGGATGAGGTGCGTGCCAATCTATGGTTTCCCACTGTAAGAATATTTCAAAATATATAATTTTTTTTTAGTACGCAGAGTTCAAAGAAACAGCTTTTTTTATGTGTTATAACTTAAAATCAATAAAAGGTCTATACTTTATTCTATTTTTTTAGCTCAGTGTTACCCGGAACATCGTTTATTCCTATCAGCAGAATTCTGATTGGAACTGAACATTTCTTTTTATTCATGACGAGAAATTCTCTGGGTAAATATTTCTGATTTCAAACCTTTACAGACCAATAGATTATTTCAAGCAGCTGTTTCTCTGGAACTTTCTCGCTGTAAATATATTTATACAGTGCAGTACGTGTGTATATGTTTCTCTTTCAGTTCGTGCCGGTTGTTGTTTTTTTAAATGTGTGCTCTTGAGCATCTTTATTAATTTTTCATCTAAAGCAGAAATGGCCAATTTATCAACACAGAGGCAAAGCATATCCTGCAATAAATCAGAGTCCATACCTCTTGGCATCCAGCAACTGATTCGTCAAAATGAATGATGGCCACGTTATGACAACTAATTCAAAGAAATAAATAATAAAACATTTCGGGAAATAAAATAATATATAGGATGTTTCAAAAATAACTAAAAAAAAATCCTCCGACTTCTTCCAGAATCTGAAATAAGAAAAAAGTTACATAAACAGGTGTGATTCTGAATGGGTACGGGGTTATTGGCTATTTGAATCTTTAAAAAAAATCGCTATGGAGTTCTAAATGATAAACATTAAAAATAAATAAACAGACGCGTACTTAATAAACTGTTCATTTAATATTAGGCACGCGTCTGTTTATTCTTACTTATATATTTTTATTATTTTAAAATAATATATTATGTTTTTATTACTTTATACAATTCAAAACTACATTGTCATTTTTAAAATTCGCATAGTCATAGCTCCTGTTCAGAATGAGACAAGTTTATATGACTTTTTTGGAATTTGACTCTAAACACGTTCTAGAATTATTTTTTTTTTCTGCCTTCTTTTGGAACACTATTCTGAAATTACGTATTATACTCATGTTATTTATTACAAACTGGTTATTTCCAGATAGCCAATTTTAAATTTGCTTATCGGCATATAACCGACGAACAAAACAAAAGCGCCAACATTCGTCAAAGAAAGAAAATACATACCCGGAAAGAGGCTGTTCAGAGTGCGAAAAAGATAAATATGTAAACAAAGTAGTAGTAGTGGCATGTGATGCAAGAAAGCAAGTGTATGAGCTCATGCAGCATCAGCCAAAAAAAAAAAAAAAAAAAAATCGTACCATTCCCTCCAAATGCCTGTCCAGTTCTTCCTTAAATTTATTTAACCTATCGACTTCCACAACGACAGATGAAAGTTTGTTCCAGCAATTAACCACCCGGTGACTAAAGGCAAATTTCCGCACATCTATTCTACATCTGTCTTTTCTTAATTTGAATTTATGCCCCCTTAGGTTCGTAATCGGAACAAGTGGAAGGATCCCATCAGAATTCAGCGTGCTCAACCCATTCAAGTATTCTCGAGATATATCATCGGAAAATGAAAACTAACAAAAGCCACTATGCAACCGTAATGAGTCGTTCGATTACGCTGAATTACAGCAAAAATTAGTTTTTGGTTACAAAGCGGCGAAATATTCAAGTGGCTTTGAGAAACAAAGCCGACTTGAACGATTAACGGCAAATAAAAATCTGAAACTACGAAGTATAAGCTAGATCGAGTCAACTTACAGAAGCCGTTAGCGAAAAAAATCACGGTACCAGGGGGCTCACAAAGGTCCAGAGAGGCTCTTCAAACTTTTGCGCATCCCCCGGAAAATCATTAAAAAAATTAGTAAGAATAAAAACCAAACAGAGAACAAAAGTGATGTAATTTAATATATTCTTTATTTAACATATGCTTTTCTAGCTTTTTCTGTAAATGCACTAATTATTGAGGAAAAACTTATTTTTAAAAATATTTCTGGGTCCAGCCAACGCTCCCCCTTCCCCATTTTGTTCTGACACCGAGTTATTGAGAAGTGAACGTATTCGAATTAAAGGTACACGCAGTAATGACGGATATTTTCGATTATTACCTATTGCAAAACTCTTATTTTTCTAATAATACAAACTGAAGTTCATAAAGTATTTTAAGAACATTTCAAAAAATATTCCACAGAAACTTTGTAATGTCATGGGATGGATTCTAGGAATACCAAACTGCGTGTCAAAACACCTTCACACAAAATTCAGAAGTCCAACCTGACATGTATGGAGCAGCCGCGCAGCAATTTTAAGTGCCATATTACCAACGCTACTAACAAAAACCCAGCTATCAAGAAAAAATGTTTCTGTCACTGATCAACCGTATTTTGTTCTTCTCAGCAATGACGCTGTCTCTTAATTATAATAATGTTCACGACGGAAATTGAGGTAGCGCAACGTCAACGTTGGCGCTCTTCCTCACTTTGCAACAGCGCACTCCAAGGACTTGTTTACGGACGAACACATTATAAGCAACTTTTCCAGCGTTGGCTTTCTTATTCACTCGATTTCGATCGATATTGTACAAAAAAAATCGTATACACCTGAGAGTAATACCCATCACTCTGTTCTGTACCCAATTTTCATATTTTAAAATGTGTTCTGTGGTGCACACTTAAACTGAAATTATACTAGATAAACAAAACTCTTAAGAATATCTTGACTATGTTATGAAAACTGCGTATCTATTTCTAAAATTAAGAACTATTATCAAATAATGCTTAATTTTATTGTAATGTTTAATTGATTAATATAATGAGGGGAAGCCCTTAACTTCTTAAGACAATGACAGGAGCCAAATACGAGCTTCGGTACTCATCTGCGGCTGCAAACACTACAGTCTTTCTCATGTACACACATACAGTACCCCTAACAAAAATCTTCAGACGAAAACACATTTGGAAAAGCGCCAGCTTTAATGAACAAATTAATAAAGTGTATACCCACCTTTTGCCTCAGAGACAGCATTTGGAACACTTCAATCAGTTTCTCGCAGCAAGAAGGAATGCGCCCATTTCTCTTTCAATAGAGTTTTCAGTTCAGCTGCGGAAGATGGCCGTATTCCATACCCTGATTCGCGTTCCACTTCATTCAAAAGGCATTCGATCAGATTTACGTCTAAACTCTGGGCCAGCCAGGCGAGTTAGTTTTAGCCATACGGTTCACGGTAGATATAGTTTTGCTACACCCGCAAAAAAATAAACAAATAAAAATAAAATAAAATAATAACAAAAATAAAATACATAAAAAATAAAAATAATAAGATAACTATCCATTTGAGTCTCACCTACCCACGGAGGTAACTTATTTCAGTAATTAATAACTCGCTGACTAAAAGAAAATTTCCTACAATCCAGTCTAAACCACTTCCCTGAAAACTGAATTTATGGTCCCTAGTTCTGGAATCATTTATAACAGTAAAAATTTTTCGTTCGTCCATTTATTAATCCCTCTCAGAATCATACAGACCTTAAACAGGTCCTGTTTAAAGCGGCTGGTTGCAAAACTCTTTAGCGCACATATTCGAAGTCTTTCTTCGTATGATAATCCTCCTGCAGATATCACCGAGGGATTCTCGCATGTGAACCCTTTTGCTACACCCGCCAAAAAATAAACAAATAAAAATAAAATAAAATAATAATAAACCCTTTCAAGAAGTTCTGATTTTTTTTTTTTTTGGTTATGCCTCCATACTTGGACACGGTATTCTGAGTGGAGTCTTTTACCAATGCCTTATACCGTGGGATTATGATCTCCCTATCAGTACAAACAAACGTTCGATAAACCGTCGATAGGAAAACAATTCTTTTCCGCCTGTCTACACTGATCACAACTTCATTTCGGTGCACAGCTTAACTCCCAAATGCCTTTCTTTCTCTGCTTTGAATTCAATCCCACCTAGTATACAAGCTATTACGGAACTTGGTTTCTATTCCCAAACTAGCACTCAGCTGTATAAAACATGGTCCACTTTTCTGATCATCCTTGAAGCATATCCAAGTCATTCCTGAAGGAGCGCTGCTTGGCGCTAATCATTCTCCCACTCTTCACATTACCTACAAATTTTTCTTTTCCAACTGTCATAAATAATATCAACGATGTTATTTATGAAAATCAGGAACAACAGATGTCCCAGATAGGATTGTTGGCAGATCCCGTTACACCAATCTGTAAAGTAACCATTGATCACAACTCTCTGCCTCCTGCCCATCTTAGAATCTTAAGATATCCTTGATCCAAACATTTTCCAGCTTATAGAGACACCTCTCATGAGGGTTGAGTCAAATTCTTTGCTAAAATACAAATAAACAATGTGGAAATTATTTCCTGCATCTAGCTCATAAATAAAATCACGTTTCACTAACCAATTTAGTCAATTTTAGACAATTTGATGGAGGAAATGGAATATGTTAATTTTTTTTTTATGGCGTAAAAACAAGTATGGTTATAATGCGCCGAATATGTTAAGTAACCTCACGCTTCTGTAAAGTTTCGTGCAGAGAAAATCATTATCAGTCATGATGATACATGAATGAAAAGTGTGTGGGTGTTTGTAATCCTCTATTTTTAATCCTTTAAATAAATTAATGATACAGCTAAAACTGTCCTGCAAAGACTCTTAAATTAACTAATTTTGAAGATTCTTACTCCTGGAGTTTAATTACTTTAACTATAAACATGATTACTAACTTTCTACTTTAACCCCATCTGAATTCGACAGCCGAGGCGTCTTGCACCTATGAAGTAGATAAATAATATATAAGACTGTTCAGCTATTTTAGCAACTATCAAGATTTGTTCATTAGATCAAATTAAAAGTGTTTCTCAGGTGAAAACACTCTAAACACCAGGGTTAGATTTTTTTTGAGCGTGTGCAGTCTCCACTTAGTTTAACTGTCCTTCATTTATACAAGAACGAAACAAGCGTTTCTACCTTCCCTTTCCCACCAGTTCTCAAAAAAGGCAGTGCGCTTAAACTACCTTTTAAATAAAACGTGCATTTGTAACTTGGTTATAGTTGAGTAAAATTCATCGAAATATCATTATTTTAACGACTTTTCAAGAAAATTATTATTTTGTGTTATTGCCATAGCATTCATTCGGTAAAGAGAAGCGAAACCACTGTGATTGCCCACTTTATTAAGTATACCTACCTACTAAAAGTACACCCCCATTTAGCCTTCAGAACAACTTGGATTCGTCATGATACGGACTCGACGAGGTGTTGATGCGTGCTACAAAGATGCAGGTGCATGTTGTCGCAAACTGGATGGTTGCGGATCTCTACTCCGAAGAGCTCGTTTCATCTAACCCTACAGATGCTCAATTGTATTGACATCTGATGACTGTGCAAGCTACCACAGTAAGTAAAATTCAATCCCACGTTCTTGGAACCAATTCCATACAATTCTGGCTTTGTGACAAGGCGCATTATCCTCTTGGAAAAACCTATTTGCAGTTGGATATATTGTTGCCATAAAGGTATGCGCTTAGTCGGAAACAATCTACAGATAACCTGTGGCATCCAAATATTGCTTCAGTGACATAAAGGAGCCCAAATTTTCGTGTGCATTACGAAAGAATTCTCACAGTATTACACCGCCACAACTAGCTTGCATTGGGCAGCAGGATGGGTGCATGAACTCTGCCTGTTTTCTCCATATTCTGATCCTCAAATCAGCGTAAAATAGCTGGGGACTGGAATTCGTCAGACCAAGCAACCTTTTTCCACTCTCCAGTGTTAGTGTTCAAAATAAATGAACGTCTTAAGTGAATAAGTATATGAACTGTCTAAATAAACTTTTAACAGTACGAATTAATTCGGTCTTACAATGAAGTTGATTTCCAGACTGTTGACTGCATGATATACAACTGCCGAATAGGGAAATGGCGGTCACACCAAGCCAAGCTAACCTTTTTGTTGTAAAATATAATATTAAAATATTATCAGTTTTATATATTCCAGATTTTCTGCGCTCACCTTTAAACATCGCCTTTTTTTTAAACGGAAGTCCAAATTGGAAATTTTTCAATTCCAATTCTCGGAGGCAAGGACGGACAGAATGCAACGTTCACGTTTCCCTCCTATAAAGTAATGATCTTATTCCGCTGAATAGAAATGCTCTATAGTTTTGCTGATAATCGCATACTACTTTATTCTTCAGTTTAAGAAACCTTGCCCTACAACTTCTCTACCACAGTTCGGATTAAAACTAGTGATTCCTTAAATTTTTTCTCTTTTTTCAATATATTTATAACATAACACAAACATAAGAACTATGACACTTAATTTTAAATTACAAAAGTGGCTTAATTTTAAATTACAAAAGTGGGTTCTATTAAAATCTATGCTGTATATTTTATTTTTTGTCTGTGTAGATTTTCCTTTAATTATCTTTAACGTCATTTAAAATAGCGAAAGAAGAGACTCCACTAAAAAAGGTATAGGAATTCCTCTTCTACTGGTAGACCAAGTTCGGTCAGAAAGAAAGCTGCTAATTATACACATAATTCAGTGCTTTTTTGCTACTGGGGATAACACCAATTTAATCACAAGCTCATCTCATCCAACTTACTACTAGAAGTTGGATGGGATGAGCTTGTGATCAAATATGATTCCCATCAATACCCTTCCATTAATATATTCACCAGTATATTCAATCAATATACTCTTCGTTAATGATTCCCATCAATACTCTTCTTAGAAGAGTGTTAATGAGAACTACTGAGAATTTCAGCAGTGTAAAAGTACCCAACATTAGAGGTGCCAATGACAAAACATTTGATCCGATTAGTAGTTTGTTTCGAGAGAAATTCTTGTTGCCAATAGTTAAAGGAGCCTTTTATTAATCCAAATCGTATAAAAACTAACACCGGAATTCTTTCAGAAACCTTCAAGACATGGCTCTAAGAGCCACAAGGCAGCTCATACCATGAAATGCCAGATTGTCGTGTTTACAAACTCAACTCTCTTAACTCTGAAAGGCTAAATCACTGCACTGCAATGGCATCTGCAACGAGGCCTCCATTCTATTGCCTCGGAAAAAAGAGGGATTCTCTTCTCTACTTCTACATTAATCCTTCTCCTTCCTTCCGCTACCCAAGAATGGAGGATCTAGCTTGTTGCCGGTCAACAGCGTGGGAGAATTGTGATATATCTTGTCTGAAAGACTTCAAGGCTATCCGTTCTACGCACCTTCCTTTAGGATGTAGAATCCGGTAATGGAAAGATAGCATTAATCTCTCAAATATATATACTCGTATAACAACTTCCTGGTGGAAATGCTTACTAAAGCGCAAGTATCCCTATTTAATGATACTTTTGTTTCTACTATTTTCGAAGTTAGCCTTCATCCCAATTATTTTGGAGCACTTGAAGTGAATGATCGCTATCACGAAGCTTATCTCTGAAAGAAGAAGAAGAAATAATGGAATCATTAAATTTAAAGCAAGAAGACTATAGTCCAAAATAGGGTGTTCAAGAACAGCCGTGACTAACCTCTTAATACAGCGATCACGTAAACAGTCTGGAATAAACACTCCACGTGGGAGCAAGTCTGAATTCTAGGAACATTGTTTTAATCAGATAACATCAATACAGAAAAGTTTCAAATAAAAACAATTACTTCTATGAGATTGGAAATCCATTGTTAATTTAATTTATTTTTTTTTTATATAAATTTGGGACGGCCACGCAGGGTCAAAGGAGTTTAAGATGTACAGACAATATAAAACATCACCGTACTTAACAGCCACAGTGAAATCAAATGCGTGTACTACTGTACCCTCGCGTTTGGTCACTCGGTTACGACAACACGGTGACGTTTTATATTGTCTGTGCATCTTAAACTCCTTTGACCCTGCATGGCCGTCCCGGAGTATAAGATAAGCAGAACATTTATATATAAAAAAAATGTGTTATTTTTTTCATTACGGGTATTATTATTAGCGCATGAAAGGGATAGCATTGCGACAGATATATAAATCGAAATTGCAGTAAATAATAAATGTATCATTAGTTATATACTGTATATATTCATTCTTTATATTCATAAAACTTGAAATGTAGCAAGGCTTCACATATACTCTTATCGAAAAGAAAATTCTAACAATTACATTTTTCTACAATCACTATCTAATTTATTTGACTTAATTATTTATTTTAAATTCAAGAGCCTTTATTAGGTGCGCAGTAGTATTAATATCTGATCCACGATTATTACAATTTGACCACATATTTTATGGTGACTGTTTAGAGTTACCATAAAACTGTTTTGTGTTTAAAGATATCAGAATCTACAGTACATTAATATCCTTGAACAATTGAAAGGTTAGAAAAAGAGACAACAGATTACTGTATTGTACATATACATATTTTGTCGTACATTTAATTATGATTTTAGAGAGAAAACTATATCAATTAGTTAATTCGCTTACGTTTTTAAAATTTGGTTAAATATTTGGGTTGTGGGTTGTGTTTCTAAGTATACCTCATTTCAATTTTTAAGATAAAGAGAATGCAATGTAATACCATCTTTCATCCCGGGACAATTTAAAAACAAAATTTAGTATACTTCTAGCTAATTTCAAAACCCACACTCTTTCTTTCTCTCTATCTATATAGAAGAATCTGCTTTAAAAAAACCAGATTCTTTTCTGACCAGTGTAATGAATACTTAATTCTTTACACCTCACTAAACATTCATGCTTTTTTTTTTATTAAAAATTAATTCATTTTAATGCTGTATTTCCGAATATGAAACTTAGTTTATCGATAGTTTGAGAAGGTACAAAAAACAGGAAATGCCATTATGATAAACATTCACAACTACAGAAGTAAAACTCAAGACGAATTTCTATAACCATAATTAAACTATTTATATCTATAGATTCAGATGGAAAAGGTTTCATTCCATACGAGACACTGCCGTCCAATGAGGTTTGGTGGTGGATCAAGAGGTACCCTCGAGACAATCAAATTGTATCAATTCCTACCAAGAAGAAATCAATAAGAGGGCCTATATCTAGAGGGAACGAAGACAGAAAACACAGAACAGGTAAGCTGTGATGGCTGTAATTTTTTTTTTATCTCCTCTGTAGGATATATTTTGGGAGAGTGTCAAGGTGAAATGATTACAATTATAGCGAGATGCTTATTTTATATCCTAATAGTAATTTTAGTGTGATACCTTTCCATTTTAAATTTGTAGGAAAGTTACTGTTTGTATTGCTCTCATTATGAAGACTCGGTTGACAGAAAGGATACAAATAAACTCGCCCGATTTCATGGGAAAAGTACAAAATTAGGAATTTGAGTAATATAATTTTATGTAGAAGTATACATAATATATGTGGCCTAGTACTTTTGATTTTATCAAAACTACTGGGTCACATGGGATAACTGGGATAACTCCGTGGTTTGTAGAATTATCGGATCGAATCCCATCTAAAAGTGGAGAATTGAAAGCCTCTTCAAACGGAGCTGCGGGCAGTAGTTTGTAACTTGCACAACATGGAAATGGGCTGAATACACAATAAACAGTATCAACTGAAGTACCAAGAACTAACGCGCCATGGCCTGAGCAGTCTATGCACCAAAAATGTTCCAAGAACAAAAACAAACGATTGAGTTCAAAATACTGCATGGAAACGTTAAAAGTGTGCATGCAAACGAAATTCAACGAGGACATCATTACTACTACGCATGCAACAAACGGTGCCATGGCTAACCTAGTGTTTATTTGCAAGCCTTTAATCTTTGTATCAGTGCTGACAAGTCGGTCGACCCCATCTTCCTTCTCTCTCTCTCTCTCTCTCTCTCTCTCTCCCTCTCCCTCTCCCCCACCCCCTAGAAGGAGCCTAAATCAATATATTTTTTTAATTCACAAACCGGAACTAAAATGTTACATGAAATAAAGGCTTAGGCATCACTTTTCATAAAAAAATAGTTTTAGCCACCAGTGACGTCGTGCAGCACCATAAATCCAAAAGTTCCAGTTTAACATCACTAAAAATAAATGGAACAGGTAAACAGCATAAAAATGATCCTAAACCATATCCAATGCTGTATCTTTCCCATTATTCATAGTGCTCCGAAATTTTCTCGGGTGCTCTGCAATGAAAAATTCGTCTCCATAGAATACCAAATCTTTACATAGCTTAACTGAAACTCGATTTTTCCATTCACATTCTACCAGAAGAAATTTCAATACTAACTTCGAAATCAAACCACGAGGACTACGCATCTAACAGGTTAATATCGCCCTGCTTATCTCTATGTCACACCAAATATCGGTCAGATTACTCCAGCACCATTCGGAGAACTCACAAAGTCACCTGCTTTTTGAAACCCAAGTTCATTCAGCTGGGAAATACCATTCACCAAGGCAGCGCTATAAATCACGACATCCAACAAAATCTATTCAGAAAAAAACTTTGGACGTGAATACAATCAGGTTAGCCGTTGAAGAGGAAGTAATGACAACTAGAAACGAAATTAGGGAACAGTTCAGACAACAAGTTTTAAGATCGCCAATTCGTCTCATCTAATTGTTTTCGCAGATGTGTCCCTTGGTTGTATCTTTGCAGCAACAGCATGGATATTTATTTCAAACACTCAAGACTATTTTACCGTGAATGTGGCCAAGGCCATATCAAGACTCTTAAGCGCCTGTATGCAAACATTTTCTTAAATATGTGTGGTTCACTCATGGATTTAAGAAAATGTTTGCATATGGCCCATTTCTCCTTCCTCCCAAACATCAAACGGGCTGCGTTCATTTTTCCACCCTTAAATGCTGGTGCATGAACGTCGTCGTCTCCAAGTAACCATTTGGGCACGCCACTGAATATGCCAACCCACTTTTGAAAGGTTTCCCACAGCTCGTTTATTATAATTCCCCGATGAGCAGACCCGATAAGCAGCGGACAGGCGTATCTTCTTTTCTGACGTTTAGTTTATTACTGTACCGATAACTCTGAACTTTTTTGTCTTCTCACGTGGATGAACGGTGTCTTTTCTTCATTACATATGTATAACTAAGATTTCACCTAATTCCTTAAAGCAATATACAGTAATACCTCCTTAACCGAGGATTTGAGCTGATATCGTTTATATCTGTATATTTAGATATACAGATTTACATTAGCATATTTTCTTAAATCAGGCGTGTGGGTAGAGATGTAGCTTTAAAGTTTGTTTCGTCAACCATTGCTTCCCTCCTACGCCTTTTGTTGCATTATTATTGAGAATCATTCTTGTGGGTGGCCTATGGCCATACTGTTATTTTACAAAAGTTTTCCATCCACTCTTTTCCGTATTGCTTACTACTCGCACATTTCTCAGCATCTATTTTTAACCTAAACGCATACAGCATCATCAATCGTTGCGTGTTGATATCGCTGCCTGTCTATACATTTTCCTTTTTTTTCCACTAACATTTATGGTTTTCCGGGAAATATTTTGCGCTTGCTTTAGTGACACTTTGAATATTAAGAAGCATGGGAAGGTAATGCGTTTCCCTATATCAAATAAAGGTGCTATCATGGGAAACAGTGGACATTGTGAGCATTTAAGTATATCTTTTTCTTATTGCATTTTCAATCTCGTCATCATTTTCACATGTGTGAATGGAAAATGAAATTTACTGCTCGTGTGTTTTTAATTTTTTCTCACTGGCATATTTATCGTATTTCCTCGAGACTCCTTTTTTCTAGGGGTCCCTTACTTTTACCACCGACGTTAGTCTGGATACGTTCCTGAAAATTAATGCACCAAACATTCCTGTATTAAAACATCAGAAAGTTCTACTTAATTTTTATCTCCCCTTTCTATGAGTAAACGTGATAATTTACTCTGCGTCACTAACAGTGCTATTAAAGAACTTTGCATCCCACCTCGAATCACTTTCCATTGTGTTTTCAACAGGGCTTCTATTTATTATTAGTGAATTTTCCACTTCCCGTTCACCTTCTATTCATTTTTCTTTCTGCGAGGGAAATAAATGATCTGTATCAATCTGCAACAACAGGAAAATCAAATAAAATTAAAACTATTATAATGTTCCTTCGTAAATCCCTTAAAAATTAATGTAAATTAAATGCTGACTCCCTTTGTTTATCCAGTACAGCGTGAATATACTGGATTCGAACAATTTGAAATGCATTAACATTATTACTGTATATAGTACATCTCAAGGTGAAGCTGCTTCCTCACCTTGTTGAGGAAGTAATGTCCACCTTGAGATGACACTACTTCCTCAACTTGGATAAATATTCATCAAAATAAATATATATATATATATATATATATATATATATATATATATATATATATATCCAAGTTTGCTGATGATACAATGGTAAGCACAGTGGTTAGTAATACTAATCAAAAGTATACTACTTTAAGAAGATTCCGATACACAAAGCAAATGGGCTGAAAAATGGCAAATGAATTCAACACTGAACTGCATTTCGGTAGCAGAAAGTCTGGAATAACAGCTTCAAAAATTCAAAATTCTACAATACAGGTGGCGAATGATAGTAACAGTTGGAATTTTGCGTTCCTTTAAGTTGATTTGTGACATATTAAGAATCTTGAAATCGTAATGTTAGACTATCAATCAACAGCATATAACTACGACCCTCTGGATTCGGTGCAAAAAGGAATCAGAATTCAACAGGCAAAACATTTTGATTAATTTTAGTTTTATAAGAGACCAATAACTAACAACAATCCTCAACGTTCGCCATTTCCAATGTTGCTGAGATCAGTAATATTATTCCTGTGGGGATGAAATCCTTTATTCCAACCTAATCTCCGATGAAATTAAGAAACATAATCCAACCCAGTAATTGCAACTGAAAGCCAAACGTTCTGTTCTGCAACTTTTTTTAAAATTCATAACTAAAATTCCTAGCCATTGTTAATATCTGTATAAAATCTGCTATGTACATATACTCGATTATTTTATGTCATTTCCTTTTTATTCTTACCTGCCCCTAGCCATGTGCTATGATGGGCTTGCTGTATTTGCAATAAATGAGTATTTATTTATTTATTAAAATCTCGTTCCTTATCTGAACCCATGTTTTTCAATAAATGTGCTAAGGCTGTTCAAGATAAAAAGTAGCGCATCGCAACTGGCTTGTATAATTCCAGCTTTATTTTCAGTCTACACTAAACCTCGCAACAACTGAAAGCTGTTAATATTACAGTTTAAACTCGATTTTGAATAGGCAAAGAGTATAAAACTTGCTTCTTGTCCACTTCCAATTAAAATATTTCTTTGTACTTCTAGGCAGGTGATGAATTGTCCACGCGATGAACTGTGGGCGATTAACTTTCCGGATACGGTCAGCAATGGAACACGACATCTAGACAAATATTTTTGGCCAGATTGCCAGCAATCGCAAAAAAATTGACAAGTTAATGTGACATCCGACAATAAAAGCCTCCCTCAAAATCAAGTAGCTCGACTTCACGTGCCACGACGAAAATATCTACCTTGTGCAATTCATAAGCCATCCTTATTTACAGGTCTGAGTCATGTGTTTATCCGGAAGGTCCAAATAGACTATGAAAACAGGGATATCTGTATACTTTTTCAAGGGCAATGTATAATCTATGAATCATCAAATTACTGAACGTGATGCGGCGCTATCAGAATGAGCAATAATTAGTTATCTGTTCAGCAACAGTTCGGCGCTGCAACGGTTAGCCTTCGTGGGTAGCACAGTTGATAGGATCTCCATCCTCCCCGGGTGGAAAATACCTGCGTTCGAGACCCGTCGATGACGGGGAGGAATTTTTATGGGTTTTTCACAACATGGCTAAGTTAGTTTGTTTCCAGGCGCGGTAGTACGGTTTTTTCATCAAGAAACTCGAGTTTTCGTCCAGAAAACAGAACACACGCAGTTTACAGACAATATACACGGAGCAGTATGGCCTTAGTCGCTGATGCTCCTAAAACCAAACATCAGATAATAAAAGGAACAAATTTCATGAGTTGAGCACATCTATTTCGTCATTAAGAGCCAAAATTTGTACATTCATTAAAATTTTGAACGAATATCTGGACGATCGTCACAGTTATGCTATCTAATAACCTGTAATTGTAGATGCAACTACTGCAGTTCCGGATGAATACATTTGATTGATATAAAGGTGTTGCTCGTTATGAATGGATTTATGTAGTTATTTCGCGTATATTTTATTCATGACCCTTTTCCTATTCGCACTTAAATATTATTGGATGTTTGCAGCAACTCGCTGGTAAATGGTAGCCAATTTTTTCTACAAACGTAAATGTCAATTAAAAATGAAATATTGCATTAATAAAATACGAAAAGTGGAAGAAAATCGCAGCAGGTAATTTTTCTCGATGCATGAAACTTCTTCACAGGCGGATGAATTATTGTAAAATTCTCGACTGTTACTTTAAATTTTGTAAAAATTGAGAAACTATTACATTACTTATTACAAATACACTATCCTACGAAAAGTAGGAGGACACACACATTCCCGCGGTGCAAATGAAATGTGTGCAAAGTAGGTGCAGAAATAGGGCTAAAAATACACAGGCACAAATATCAGAAACAAGCTGAAAGCAGCGGCAAGAACCTTAATTATTAGATGCCATGTCAGTGTATGCGACCTTCAGTGCATCGTAGCCGATGCACTGAAAAGATGAAAAACAAGCCAGGTAGGTATAAATTAAACAGACAAGACTCCTTATCCTGAAGAAATGGTTAAAGCGAACCGAGCGACGTTCTGTAAAGGGTCACCTCGGATCTACAGATTTTCGCAAAGAGCTGCATGGCATGGGCTTTCATGATAGAGGTGCAGCTCACATATTCTAAATCACACCAACGAGCGGCAGACTGATTGGTGTGATTTTGAATTTAGAGTGGAGCAACGAATCGCGTTACACAATTATAAGGTGAGATAGTTACTATTTGTGGGTGAGGAGAACTTTATCTGACGCAGTGTATTGTACCCATAACGAAATTCGGAGGAGGTAGGGTTTCGGTGTGAGACTTCGTGGTTCGGATTCTGACCATTCGTTGTAGTATAAAAATAATAATAAATAAATAATAAACAATACGTCAATACCAAGTCGTAAACAAACACCTTGGACAATTGTGCTACAGTCACTCTAGCATTTCTATGCAATGGACCCTCCATGTTCCAGCATAATAATACTCCACCTCATGCAGCAAGCAGTGTAAAACTCTAGCTTGTCGGAAAAATCCAATAAATCACTTGGCTAGACGCGAGTCCATACTTGAATCCGATCGAACTAGAATGTCGGATTAGGGCTTGGATCATACGACCCATTTCAACTGATGAACTGGCGACTGCCCTGAAACTCCAGATACTTGCTTTTTTATTCCCAGAGATTTTATATATTTGTATCCTCTCTTCCTTGAGGGGATACAAATATAAAATCTTGAGGTTTGTTAATCGGTGAGGTCTATTCTTCCCTACCAGGAAGAACAGACCTCACCCATTCATTTAGCTCAATCCAGTCAGCGCCTTATACACCTCAATAAGATGTCGTTGTCAAGTGCTCATTCGATCACTACTCAATTCCCACAGACATTCGGTGCTAAATGAACAACCCAGTAACTGCTTTCACGCGTCACCAAGCCCATCCTATATGCCCTCAACAAAGCAGTGCAAGAGGCATGCCAGAGATTCATAAAAGTCACCAATCACTTGAACCTTCGCCACTGAACCAAGTGCATAGAATTAAACACTTGAATCTCTGTCGACCCTAGAATTTGATTTTACTCTAGGGCATCAATTCGTTTTTTGAGAGTCTCGCCTAGTTGCACTTCCTATACCCAGAAAACAGAAATAAGCACCATAAGCTAGAGAAAGTTCTGCATTACAGGAAAATTGCAGTAACTCACAGATGATTAGTCAGTGACAATCCCCCCCCCTCCCGTCAATCATAACATCCTTGACATGTCATGCTTACTTTTTCTTAAACCTTAATCAACTTTAGAACGATTCAAGTAACAAAAATATAAAAATAGAGTACTGCCTTTAAAAATGCCCTACTTATAATTTAAACTAAAATTATAAAAACCATTACAGTACACTGAATAAAACTAAAATTTAGTTGTATTAAGTCCTGTCAAACTAGTTTTAGCACCGAAGTACACTTGACTTATGGACCCATGACTCACCAACTTTTAAAATCTAAACTATTCCTCTAGTTACTATACTGTTTCCTACTTCAAAACAGCATTAACAACTTAGTTAATATAAGCAGTGCGTTGCATTTCGGGCGCGTTAGCAAATAGTAATAATCCATGATTCATAGCAAAAAAAAAAAAAAAAAAACACGAACAGAAAAGCACAGTATTATGATGCGCAACCAGAATATTTCGTTTCTGAGCATCCGCCGTATTGCTCATTGAGTCCTCCAATCAGTGCATGACAATAAACATTATATCCAGTGCTTCAGCAACAATGTGTAATATATATATATATATATAACAATTTCCGGATTTTCTATTGGGCCAATTTTAATGAAATTTGGGAATGGTTAACAATTCTTTCTAAAATGCTGAAATATGAAATTTAAGGAAAATCTTCACAGGCGGACGGACAAATAAATAATAATTGGTCCGCATTTCTATTTTAATGATATCTTGTATTGCTCTACGAATCTTTTTAAAAGGCCAGAACATGAAAATTCATCCGCTGAAAGTAGAGTTATTATTTGCGGATAGGGCGAAGGCAATAGGCTCATTAAGTATGTATACTAAAGCGCCTAAAATAAGCAGAAATAAACACCTACCCCTGTGGAATCCCACTCATTATTTTGATCCACGAAGAGCAGAATCCTGAAATTATGATGTCAAAAATTCTTGACATCCAGTTCCTTTGTGATGACCTCACAGTAGTTAATCAGATTGACCAGGCATAATCTACCTTTAACAAATTCATGTGATTACCTTATGGCTTCACTCCTGACAAGATGATCTTCCATGATTTCTTGAACTATTGACCATTATTATTCCTAGTAGGGGTAAAACATACAGGTCTGTAGTTACCAACTTCAACCTTTTATCCGCCCCCTTGCGAATAAGATAGGACGTACATTTGAACTTTACCTCTCCAATCTATACGGACCTCTCCTGAAATACTCTCATTATTATGAGTAAAGGTTTAACTTTTATTTTACAACTTCTTTTAAACTAATTGGACAGATTCTATCAGCCACGTGGACGTTTTGTTCACTTTCAGCTGGAGCACTTCTCTTCCACTTTCCTTTTCGTTATTATAAAATCATTTAACTCTCATTCCGTATCGAAAAGTTTTATGCTAACTAATTGCACACCAATAAACTATAATTACTGCCACCTAAAGGTTCCTTAACTTGAAGATTCTTAATACATGACGAATCACTGCTGATAACCAGATCAAGAAATGTTTTCTCTTGTTGCTTCTAACATTTTGATGCAAAATACAATCATCCAACAAACAGAGAAATCTGTTGATTGAGCTGCCAACTCATAAGTTCCAGGAGATTCTGGAAAGTCAAAATCTCCCATGAGAAGCCATTTCGATTTGTTGGTTCCCTTTACTGTGGGCCAGCAAATAAAAATTCTAAGATACCTAATTTTGATATCGTAAATAATGTCGTTTTTCTCTCTCTTTTTTTCCAAATTAAAAAGAAAATAAAAAGAAATACATAATTCTAAGATACCTAGTATTATAAAAACTATTTAGTAGCAACTGAGGTTTAACATTGATAAATCTAAAGTACTGAAGTTTGGTAACAATAACCCCAGAATAGCATACCAATTAGTGATACTTAATTGGTATGAAAAAGAAAAAAATAGAGAGAAGGGGGGGGTGAGGGCATGCGGATTAAAGTTGATGTGTTTTTCTGGGAAGTGCAGACGAGTGGGAAAATGTGTAGGTCTAAAGTTTAAAGAAAAGGTGGAGTTTATCATCAGCCAGTTGATCGGCGTGTCTAGCAACATAATCGCATGCTGTATTTCTTAAGATTAATTCGTGTAGGAAGCTGCACATTCGTCTAGATCCAGTCCCGTCGAGAATGAGCCAGGTATGCATATGTGTGAATCACGAAATCTATGTGGAAAGAGTGTGTTCGGTAATCGGCGAGTAATCACATGCTGCATTTCTGAAGAATAACTCTTGAAGGAAGCTGTGCATGTGTTGATCCGGTCCGGTCTAGAATAAGCCAGGTACGCAGGTGTGTGAGTCAAGAAATCTACGTGAAAGGAGAGTGCCCAGTCCAAGAGCCCCAGCAGAAGAGATAGACGGCCAGAAAAATGGGAAACGGATGTGGGAAGCCTGTCTGCCACAGAGAAGAGCCCAGCTGAACGTGTGAAAATAAATCGGAAGTAGCTGTCCTGTTCGGAAGGCGTGTTCCAGTTTTATTGAACCCGGAACTTATAAGTTTAACTCTGCGATATATTGTTTTTTTTTTTTTTTTATGAAAACCCCAAACACGAAAGGTATCAAAACCTATAGTACTTAGTACCGTGCATGGGTTGAAGGAGAAGTATGGGGGGAGGGGGGTACCGGAAACTTTGCTCTAGAGACTAAACATGAGTTTCACCATGGGTTGATAGTTGCTTTCAAAGAAAATTTTTTGTAATGTGCAATTATGTTATTAAGTTGGCATATTGATTGAGTTCAAAACCATGAAATGATATAGGGGCCCTTTAAAGGTTAAAGAAGAATAAAAATAAATAAATAAGGGAATTAATAGTGACATTAATCATAGGCGTAGTAGAAAGAGAACGTGGGTTACCACGTTCTCTTTATACCTTATTATATACGTTAGTATATAATTTTCTAGATAATGTGTTAACAGAGAAAATTCTAGGCAATGCGCTAATGTGTGAAAAGAAAGTTATTTTATTGAGAAACCTTGAGAGAAAAGGAAAGTAACAAAGATGTGCTTGTGTGAGAGCCTACTGATGTAAGGTGATAAGCAGTAATTGAATTGTTAGGTGATTTGATAGAAGTAGGTGATTTGTAGTAAGTACTGCCGATGTAAAGTGATAAGTAGTACGCCTACCCATGTAAGGTGATATGTGCGAAAATCTGTAAAGAAAGATGAGAACCACTTCCTAAGTAATGTTTAGAAATTTTTGATTAGTGTAAGAGATTACTAATAAGATAAAAGGGAAAGGAAAGAAAGGGATGTGTGAACCAATATACGTATATGAATATGAGGAATACATTATACATGAGATGGAGAAAATTTTTGTATTATAGTTCATATATGAAAATCCAAATTTGGAATCTGTATGTATGTATATATATATATGTAACTTTTTATATGCGCCTCATTAAAATTAGTTATTTATATATAAATTTTGTGTCTTCTTCATGCTCTGCTAACTTTCCGCTTTACACCTTAGAGTTTGGAATTTTCTGAAAATTGCAGTCAGATTGGCGGTTTGTGTCCGCCCGGGACTTCAGTAGGGTGGAAGTCAATTATTTTAAAGAAAAAAATAAGTAAAAAAAAAAAAAAAAAAAAAAATGTATGTGGCTGAACGACCACAACTGTCATAGCAAGCCAAGGATGGTACAACAGTTGGCAAATAGCCAGCGATAAATGATAAAATAAATATAAACGGGCGACCACAGTACCATTATAATTATTTCATGAATTCAGTCGAGTTGGGCTGAAACATTAAAAAGAAGAATGTCATGTCACTCGTGACCCAGAGTGCCATATTAACAGAACCTGTAAAACAGCACAGGTCAGTGAAACTCAGAATGAGCATAGTATCAAGTTATCCCATAAGTAATGTCGTTTTTCCCTTTTTCGAAATAAAAACTACATCGAATCTGTTAATCATACATATATTTTTTCCCCTTCATTTCCAATGATTTTCTGTCTCTTCCTACACCATTTAGGACCTTGTTTATAAAATATCTTTCACATAGAAGCAAGGAATGCGAACATGGCACTTTTATTACTTCAGAAGGGGTGTAAGGTAATATGGAAATGGCATGGTCTGGTGAATACAGTAGATGTTGAATTCTTTCTTTACCAAGTTCCTCGATTTTGTTACGCCTGATCAGAGCAGTACGAGGATGTGCCATCTCTTGATGTTTGTTTTAAGCGACATGGAAGTTAAAGCCATGATGTATTACTTTATTGTCCATAATTCAATATATTTTTGCTGAACGAAAAATCACTGAACCCGAGGCAAACTAACCATGGTGTGAGAAAAACCCATAAAAATTTTACCGTCTGAACGGGATCAAAATCAAAACAATTTCCACTCGGCATGGAAGAAGATCGTAGTCATTGTTTCAGAAGCGGGAGTTGTCCTAATGAAACATAACAATTTTGCGATTGGTCAAAAAGGATTAGGTTTGTAAAGTCCGAAAGCAACTACGGCTGAGGCTATTTTGTCTGTAATGGTGTGTACTATTTGGTCGGTAAGCTGTTTTTCTTGGCGAACTTCCAAATTTTCTGGTGGGGGACTATGCAACCTTCGCCTGAGACCGACTAACTCAACGTTGTGAAAAAAAAACAGCCGATAAAAATTTCGTTTCCAGTCGGTGTGGGAGAGCGATGATTATAACCACTGTGCTATCCACGAAGACTCAAAAAACGAATATTTTTCTTGCATTACAGCACTCATGGCTTTAGAGTTGCTGAAAGCAGAATTCAGCTGTAATGGTTTTATCTTTATTGGGCTGCAATGATTCAAAATAAGCCACACCCCGAATATCCCACCAAAAGGAGAAGTGAAACTTTTCTGAAATTAAAACTGCCTCCCTGTTGTGGTATAAAAAATTCTCTGACACTAATACTTTGTTGTCGTTTAGCATTGCGATAAACCACCCATTTTCATCCCGGACAACGAGTCGGAAAACAACGCTGAAGTCCATGAGGATGCAATTAAGTGCAATGTTTTTCAGAACTCTAAGTTTGTCTGGTGACATTTGGGAAATTTCTTCATTAGTTGGAACAAGACCTTCAAACACTGCTTGTAAGCTGGTTATCATTTAAATGAACAAGTTGGCCTAAACTCATTCTTAATGTTCTAAGTTATAGTCACCAGAATTCTGGTAACATTAATTTAGAACATAGGGAGCGAATTTAGGAAGGACTTCTGAAAACATTTGTAGATTTCCATTCATAAAAGAAGTGTATGGTCTGGTGAGCTTCCCGATTATACACTTCTTGGATTGAGTTATTCCCTTTCCTACATAATAAATGCTTAATTTGTTTCATCTGACACCATACTATTTGTGAGGTCTTAAAAAAATACTTTTAACTCGTTAAAACTTATATGAATATGCATGACTAGACAGAAATTTTCGAAAAATCCTATAGCACTGCATATATTTTTTGTTTTAAAAAGCATAATTTGAGCAAAAGGGATAAGTCAGTACATTTTTAAAACTTTGCTAACAGCACACAAAGATTTTAGCCTCGACACTGATTATCGAAATAGGCCTACATTAGAAGAACTTCCTATAAACGAGTACTATGTACACTATGAAAAAGACAATGAACAAAAAGATAAGCGAGAATGATTTGTACACTTTTAACTTAAACCGCTTGAAGTATTTGGTTTTTTGGTGCATCAACAACTTTAAAGCCATATTGCACAATATGTATACAAGCTTGCGTTCATGGGCTGATTTATATATTGTTTGGGCTGTAAAACCCTGTTACCTCCTCCTGAGATCAGCTAATTCAATTGAAAAGGCCTTCAGAAATTTCTGGAATCTAGGATGGGGTTCGGACGCTGACCTCTCCAAACAAACAAATGACAAAAGCAGGACCTAAACTCTTGAAGTCCATCCGATCTGGAGCAATATTATCCTTAATGTTCTTGATAAAAAAAATTAAGATAACAATAGTGTTAAAATAGCGGAAATGACAGGTGAAAGTAAATTAGAATGATAGTTTTCTTTAGCACATACTCTTTAGATAACACATGGTGGCATACTGTTGGGATGTGTCTGCATTCATTCCGTGATAATTTTTTGTCCTTCATAAAATGCAGTTACGGTCTAGAGGAATACCATCAGATATAAGGATTATTATGAAAGCAACGACCTCTCCATGAAATTTCCACGGTTTAGACTAGTTTATTATTTGCAACTGTACTTGTTAATTTGAAGTCATGGAAAATATTACCAAAAAAAATATATTTTTCGTTATATGAATATCATCACTTTTTTATAGTAAGAACTTGTTTTTATATTAATAACTCTTATTTCAAAAATGTGCAATAATAAGAATTAATCACTGGGGAAATCGCTTTAATGTGCACAAATTATTGTCCCATTCTTGCAAACTTTTTTATTGGATAACAGGATAAGGCTCGACTAAACAGACTCCAGGAAGTAAAACCTCATTTACTACTGTTTGGTCAATTGGCATCATATATCATGCTGTTTCTTCCACATCCCAGCCATAATGAACATTTCTCCAAACCAAGACATGAAAAGGCTTTCCAAAATTCTTAGGAAATTACTAAAGTAGAGAGATTTTGCTAACTTCAGAAGAGAGCAGAGCAAACTACACAGAAGCACTTCCATGAAAATCGGATAACTTGTTTGTACGAAAGTTAGTACTTTCATTGTCAAGACTTGCCTTCCGACAATAGTAACTGCTTTAAATTATGAGAAAACCCTTTCTTCCTTCAAGTTCAACATCAACCCTTTGGGATTTTAAAAAACTAAATGCATTGGACACTTTGAGCGTGTAAATACTTGGACGACTGATGTGACGTTTACTTATATAATTTAGATAACTTCAACTTTTTTGTTCTGCTTTAAAGTAAGGGACTAGATTTCGGAAGAGCATTTTTTTTTAATTTATGGATTTCCTATTATCGTTCAGTAGGCTAATTTATTAGTACGCAATTTCAGTGAAGTGGAAATGTCGAGAGTAAGCTGTTTGGTATGTAATTTAATGATATAACGCAGTTAAAGCTCCAAATACCTCTTGGTCGTTCAAATTATACGGATGTAACTGAGCCAAATCTGTATTTATTTCCCAACCGAAAAACAAAAGGCTCCACTAAACTGAGAAAGGTATAACTTCAATCTTTAAACTTTATTCCAAACATATGTTCTTTTAAATAAATATTTCTAATATTAAAATTGAAAGGAATAACAAGAAAAGGTTCTCCATGACAGTATAGTCGTTCGGCCATTGTCACTCTTTTCGAGGTATGGGTCCAAATCCCATCGGTGAGTGGAGGAATTCTTTAACTCTTCTTCAATCGGCACTGTATCGGTAATCTCAAACGGAGGGGGCAGGGGTTTTCTTTCAGCATAACACGCAAATCTGGCTGTGACCATACAATCTACAGCCAAAAAGACATGGTGCCTGAACTAGAACTAATCAGTCATCGTGGGGTGTGGGTAGAAGTAAAATAACTTCTTTGCCAGTGGGCGTGTGCTGTAAAAACCATCAACATGCAAAATTAATAAAATGAGTGACTAGGTACATTTGAAACTGAAAAGAAGGATTATTTTAAGCACAGTTCAACCAGTATACCGAACTAATGTCCTAACAAATGACAGTGTTTCCGATCAGATTTGGGTATCAAGTCTGAAAACTGCGGAAGTATCTGGAAAACAACCATCACCAGAGCTGTCGAAAAAAAAAATTAAAAACAAGTCTTTGTTCGTCATGTATTTTTCTGCTTATACTTTGGGAAGGCTGCCTCCTAGTTCATTTGTACAGCCGCAGAAATTTCAGCCGGGAAACCTTTCTAAAACTCCATAGCAGCTCATAACAGACATTCTTCGGAAAAGAGACAGTTCTTGGACAAATAACTTCTTAAAAAAAAAAAAAAAAAACTGACACGTTATGACCTGGCTATAATTGCTCAGAAGCCCAAACTCTTTCTTCACAACTGCGCTCAATGGAATTTGTGTGATGCAGAACGAAAGCAATGTAACTTGCAAAAGGAGCAGAGAGTAGCCCTGAATTACTTTGCAGTGTCCGCATCAGATGGTCACCCGTAGGTGTGGCTTTTCATATACAATGCACTGTCGTTGTTATGGGATTTTAGGCGCATCATTGGCTTAGCTTATAAGTGTGTTCACGTCCGATTTTGCAAGTTGTGCGGGCTGAAAAACGTTAAATAACTCCCAGGGAAAATAATGTACTGTCCACGTTTAAGGTTAGGCAGTGGCGGTCTCATTCACTTGGTTTAGCATACATGCCTTGCCTAGCAAAGGCAGGTACGCTAAAGCCCATAAACGTTCTTAATCCAGTTGCAATTTCTGTGAAAGAAACAGCCATTTCCTTAAGGGATGAATTACAGAAAATTCTGGTGTTTGCATACAAATAAGCTATTGCGAATAGACTAAGCCCTAAGAGAGAAGAATTTTGATATAAGGGCTGCCCGAAAATAACATAACCTCATCCGCCCAAGTGTATTATTGTTCATAAATTCCATGTGTTGCTTCGCTCTTGCTATTCATTGAGATTTCATTCTGTTGCTCGATTAATCCAGCAGCGGAGTGAAAAAAGCCCACAAAAGTTCCACGAGTCACTAAACGGGATTCGAATCTAGGCCTTTTCCACGCAATGTGGAGAGAGAGAGCTGATTATAACTACTGTGCTACCGCGAGAACCAAGTAACGGTATAATTTATTTGGAGAGATCTATGTTTGATTTCTGTTGGAGACAGAAGTCTTAATGGTTTCTTCCATCGGAGCTGCAGTTAATCGATCTCGGGCTGAGGGAATACGGGTTTTAATTCGTGAATTATTCGGTTTTTTTTTTAGCCAACTGCAAATATTCTCCTGAATATACACTTCCATTAAGGTAATATTATCTTTCTTTTTTCTGTTGAATTGCTTAAACGATAAGCATAAACATGCACTTGTACATACAGTGACAGTTAATACACATGAAACAGAATGAACTGGCCTGCTACGGTCAAGCAATGCCAAAATATCTCCAATGGATCAATGAAAAAAATATAAATAAAAAAAAAAAAAAGAAAATATAATTAAAGCCCAGTGGCCATCTAGGCATTAAATAATGTTTTTTTTTTTCCCTAACTTTGCTTTTTCTTAATGTTTCGATAGGTGGGAAGGCAGTTTATATATATAACAAATAATAACGAAGTATCTCATCCGTTTCCTTTATGTGAATTCTTTCCACCGCATACAAAACAATTGGAAATGCTGAATGGATCTTTAAAATACTGCCACACCCCTTAAGGCTGGGATACCTTGACAGGCATTCTCCACGTTTTCTCCATCATTAATGTCGTCGTGTGTGCAAAATTTGCCGTCTTCTAAATTATTCTGCGAACAGTTTATTATTTTATTAAGCCTTCTGCAGTACGTAGAAGCACAGATAATAGCAATACTTCCATATTCGGTCTGTAACTAGGCCTCTCGTACACCATCATTAACTCGCCATTGCGGTTTAATTAAGCATCGCTGTCCTTGTTTTCGGTGTCATGAAATTTTTGTAAGAGGCGCCACGTTCTGCATAATTCAGACATATAAACAGACACCCACTATTCAGGTTTTCACATCCCCCAAAGGGTAGGAAATTACAGTACAGGTGTTAGGCATGCTGTATAATGAGCATTACATTGTGAGACACGTAGAAAATGAACAGGGACATTTCCCAGAGGAAATTTCTATGGTAATTAGACGAAGTTCTCAATACACTTCAATGACAATGTTCTTCAAATACACATACATGCCACTGAAATTATTACACACAAGCAAATAACTGTCGAGTACAACTTTCTTTTCAGAAAAGATAGGAAAAAACAGAAAACAATCAGCTTATGGTTTATTTATCAACGTAATTATTTTAACCATGAAAATTCTTGATCAAATTAAGGTGTAACAATTACTGCAACATAAACGATCCATAAACATATATACACAAGGGAAACATCATGGCCGGCAGTGTTATGAAGTAATGAGGTTCAACTCGGCGGCGTTGTAGTCGCTAATTTCGTTATTTAGGAGAATCATTTACATTTACGGAGAACCATAAAAATTAACGACTGCATGACTAGATAGATATGCTTTCAATTTATATAAGTACAAGAACCAGTAAAGTCCCCGCTAAACTGTAGAGGAATATTATCTTAGGGTACAGGGGAAGGTGAAGTTTACAATGGAGTTCCAACCAAAAGTTTGTTGGCCATCTTTACACCGAGTCATTAGCCAAAGTATCAGAACTTGTGCCCAGAACGACGATGGAAAAATTATATGAAAGTTCACTTTCGACTGATAGTTAACAATAGTTCCAGTGCCTTTTTTTTTCAACGAAATGAATAACAGTGATTTAAAAATAAATGAAAAGGATGCGCGCGTTTATATGTGCTACTTATAAACCATTATGAAGAACTGGAACATGGCATGACATGGAACGTCAATGTTTTTGCGTTCATCTCTTTGGTCCCTATTTCTTTGAAAGTGTGGGGGGGGGGGATGTTATTTTTATTTTTATTATTTTTTTTTTGGTAGTTGTTGGCGCATAGGCTTCTGTAGCCATAATGCACCTCCCAAGGTTTTTTGCAGTACTTTGATCCAAGCCCGAGGCGGGAATCGAACCCGCGACCTTTGGGTTTCCAGGCAGGCACTTTACCCACCCGGCTAGCCCGGTCGGCGGGGGATGTTATTATTTGGCTTGTTTTTGTTGAGTTTTGACTTCCACCCTACTGAAGTCACAAGCCCACTCGACAAAACGTAAATCTAACTGCAATTCACAGAAAATTCTATATTCTAGGGCGTGTAAAGCGGTGTGTTAGCAGAACATTAAAGACACATTTTCTCAATAAAAAAATCTCAAACCTTTAATTAACATTATAGACATTTACATAAAAAACAAACTGCATATATTCATATCAATTTCTATATATATATATAAACCATACTATAGTACAATACACTATCTCTCCCTCAGGACTCATGCTCAAGGTCGCTCCTTTTCCGTTACAAATTATCCACTTTACTTTGTATTAATTGTATCTTACATATTATTAATCCAATCATGAATATCCAATCATTCTCATCTATTACTATTTTTTATGAATCATCAACTTGGAAATTGCATCAATTTCCCACTCTTCCCTTAGTTATTCCCTTCATTCTTCAGGTTTATAAATAAATAAAATTTCTTTCTCTACAAACCGTATCTGTCAAGTTATCATTTGTCGTGTCTAAATTAATGATACACGTTAACATATACTTGACTTACTACCCCTATGAATATATTTCTTTATTAATTATTTTATACTATTTCTCTCTTATAACGTAAGGGTGATTACGTTATTTTATAATCATTAACATTTATAACAAATTATCTCAACCTAAGTAACTAACTTGCCTAATACAAGAGGAATGGTCTTTTTTAAAAGGACTATCGCTCAATTCCTTACAGAGTTAGATTATGAGTCCTTGAGTTCGGGAATTCAAGAAAAAAAAAAAAACAGATTTACGTTCCGGAATGGCCGCTACTTCCAATTTCCTTGCATTCAGGCTTCCTTCATGGCAGACAGGCTTTCTTCCATTTCTTGGGCACTCTTCTTTCCTTAGTGCCGGATAAGCTTTCTTTCTTTTCTTGGCTCACATATCTTGCACAACTCGCTATTTCTCAACGGGCCGGATCCTAGACACTAGTGCAGGCCTGGGCAAACTTTTTGGCTGAAGGGCCACATTAGAAATTCACAAAGAAGGCCGGGCCGCACGTAAATTCCTATTTTTAGATATACATATATTATTTGTTATCATGAAGAAGAAATACAACAAAAAATTATTCTCTAACAACCAAGAATTTAATGAGATGAATGGAACTGTTTTACATCTTTTACATAAAAAAATTATTCTCTAACAACCAAGAATTTAATGAGATGAATGGAACTGTTTTACATCTTTTACCATTTTTTTAATTTCGGGTGTTAATTTTGTAGTTGAGATTCTTAAAACTGCTTGTAAATGTTCATCGGTGATGCTTGATCGTAAACAATTTTTATTTAGATTCATGATGGAAAATGTTTGTTCACATATGTAAGTTGATCCAAAAATAACCAACATTTTTCGGGCAAAATCTTTAAGTTCGTCGAATTTGTCCGAATTAAGAGTATTGTAAAATTTACAGATTTCCTCACGACGGTGCAATTCTCTCAGATCGGTATCACACTGCAGATCTATAATCTGAAGCTGTAGTTCACTCGGTGCACTATCAATTTCTATTGAAAATGGGTCGCGCACTATTGCCAAACTTGTCTCAATTTTTCGGAAGTCGCCAAATCTTCGTGAAAAGTCGTCATTCAAAGCGCTGATAATTTCACAATATTTTTCAAATTTATTTTCTGGAATCTTCAGCAACTTCATGGTTGGAAAGTGGTCTACCTTGTTAATTAATAAATGTCGAAGGAACAACTGGAGTTTTAATTGAAATCCATTCAAACTTTTTACCATATCATGGGCGTATAAATTTTTCCCTTGTAACACGGTGTTGAAAGTATTTAAGTGTGTCACGATGTCCAGGGTAAACGCAAAATCACAAATCCAGTTATTATCAGTTAATTCGGGAAAGTCCATAATATTTTTCAGTTTTAAAAATAAAATGATGTCATCTTTAAGATCCCATACTCGCCGAAGAACTTTTCCTAAGCTAAGCCATCGAATTTGGCTATGATAAGGAATATCTGTGTACTCGGATTCAATATCTTGAAGAAAATTAATGAACTGTCTGTGTTTCAGGCCCCTCGATCGTATTAAATTTACTAGTTTAATAATACAAGATGTGACATGTTCAACTTTTAACACATTTTTACATAATACTTGTTGATGTATAATACAATGAATTGTAATTAAATTATAATCAGGATAATTTTCACAAATTTTATTCTGAATTTTCTTTAACGCTCCAACATTTTTACCTGTCAAACTTGGTGCTCCGTCAGTTGTTACGCTTACTATTTTGTTCCATTGTAGATTATATCTTGTTAAGCATTTTTCAACTTTTTCAAATATATCTGCTCCCGTTGTTTGGTCTTTAAGAGATTCCATCGAAAGAAGCTCTTCAATAATTTCAAAATTAGAGGTACATCCACGTATGAAAATTAATAACTGCGCAGTATTCTTTTGGTCGTTACTTTCGTCGAGAGCTATCGAGTACCATGTTATTGATTCTAATACTGATAATAATTGTTCATTCAAATTTGTATCGATACATTCAATTCTTCTTACTATGGTTCGCCGAGATAAACTTATATTCTCAAATTTGTGTTTAATGTCAGGACATATAATTCCACAAGCTTCAGTCATACATTCTTTAATATAGTCTCCATCAGAAAAAGGCTTTTTGCAATTATATGAGAAATAACAAAACTTGCCTCTACAGTAGCTTCTTGTTCCTTAGTTACCCGCGTAAACACATTTTGTTGTCTAGATAAATTTTGAATCAATCCATCAGCAGTTTTCTTTCTCGCTTCCGGAGTTAAATTGGCACCATATTCGGAATGTTTAGTAGTGAAATGTCTTTTAATGTTGTACTCTTTCAACACTGAGACACTCTCCCGGCAGATGAGACAAATAGGCTTATTATTTATGTTAGCAAAAAAATATTTTGTGCTCCACTCTTCATTGAAGACACGATGCTCTTGTTGAATTTTTCGTTTTTTATTCATTTTTAAAAGGACGTAAATATTTTTATCGCTACTGGCACCAAAGATGATAACCGAAGATAACGCAAAAAACTAACTGCGGGATGACCGTCAGAGAAAACAGACTGGAACTGAGGGCAGTCAGCAGTTCTATCCTATTACTCCGCCACCTCAGCAAAGCTGTTGTCGTCATCACCAGTTGTCTGTTACTGTAGTTTCGCGCGGTTAGTTTATAATCGCAAATTATATTGTTATAAAAGGGCCCGTTGGAATTGGGACAGCATGCCGTTTAATCGGGGCAGGAGACCCCAGCACTGGAGATTACCCTACGATTGTCTCCGACGGTACCACATGGTTTGGTCGAAATTCTGGAGGTCACAACCATAAAACAATAAAAACAATTAGCAGTCACCTGTGTATTGGGCTTTTCTGTTAGTGAAATCTATCATAAACGGACAGTAAACTCGATCTTATTGAATTTGCGATAATAACGACAGCTGGAATTCTGTGGGTTATTATGGTAAAATGTGTTTACACTTCAATGAAATCTTCAATCATATAAAAAAATTAATTTTCAGATCTTCTCTTCATTCCTATTTTTAAATCTTTGTAACTCGTTACTCCGTTCTCACTTGCGCGTGTTGTGTTACTTGCAATTTGTGTGTGCTGTGTTCTTTGTTATTGATTGCTTATCTTTTTACTGTTTTAAATTTTAACCCCCACCCACAAATGTCAGTGAACAGAAATGTCAACTAGTTCGTATGTACATATTACAGTACGTATTAATTCTTCCGATTATCACGTATATTCTTCCGATTTTCACGTATCATTTAATTTTTTAATTAGTAAGGTAATAAAGGGTAAATTTGTGCTGTTTAATATAACTTTACTTTTATAACCTGTGGATAATATTCCTCCTATTTTCGCTAATTAGAATCGCTGTTTAATAGAATTAAAATTCAATTCACAAACGTGATCACAATGACCGGCGCTTACTGCACATTGTAATAGTGAACGGTACTTTACATGCTACCTATCAAATCACATTACGATGCTGACTCCATCGTAATGTGATTTGATTGTACAGTGAAACAATTGTAAAGGGGGAGTACATTGCATTTTTAACTAGTTACGTGAAACTTCGGATAATTGGGGCAGCCGCTTAATCAAGCCAAAATGCACTAGTCCCGATGTGTCCCAAATAACCGGAATGGACTGTACAAATTTATTTTTCAAAAAGGCGTCGCAAAGGGCATAAAATAAGTAAACTTTTTTCGAAAATACAATTAAAGCTCGCGGGCCGCACACAAATGTGCGGCGGGCCGCATGCGGCCCGCGGGCCATAGTTTGCCCGGGCCTGCACTAGTGTCTAGACACGACATAACTTCGGAGGTACAGCTTGAGATTTTGTTGCCAGGAACGCCGATCACTGCTTTCTGTGCACGTGTTACCTTAACCTTTCAATGCACATATTTCCCACTCTTTCCTACTTGAAAAAAAAAAAAAATCATCACTTTCAGTCCGCAGTTACTCGCGTCCTCTACGATTCACTACCTCTTTTTCTCACACATTTTTTCTTCTTCATCTTGCTACCATGAGATGTGAACTCCGACCACAAAAAAAAAAAAATCAACTTCCACTTCTCCCTGTAAACACACGACCTTCTCCCCTTAGACCACAGAGAAGTCAGATCAGAGTGGACACTTGCTCAAATACTTCCCCCCCCCCAAATGAAATTTTCTTTTTCCCTCAAAGTTTGGAACGCCTCCATCAAGGACTCGCAACCAATCCCCACACTGTTTAATTTTTCATTCCCTCCTATTTGCTAAAACATCTCACCACAGCCATCTCCCTAGTGCACAAACCAATCCTTCTCTAGAAAGTTTTTTTTTTTTCATACGGCAGTATGACCTTTTCATGCCAGTCACCCCCAAAACACTCAGTTTCATGTTCACACCTTTTCTGCTAAATATATTGAACTTATCCAAAATCAGTCACCCTGACGCCGTTTTCTTTTGACGCGAACACCGAACGTCCACTCATTTCCTGTTTACTTCCTAAAGGTGACTTAGATCTAGAGTGACGCTTCATAATCCAGTTTCAAGGTCCTATTGTTCTTGCCCTGAGCAACCCTTTCTTGCCTGTTCACAAATGGCACCCCCTCCATATTCCTGGCTGCTGTCCCTGTTAGCTCTCTTATATTATTCGAAGTTACTTGTTTCCATTTAGCTGCTATTTAAACACATACGTCTATAACTTTCCCATTCCCAATTCTAGTGTTTCTTCAAAGGTTAACCTGATTTATATTAAAACTAAATATCCAATCTTGTTACTTACTGTTTTTAAACTTAATGCTACCTTTTCATAGCCATCCTGAATTTATTTTAACGAAACAAATATTTCTATTTTATTTGAAAGATTTAGGTCTTACAAAAGAAAAAGTGACCAGAACTAATTCTACGTCGATGGATTGTTTCTTGTTTTTGTGCCAATGAAAGTAGAGCCATTAGGTATTGGTGGTTGTGGGGGGATAATATAACATTATTTACTGCAATTCACAGAAGATTGCTACCTTTACTTGTATATCTCTTATTTAGATTTTTCTTAGGTGCCCTCGCACGTTCCAAGGCCCCACCTTTTGCCACATGACTGCTATACACTACATCTCACAGAAGCTTCTCAGGATCATGGGGGCAATTTCCTTTGTTTCCCCTTTGTCAGTTTCCGGGATTCTCTCGCCAAATTGTGGGAGAGCAAACTCTTAACTAGACAAGTGAGGCGTGTGTTACTTAGAATAACAGGACTCAAAGTGAAAATAAAACATGAAATTTATTACATACATATATACAATATAATATACAACTGAATTAGAAAGCATATGATCATAATATACAAAGTTGACTCAGTGATACCTTGTATATATTATTCTTATTCCAGTTTTCCTTCAGTAATTAATCCGATTTGACAATTATATAAAAAAACATGATTCATTCTTCTTGTCTGATTTCCTAATTAACTCCTAGCACTTATACATTCCCTATACCTATTTCCTTTACTCCTGGATACAATACTGTTTCATATAGTAATAATCAAAATGCTACATTCATCCTTCAACTCTTTGTTCTCACCACACTGTTACAAAATTTTTGTAGACCAATCTTTAGTATCCTAATTTTCCACCTTGTTACTAATCATTCAGATAAACCAATTGTGCACAAATCTTCATCAATTAAAGCATTATATTCAGAGTTGCTCATATAACTTAATTAGTTATCATTTAAAGCACATTCAGAATCTTTCTTAATATCTTTACTTCCCTTTCTAACACCTTATACTTATTTGTACATCAATTTCATCTATTAAAACACCACGTTCAGCTCTGCTCATATAACTTAATTTTCTATCATTTAAAACATATTCAGAATCTTTCTTTATTCTAGTGCAACCCCCTTTCATTAATTGCCCTACTATTTTACTAACCGTACTTCTTGTTAACTTAGAATATACCTAATATATCACTCACCTACTTCTTCTCGTCTTCTTCAGGGAGGTTTCAGGCTTTCATCTTGGGCTTTCCAGGCGCCTCCGTAGCCAGGTGGGAAGGAGCAGCAGTGTGTAACACACGCTTCTTGATTAGACCGGGGTTCGAGCCCGTCACCACCAAATACGGAGGATGCGGAAAGGTCAGGGCATGACCACCGCATATTCTCGGAGCAATATGGCCTTAGTTGCTAATGCGAAACTGAACTTGGCCTGTTATAACGTAAGAACACTCATCGGTGAAGACAGGATATTAGAGCTGGAAAAGGAATTAGAAAATGTGAATTGGAATATCATTGGTTTGGCTGAAACAAGAAGAAGAAATGAATCACTTATAAGTTTATCAAGTGGAAATCTGCTGTACACCAATGGAAACAGTGAAAGGAGTGAAGGTGGAGTTGGGTTTCTGGTCCATAAAGATTTTAAAAACAACATTTTGGAATTCAAAAGTACATCACCAAGAGTGTCAAGACTAATACTCAAGATTTCTAAGAGATACAAGCTAAAGATTATAATGATTTATGCACCAACATCGAGCCATGATGATGAAGAGGTTGAAGAAATGTACACCGAAATTGAGAGTCTTCTAGATGAGGAGAAAACCCACTACACTATTATTATGGGGGACTTCAATGCTAAGGTTGGAAAAAGACAAAACAGCACAGAAAGGGGAACTATAGGAAATTTTGGAATTGGTGAAAGAAATGAAAGAGGTGAAAGACTTGTGGAATTTGCAGAATCTCAAGGACTGTCAGTAATGAACACTTTTTTCAAGAAACGGGTGAACAGAAAGTGGACATGGAAGAGTCCAAATGGATTAACTACTAATGAAATCGACTTCATCCTCACTAACAGAAGATATATTGTGAATGATGTTACCGTCCTGAATAAGGTAAATGTTGGAAGTGATCACAGAATGGTAAGATGTACACTTGATATAGATGTAGGAAAGGAAAGGAAAAAACTGACTCGAGTAAATAATACAAAGGTCTTTGAGATAACAGAAGAGGAGAAAAAGCAGTATGTACTGGAACTTAAGAACAAGTATGAGCTTCTGCAGACTGCTGAGGACCAAGATATCGACGAGGAATATTACAACTTTTTGAAAGTGATAAAGCCCAAGAAACCTATAGGGAAAAAGAAATCCAAAGAAGAAAAAATTAGTCAAGAAACACTTGTCATGATGAACCGAAGACGACAAATGAAAAGCAAGAAAAACACTGACAGGGAGAAAATTGAGTATACTGAGTTATGCAAAGCCATTAGAAAGAGACTCAGAGAGGACATAAGAAGATTTAACACAAGAAAAGTAGAACAAGCATTAAGGGAAAACAAAGGATTTAAATCAGCAGCCATGAGCAGTAATACAGAAAGACAAATGATACTGAAACTGAAGAATAGCGATGGTGTACTTATAAACAGCAGAGAAGGCATAATTCAAATAGCAGAAGACTACTATAGAGAATTATACAAGGAGCAGGGGAATGATGCCAGCAGTGGGGAAGATGGATTGCAAAGTAGCAACACATACGACATACCCAATATTCTTCCTGATGAGGTAGAACATGCATTGAAGAAAATGAAGAATCAGAAAGCCCCGGGGGAAGATGAAGTTACTGTAGAGTTGTTAAAATTGGGAGGAAGAGACATAACACAAAAACTGGCAAGGCTCTTCACAAAGTGCATTAGAAAAGGTGTGACGCCTAAGCAGTGGAATAATGCAATCATAGTTTTGCTGCATAAGAAAGGAGATAAATCAGAAATTGGAAATTATAGACCAATTAGCTTGTTATCCCACATCTACAAGTTGTTCACAAGGGTCATTACTAACAGATTAGAAAGAATACTTGATGAGAATCAACCGAAAGAGCAAGCTGGCTTTAGGACAGGATTCTCAACTATGGATCACCTTCACGTAATATCACAGCTAATGGAGAAAGCAAATGAATATAAAACACCATTATGCCTGGCATTTGTGGATTATGAAAAGGCATTTGACTCCATACAGCATAAGGCAATGTTTCGGGCACTGGAAAGACAAGGCATTGATACCCCATATATTATGATTTTGAAGAAAATATACGAGAGTGCTACCTCCTTTATTAGACTAGACAAAGACAGTAGGAAATTTAAAATTGAGAAAGGAGTTCGACAAGGAGACAATATCTCCGAAGCTGTTTACTGCTGCCCTTGAGGAAGCTTTCAGAAGATTAGACTGGTCGCAGAAAGGAGTCAATGTGAACGGAGAGTACCTAAACCATTTACGATTTGCAGACGACATTGTGGTCATAAGCCATGATCCCAAAGAATTAGAGGAAAATCTTAATCAGTTATGCACAGCTAGTAAGGATTTTGGACTAAAGATGAATATGGCTAAAACAAAAGTAATGATGAACAAGTATGCCACAGAAAGGGAAATAATGATTGAAGGAGCAGTAATTGAAAAGGTGGAGTCATATACTTATCTGGGACAAGTTATTAGCTGTAATAATGATAAATGGCTGGAAGTCAAGAGAAGAATAAATTTTGGATGGATAGCATTCAGGAAATATAGTCACATACTGAAGAGCAATATCCCAGTTTGTCTGAAACGTAAAATAATGAACCAATGTATACTCCCCACCATGACTTATGGAAGTGAAACTTGGGCACTCACCAAAAGAATGGAAGAGAAGCTGAGAACTACACAGCGAAGAATGGAACGAATCATATTGGGAATCAGACTGTTAGATAAGAAGAGAAACACATGGATTAGGCAACAAACTCAAGTAAAGGACATTCTTATCAAAACTAAAGAACTAAAATGGTCTTGGGCAGGACACATAGCTCGAAGACATGATGACAGATGGACTAAGAAAATAACAGAATGGTACCCAAGAGGAGCTAGAAGAAAACCTGGAAGACAAAGGCGGAGATGGATAGATGAAATTCATGAGTTTGTGGGTAGTAAATGGATGTCCAGTGCTCAAAACAGAAGGAACTGGAAAGTTGCTGGAGAGGCCTTCATCCTGCAGTGGATTGAAAATGGCTGATGATGATGATGCTAATGCGACTAAAAAAAAAAAAAAAAAAAACATAACAATAACAACTTGGGCTTTCCTTTCTGGTTTCCTTCATTTGCTTACTCCTGACTCTGCTTCAGATAAATTTCCAGAACTCTTGGCTGCTTAGGTCTGACATCCTTGATCTCCTGGACTTCCTGCTCTGAATACAAAACTCCTCCTTTACTACGGATCACTCAGATATATCTTTCTCCAAGAGGTCGTTACCTTTCCTGGTTCACTTAACCGTCTTTCATAACACATTTTCTTATCATACTTGAACTTCCCTTTACGTGCTACTCTTAACTATTTTTCCCCTTACTGCCTAGGGCTCTTATTGTTGTTATTTGGTTTGTTTTTAGGAGCATTAGCAACTACGGCTCCGGGGATATGCGGTGGTCATTACCTGACCTTTCCGCATCTTCCGTATTTGGTGGTCACGGGCTCGAACCCTTACTGTCTAGGGCCCTTTTTGCACTCCTACATTTCTGCACTACCCGACTTACTTTTCTCACTCTGTTTCCAAGATCACTCTTTTAGTCACTTCTGTCTTCTCTTCACACTGACGACCCCAAACTTTTTCTCCATCGTTTGAACCTCCTCCCATTAATCTCTCTTAATCTCTTTACTTATGCCTCTCCACCAAGCCCACGAATTGTCCTAACTTTCCCTCTTTTCTATTTGTTAAAATTTACCATTACCCTTTTGCCCCGTGTGGAAACCAAGCCTTGTTCCCGTAATTATCTTTTCTAGTTTTCAGAGCACCACAAACATTTCATGTCTACTGTCGTCTCCCAGGATAGCCATTTTCGTGTTTTCACATTTGCAAAATGTTGTCAACTTACCAATAAGTCACCACAGTGATCTGGACTTTCCTGACCCAAACGCTAGCCCATCGGGACTTATGTCCCGATGCTGCATAGATCAAACGCATTTCACTGTCCCATTGTTCTTTTCTGGTAACCCTTTCCCGCCTGTTCACTAATGACCACTCCTTCCCTAGTACTGGCGGCTGCCTTTGTTTACTATCAGTCCACCCCTTTTCCCATGCATTTATATGTTACCTTCTCTTCCATTTGAGTGCTATTCAGTTTACACATCTACAATCGCTTATTTCTAAATCCAGTATTCTTGCGATATATGCAACTCTTTAATGTCAAAAATTTTCCTTTCCATATCAAGGATTTATCATGTCAAAGAATAATTTATTCCCAACTCACAAAAGAAAAGAAAATCTTCCCAAAAACTAACCCTCCATATTTGTAAGATTCACATCTTACAGTGGTGTACTGTCTGTAAACTGCACGTATTTCACGATTGGTTTATCTATTTCAATGGACGAAAAATCCAAGTTGCCGGGTGGAACATGCAGTCCTTGCCTAAGACTGACTAATTAGGCCAAGGTGCGAAAATCCATAAAAATTCCTTCCATCTAAACTGAGTTCGAAATTTGGCTTTTTCCATTTCGGCATGGAAGGATAGAGATCTCAATCATTGTGTTACTGCCAACCAGAATTTGACTAGTCTTTTCTACAACTTAAAAGTAAAGTATCTGTTTGGCTAGGTACGGTTTTAGCAGGATGAAGCGCTGCCCAATTTGCAATTGGCATATCGTGTTTTAAAATAAGAGGATCAATCGAAACTGTAGAACTTGAATAAACGATTATTAAACGATATCGGGATAATTAGGCTCTTATTTAGCAGACCAGGTGTCCCGAGCTCACTTCGTGTGATACCTTCCTACAAAATATGTTAACGAATATGATTCAAAACAACGGTACCGTCAAACTGATAAGATGTTCTGTAAAAATGGCCCTTGTACCATAGCTGTTTCATATCTGGCAGAACACGGCACCAGATTATCCTATACCACGAAGATTATAGTTTCCAAACGGTAGTATGTCGAATATCCTTGTTTCTATCTGCAATAAAATGCTAATATCCATAATAATACTTAAATCTGTAAATTACTTTTACATCATCTTAAATTCATTTTATTTAAATGTTAACATATGTTTCAATTCACTATGGTTAACAAGACATCTGACATTCACTGAACATACAATGTCAATTAATACGCGTATTATATACTGTCAAATTATAAATCAATACGGCGTTCAAGCGCAGTTTCTACAAGACATGTTTGCAGAAGTGTCCGTGCGAACCTGATGAGATGTAATCATCATGTAAGTCGCCACTTAAGAGGAAACGGTATAACGAAGCCACGTGTTACTTAAGTCCACCTATATTATGGTAACAGCCCTCACGGTGAATGTAATCACCGTCCTCCCCAGTGCCAACCTTTTTATTTTATTTTATTTTTTTGTATAATTTTACAATAAGAGCAATTTTAAATAACACAATGCATAAATGGTATATTTATAACCTTCAAAATATTCAACGTGCCACCATCATACATAACTTGTACTACGAAAAGTTATCAAAAGTGGTCAAACGAGGATATGGAATCAGCAGTTTCGGCAGTCTTAAATAGCATAAGAATTCGAAAAGCAAATTCGATATAAAATGTTCCCAGTGGCACCCATTGCCGTCATATAAACTGAATGATTATAGAAATAAATTAAATGGAGGTAAAAATTTAAAAAAATAATAATAATGAAACAGAAAATTACCAGAGAGAAAAAGGTAAAGCATAAAATAATTCATCAGTTGCAGAATCTTAGAGACCTACCGATTGAAAAAGCAACAACACCAGCTTATCTGCTTTCTGCGCTTAATGTTCGATCAGTATCCCAGCTTGCCCAGTGGATTCCTGCATGCTGTAAAAATCATTGTTTCATGAGTATTCTATTGGATCACAGAAAAACTTAAATTCATTATGTGCACAGTACAGTGAAAATATAGCTGTGATAAATTCCATCGACGGGTGGAGGATGAAATAAATGAAGACGAACATACTTTAAAACTTGTTACAATGATTAATATTAAATGCCTGAAATTGTTTGGAGCAACAGAACAAATATATATAGTTGATATATAAATTAATAATAAATTTCCGTAATAAATATTTCTAAATATTTTTTTCCCTAAAATGATCCAATTCTTTTTAGAGTAAGTGTGAAAGTCACAAACTGTCACGTATGTATATAGTACAAAAAACGTACAATACTAATCTCTTTCCCATGTCAGCCGTGCATACTATCTGCGAGTATTCTCCATCATAAATGCCAGGATTTTTTGCTATTAAATATTGCCCCAAACGTTTTACAACTTGTAACACGTTCGTAAATGAATAGATTGGATCAACGTCTTCTAGAAAGGCACAGTAAAAAAAAAATCATCATAATATAAGTCAGACCATTGCCACTTCCCCTATCTTTGATACTCCTTGCATTGAGGAGACCAAAATTGTAATCTATTCTGAATTCCTTAGAATATTCTAGAGAAGTTTAACATAGATGATAGAAGTTGCAGTTCAACTTATCACAAAATGGTGATCTATGTGGCATCTTTTTCGGCTGCTAACAGAGTCAAAACTCTCAGGTCAAGGGTCAGGTAATAACAGAAGTTTTGGCTAGAAACAATTGCCCAGACTAATGACAGAATTACAAACTGTAGAGTACAAGCGACTGACAATAAACAGGCAGAAATATGACTACAAAGAATCACGTACATACAATCCTGGAATAAGTTGCATGAATCCCGTGGACGAACTTTGTTGCAAAGGTTCTCTGAAAGTTATCAAGCTACAGCCAATAATACCACAAAATTATACTCAATATCAAGAACTCCATTCATCGCGTATCAGCGGACAACTCAACCAATGACAGCAGAAACTTCCCCAACAGCCAGAAACATGCATGATATATTATTATACAGTATTGTGAAGGGACCGTTGTTCATGGGAGGTCAAGCGTAAGAGTGCCATAATGCACCTCGCAATTGAGTGGGCCGTTGTTCAAGTCACGTGACTGCTAAATACAATAATTTCAATCATTGCCGAAACGATTAACTATAAACGTTTCCGCCCTAGTGGAGCGTAAACAAGAACTTCTTTTTCTATTATTATATCAGCCTAATACTAAGAAACGGAGGATTTAGAAACAATTTTAAGTTATCCATCGGCATTATCAATTAATTGTTAGTCTAGATCACAAATGGAAAGAGAATTCAATGACTTTTAAACAAACTTTCCCTACAAGTTACCGTTGACTTCAAAGAGGTTCAAGCATTTTAAGAATTTCGTCTCTGAGTGAAACTGGAATTAGGCCAGAAGCATTACAGGAAAAAAAAAAAAAAAAAAAAAAACTAATCCGGAACTACTGCAGTTTCGTGGAGGCCGGATTATCGGACTTTTATACATAACGTTGCTGCCCAGCCTGCTAGAAACCCGAATTTCCGGATTTCTAATGTATTATTAGTATACCTAAAATGAATTTTGCTTTAAGCAGATGGTAAACAAAATCATGACATCAGTTTTCAAATGTCTTTGGTTAGAGGTGTGCCAAGAGTTCATCAAAGCAACCAGCAGCGAACCTAAAAATTAAGGCCCTATGTCCAAAATGGGGCTTTCTTGTTCCGTACTGAATTCCAAGCCAGTAGTTTATGTTAGGATAGAGTACAATGACGAAGAAATTGTCAGGAGCTTCAGACAATTTCATTCATCGTTATCACATAAAAAAAATAATAATAAAATAAAATAATAAATATACAGGTAAACCTCTATATATGCGATTAATTCGTGCAGCGAGTTGACCGCTGCGGTTGTATATCTCGAAACCGCATATATCGAAGTTAAAAACCAATGGGAAAAATTCAAATTCATCCATGATGTTTTGGAACATTCGTCAGTTTTAACTGTGTACATAGATAGAAATATAAAGAATAATGAAAAGCAAGTAAACTAAAAAAACGTTTATTTAAGAAATGAGCTACAAAATGAGTGATAAATGGATATGCTACTTTCTAGATATTTTTCAAGCATCGTTTGAATAGTTGTAGCCTTCTTTTTCTCTTCATAAAATTTACGATAGCAGCTAATTCCATTTTATAGGGTTCGGCGAATTGGCATGCTTCTCTCCACATTCGGCTATAAATCCATAATTTGTTGTTTAACAGTTTACAAATTTCGAAACATATGCTCGATTTCCTGTAATTAAATTTCCTCAGAGACACATTCCTTTGCTTCAGCCGTAATTCATTCTTTCTCGTCGTAGGCACACTGTTGTCAGCGAGGGGCTCTGAATAATCCAGGCATTCTTTGACATTAGGGGAAATAACATCTTCAAATTCAAGATCCTTTCCAATGATGCCAATTTCTTCAATAACAGCGTCAACTTTTCGGGCTTTTTTTTTTTTTTTTGTGTTGTTAAAATTTTTTTGTTTCATAATCGGCTGCACTATTCAAAATTTTAGAGGGTATATACTGTACAGACGAATGAAATTAATGTTTGTGACCGTATTAACGGAAACTCGCACTGACCGAAAACGCATATATCGAGGTTTACCTGTATATATAATAATGGGACACCATCTGCCACCATGAGCGCCCTTCGATAAAAAAATAAGATATAATATCCAAATTGTACTTTATTTTATTTCCACAAATTCTTCACCGATACTCTTAACTCCGCGGATCCTGAGGGCTGGGTCGAAATTCGCCACCGTCGCCGGCCGATATATCCGCCGCTGAAAGCTGCTGTTGTTGTTGTTTGGTTTTTAGGAGCATTAGCAACTAAGGCCATATTGCTCCGGGGATATGCGGTGGTCATATCCTGACCTTTCCGCATCCTCCGTATTTGGTGGTCACGGGCTCGAACAGCTGAAAGCTGCGTATTAACAAGTGGTAAATCTCCCGCTTGAAAAGAATTTTTCGGATATACTTTCTATGGTCACTGGATTTCATGCGAAAAACACCAGCAGTTTGTTAACTGCTAAGTACTGGATAAACTCGAAATCCAATGATGATTTTCTTTTTTCGCAAATTCATGTTTAAATGATGATTCCAAGTAATAAAAAGATGTTCTTTTGGGGAATCTTTCTTCATCTGCTATTTTGCTCGCATTATGGCAATTTCTATGGTATTTCATTTAATACGTTTTTTTTAGTATTATCCCGGGAATCAATTTTCATGTTTTAAGGATTAAAAAACCCAGAAAAACTCAGGGAGGAGGAACTACTCCTTTCACTTGAGATCAGTTAACTTCAGTCCCGAATGAAGCGGTCTCCAGTGTCTGAAGGAAAAAAAAAAAAAAAAAAAAAAAAAAAACCGTTAGACAAGCAAATCGCCTGCTATTTGTTAGACAATTCAATTTGATGCGAGTATCAACTTTGGCGTTATGCTTTTTGTTGCGTTGAACTTTGGCATTAAATTACAGGAATTATTTTTATTGGAAGATATGATTTCCATAAAAACTCTGTAGTTTTCATTGATTAAGTTTTCAACTATTGAGAGTTCAATAATTATTTACGTAATTTAATATTAAGATTTTTTTTTTAATCTTAATTCTCTGATGAGAAAATCTTGCTTCAAAATCAAATGTTTTGGAACAATTATAGGCTTTGCGATGTTCTCCTTTTAATAAATAAATAAATATTCATTTATTGCAAATACAGCAAGCCCATCAGGTAATAATACAAAGGAAATAACATAAAATAATCAAATATATGTACATAGCAGATTTCATACAGACATTAACAATGACTAGGAATTATAGTTATGAGTTAAAAAAGAATTTGCAGAACAGGACATTTGGCTTTCAGTTGCAATTACTAGGTTGGATTATTTTTCTGCATTTTATAGGAGATCTGACTCCTGTAGGCTTCAGAGTTGAATAACCTGTTGCAATCAATATTGTGATGATTTATGAGGTGAAGGGGAACATTCTGTCCATTTGTTTGAGCCTGGAGAGGTTGGATTTGAATCGCTGGTTTCTTGAATTTTCCCTGATGGGGGCAGCTATTATATTGGCTAAGTTTGGTGCGTCGCATGCAGAAGTGATTAACTTTGCAAGAAACATGACTCCAGACTCGCTGATCATCTGTTGCAGAGGCTTTGTTTTTAGATTTTCATAAAGCTGTTGCCTGGATATTGTATGGGGAAAACGAAGCTTACTATTGAGCCATCTAGTTTATCACTCGATTGCATTCAAAGGTACAAAAAAATAGGAAATTTCTTGATGTGATGTTAAGATTTTAGAATATTTTTGTCAACTACATCATGGAAAATTATACGGAATTGTAGAACAGATTTATTTAGAGTCGTATTCGTAAATTTGATTATAATTAAGTTGCTTATATAAAGATTGACTTTATTTTCTTTACAGAAAGTTGGTTGCGCTACTATATTTACCTACTTGCCGAAGTGCATAAGTAAATATTGAAAATTGCAACCCAGGAACGATCGCCTACTCCAATATTCAAATTAGTCCAATTAGCTTCGATTATTTCAGCAATGTTATTTGAATTGGTTGTACTTATTTCGTTTTCTACGAAGAATCTATATTATAACATATAAGGAATTATGATATATAGAGTGCATATCGCAATAGTCCTGATTTTTTTCCCATTATTCTATGTCGAACAGGCGTTTAAGTTGTGTGGAGGCTAAGATTGAAAGAAGTTTTGGACGAATTTGCTGATAAGTCGTTGACGAATTAATTAATTAGTAATAGCCACGGTATTGGAGTGGACGTACAATGAACCATAATTCAGAAATTATTTTATTTTTTAACTGTTACCGATATTTGAAAAGCTTAAATTTAAATAAACTTAAACTTAATTTTTAAAAAAAATTAACAATATTCTCCACCGAAATTGCAGGTTCCATTTGGGAAACAAAATATTTGAGTTTAGTTTTTAGTTAATGCTTATTTTGTAAATTAGTTAAATGGGGAGATGATTTACTGGGTGTCTTTCTATTTTTGTTTTATGTATTCTAAGGATGAAAGATAATTTGCATGATATTTAACCTTGACGGTCGCCTAGAGAATAAACGAAAATTTATATTTAATTACATCACCTGAACTGATGCTGTTGATATTCGCAGTTCATGATTAACTGGTTGATCAAACGCGTTGAAAATCAGTTGCAATCAAAATTGTAGACGGGGATGGGAGGGGGAATCAGTATCTGCTTCTTTCATAAGCATTTGTGGAAGATATTATCCTTAGGTTTATTTTAATTATATAAAATAATTCTTTTTCTTGTGAAAAAGAATTTAATCTTCGTTTGAAAGCACTGCCTTTTAAGTGAAATGCATGTCACTGCCCACTTTTTGGTACTTGCTGATGGTTCGTCGGTGGGATAGTAGGCATCATGACTGCTACCTGACAACAAATTGAAGAGAAATATCCACACTGAGATGCTTTCTTAGATTAAGCTTCTAATTCTTCCATAATTGTAGTTAACTGCTCCAAGTATATCTGCCTTTTTGTGATATTCTTTCGAATTATTTCTCTAATTAGAAGCAACCTTGTTTGCTTATCAAATTGAGCCATTTATACCACGGATATATGCTTTCTCCAAGGTGTTTTATTCATGATATTTTGCACCTTTTAAACCATCTTAGAATTTCCTTATTTTTGATCCTCTGTTGCTTTTAAAACACAAAAAAAATGCTCATTCCTTTCACACTAATACACGACTGAATGCAGAAAATCAAGCACAGTATTTTTATTGAAGTCTTAAATCAATATTGTATAAATTAGTTTTTGCTGTTAATATATTTGTTTAATGTAGTACTTAATAGAAAAATCCGTCTAATCTCTTACAACAACTCTCTTTCTTAATGTATATTTGTTACATGAATATTTATCGCAAAATCAATTGTCATTATCATCATTTTGAAGTTCTGCATGTACTATATCTGAATGAGCCATTAACCTATAATGAATGTGAAGTTGTTAAACGAGGAAATATATTACTCTAACCGAATCGATCAAACGGTGCATTGAACCTGTTTGTTATGTCCTACCTCCTCACATTCTCTTGCGATCAAAAGTGCTTTGTCTATTACAAAAAGTAATTATGTAAATATGCATCACCTTAACTCTTTAGACGTAATATAACTATATAATACAATATTTGTCGTACTAATCCCCTTTTCTGTATTAACAGATGGTGTCCGGAAACGAGAGTACACTGCTGGTCAACTGCTGAGCATGTTGAAGCAACTTGCCAAATCAAGGCGCAATAGGCAAATTCGGATCGCTAACAAAGGAATACGATTCGGAATCAGCCGGAAATAATCGTCTTGTACGGAAATGACTCTGCGGTCAAACCCGCCTGCTCCCGATACTTGTTTCTTAAGCAAGGAAAAAGGATAACATCGATTGCCAGGTCAATAGCAGCGATGACGTGAGTTTGCTCTATCGGAAGTACTCCTCCCGGCAGCGAAGATTTATGTTTCCTCCATCCTCTCCGCTGTAACAATTTCGCTACAATTTCGTATTGCTTCGCTGCGAGCAGCAACTTCACGATCATTATCTTATTTATTTTGCCTCGTAATTTATTATTCTAAGTAGGTATTATTTTCTCTGGAACCGTGAAGAATTAATGTACGCCATTCATGCGACCACTTATTAAACGTATTATGTTTCTTCTGGTGGTGACCCAGCTTGTAAATGTCTTTAATCCACTGCCATGTATAAAAATACACTTTGGTTTGTTTTATTACTCTTTATTTAATTGATTTAAGTAATTAAAATGTCTTCGCATTTGTATGGAGTATGCGCGGAACAGAACCTGTAATTGTGAACTAAAGCGCAAGACAGCATCATTGATATTTTTATTGGTTATTGCATATAATTGAAATTAATAAATTAAATATGCTATATATACTATATACATAATATATATAGCATTATATATGAATTGTTTTAATTTGTTGGCGACTGAGGTCCCGAAATAGTTGTTTCAAAGATGAAATTTAGAACATGTTAAAAAAATAATAAAAAAGTGAAGTAATAAAAACGGCTCGTTTCGGGCAGGCCGAAGGCTGAACGCCTCTTTTTTTTTACCGCCTCAATTGACAGCACGGAAGGAGGCGACTCGTTGCTAGGCACTGCGGGAAAACCCCAGCTTTTTAAATCTAAATATACAGTAATGGAGCTATATGAAATTTTGTGAAGAACAATGCAACGCAATGAATATTTTTATTAACAGGTCCCGCATATAGATACTCATCCTCTATTTCCAATAATCAAAAAAAAATAATAATTGCTTTATTTAATACAACTATTAAACAGAGCCATCCAGGCCCAATCATAGCCTAAGGCCTTTGGTTCATGGGAAAACAACTATTTCCAATAATAATTTCAATAATAAACGAATAAAAACACGACATAGTTTTCAACTTTGAAGTTTAACCACGGGCGGAACTGTGCGTTAAACAGTTCCACATTTTGCCAGTGGTTGAGTCAATGCCTGGTCGGTGGTTTGCCAATACGCATTGTTAGAGGTGACAAAACGAGTCAAAGGAACCTGCGGAGCGTTTTATTTTTAAATAAAATTTCAAGATTATCCAAGTTTGTTAATGGTTAGTGTCCAGTTCATGTTTGTAGTATTTTTAACTTGATTATTATATGTCTACATGTCTTATAATCAAGGCAATTTAATGTAACTTTAAGAAACAGCACCCCCATACATCAGTCACGAGCCGCCACTGCATGGAAGGAGGACGAAACGTTCTTAAAATAATAACCACCACACGTTTAGTACAGCGACACAGTCCTGCTCATAAACGTCGTCACCACTGGGTAAAAAAATAAATATTAACAATTACACCCGATCTACAGTAATGTTCAGATAGTCCATAGGCCTTATCAAACCCTAGGCAAACAAAACGCACTACAACCATGAACCAACCACTGGACTGTTCTGTCCGTGGTTCTTTGTACATGGCAGGTGACATTTTTTTTGTCACTATGTGCCATTAACTCCGTATGGAAAAGCAGTGCGACTACCAATAATACTGCTAGTCCCTCTTTCCTGTGTGCAGACGTTCTGGTGGGATATATATTTGTGAGAATCTGCTGATGTGCGCCAAGTATAGCGCATATTCAACCCACTGTGTTCCGGAAATAGATACCAACAGAGCCGCACTATATTGCAAATTGAGTTTCACTCTTCTGTTGGCTTGACTCATCTGTCAATTCTTCTTTCGTAGCGTAGAATGATTTTCAGTTCTCCACTGCACTGAATTTTTTTTTTTTTTTTTTTTTTTTTGCGAATCGACTGGTTTGGTTATGGTGAGCCAATGAGGTATCGAGCCGATTTGTATGTTGTTCAGGCTGAAAATACCCATTCCTTCCCTCGGCTGAAGGAGTAGGATATGCTTCTAATGACACTGACAGAGTACACACCACGTGTCACAAGCGGTATACATTGTCACACTGTTTCATGTCTGTTCGCGTAATAATAATAAGGCTCGTACTGAAGAGAAATTTGAACAGGTCCAATAAGAAAGCGCTCGCCATTTATTAGGAAAAAAAATTTGTTACAATATTTGTCGCTATATGTCGCTGTGGCAATACAAATCACTTGAACAGCGTTACAATTGTTCAATGTGTCTTCCATTTTGGTCAACAACAGTTTCCATTCGAAGAACATTTTCTATAGCAGAACGTAACATGTCAACTGGAACAGCCAGCACATAACATTAATGCTGTCCTTCAGATCTGCCAGAGTTCGACATCCTTCCCGATAAAGTAAGCAAACCCTTAGCCATAATTATGAGAGCTTCCTTGGACTCAGGGGAGGTACCCATAGACTGGAAATGTGCAAATGTGACCCCAATTCACAAAGGAGGATCAAAGGCTGACACAAGTAATTATAGACCTGTGAGCTTAACTTCTGTTCCAGGAAAATTAATGGAGGCACTGGTTAAAGAAGTACTGCAGGATCATTTAGACAAGACTTCAGTTATAGCTCAGACACAGCATGGTTTTGTTAAGGGGAAGTCTTGCCTGACCAACTTGATTGGATACTATGATGCAGTCACAAAAGAACTGGATGCAGGGAATAACTTTAATATTATATACTTGGATCTTAGAAAGGCTTTTGATACTGTTGCACATGGAAGACTGCTACACAAATTGGAGCAGTGTGACATTGGAGGCAAATTGCTGCTATGGATAAAGGGGTGGTTGAGGGGGAGAAGACAGAGAGTGGTAATCAATGGACACTGCTCATCGTGGACTAATGTTATTAGTGGAGTCCCTCAGGGCTCAGTGTTGGGTCCATTATTGTTTTCTGTATTTATAAATGATATTGATGATGGTATATCAAGCTTAATGTCCAAGTTTGCAGACGATACAAAGGTTGGCAGGGTTGTCAAGGACACTACTGGCACTATGCTGCTGCAACAGGATCTGGAAAGGTTGAGCAGATGGGCTGAGAGGTGGCAAATGAAGTTTAACATTGACAAATGTAAAGTACTACACATGGGAAACAGCAACCCCAGAGCAACGTATCAACTCTGTGGTACTACACTGACAGTGGTAGAGAATGAAAGGGACTTGGGGGTGGTTGTGCAGGCAGATATGAAGTTCTCTGAGCAGTGCAGATGGGCTGCAAGAGTAGCTCATGGAGTATTGTCAATGATATACAGGAATTTTTCCAGCAGGGATAAGGAGGTGATTATTCCATTGTATAAGGCAATGGTCAGGCCACACCTAGAGTACTGTATACAGGTCTGGAGGCCTCATTTCAAGAAGGATGTAGAGCTGCTGGAACGAGTACAGAGAAGGGCAACAAGATTAGTGAATGGAACAAAGGGGTGCTCTTACGAAGAAAGGCTTAAGTTTTGAAAATTACAGTGTCTAGAGACTAGGCACCAGCGAGGTGATCTGATAGAGGTGTATAAAGCCTTGAATGGTTTAAGCATGCTCAATGCTGATGGGATTCTTCCTCTAGCTCAGAAAAATCACCTGAGAGGGCATAAATTCAAATTGAGGAAAGACAGATGAAGATAGACGTGCGGAAATTTGCCTTTAGCCAGCGGGTGGTTGGTTGGTGGAACAGACTTCCATCCCTTGTTGTGGAGGTTGATAGCCTAAATAAGTTTAAGGCTCAGCTGGACAGGTATTTTGAACGAACAGAGGGGTGAAGTGGAAGTGGTTTTTTTTTTTTTTTTTGGCTGATGCTGCATAAGCTTGCTTTCTTGCATCAAATGCCTCTACTAATGCCAATGCTAAGTTTTGCCTTTGGAAACAACGGTGGATGCAGGGTGGTGCAACATCTTGCATGATTATGGTATCCTGAAGGCACCTACGTTGTGGCAGCTGTGGTATTGCAAAATTTGCCAACATTTCATAATATCGCTGTCCAGTGACGGAACAGGTGTGGGGTCCAGTTGGTGTTATCTGTTCAAAAAAATATGGCCCAATCACGAATGTGGCCATAAATCCACACTGTCACTTTTGGAGAATGCAACGGGACCTCTTGGATAACTCGAGGGTTTTCTGTTGCCCAAATGCGACAGCTGTGCATATTCACTTGTCCATTTAAGCAGAAGTGGCCTTCATCACTCCAAAGGATGTTCCATGGCCAAGTGATATCCACTGTCATTCCTGCCAGAAACTGAAGTGCGTACGTGAAACGAATATCTGCATCACCATGCTTTAGCTGCATCACCATGCTTTACAAGATGCAGCATGTGCATCTTGTAAGGATAGTACCGCAACACCTGACTCATTACTAGCCTTGCAGTGAAACACGACATGTCCACTTCACGAGAAACAGCTGGCACACTTGCGCTACCACATGGAGATTGACTTGATAAATCCACGACAGCCATAGCCACATCTCCAACACGAGAGGAATCCACTCGTTTTCGACCTCTACCTGGTTGAACACCAAGATGTCGCTTCAAATTTCGCAATCATTTTGTGGACAGCACAAGTAGTCATAGGTCCACGTGGGCCTTATGCGCTTCTGACGCCGGAATTCTCTGGTAGCCGCACTGTTGCTGTTGCTGTTCTGATAGTACAGCTTCACTATAGCGTCTATTCCTGCAACGTTGTTTGCATTGCTGCTGCTGTAGTGCAGGCAAACATCTACTGTGTGATTTTGAAGAGACTGCTTTGCTTTTATACAGTACAGTAGAGCTGACTAGTGGCGCTGTGGCAATAACTTACGATTACGCAAATAACGTAAGTTATTTGCATAATCGTAACTAAGATAGTTACGCGCCATACAGTGACAAATTTTGTAACAAATTTTTTTTTTCCAATAAATGGCGAGCGCATTCTTTATTGTATCTTTTGTCAATTTCTCTGCAGTACGAGCCTTAGAACTCACTCCAGAACCCTCTAAATAAGGATACTTTAATTTTAACAACCTTGTATACATCTCTTTAGTTAATTTCAGTAAGCGACTCTTACCCATAGACCTTTGCGACAGCAAATAATAGCCATATAGCTCTGACCACTGCTTCGTGCGATTGGCTACTAATCATCACGATTTTGCATTAGAGTGAATGCTGTTCTACAAGCGAGTAGAGTCTGCAGGAATACAAGAGACAGAGCAGTTAACCTGACCTTCGTTAAGAAAACTACTTAAAATAGGAGTTTCCTTAACAGACTCATTAGAATGGCCCGTTTTGGCAGAATGGCATTCACTAACTCAAAATCGTGGTGATTAGCAGCCAATCAGCGCAAGCAGTGGGCGGAGCTACATCGGTCATCATTAGCTGTCGCATAGATCCATGGGTAGGAGTCTCTTACCGAAGTTTAACCAAATCTTTGAAAACTGCCCGTGTCTTTGAATTATTGCTTCAGACAGCACATTTTCTAGATAAACACCATAAATATAAAAAAAAGTAGGATGAAATGAAATAAAGTAATAAGTATTCACTTTATTAACACTGTTCAAAATAATCAGTACATACGAGTTTCGTATAGTCAGTTACTTCACCAGTAACTAACTCGTACATACATCAATGACTAAATTTTGAAGTTTCAGAATACAACATTAACACTGATTCATCTATGAGGTAAAAATTCGTCTAACTTGTTATCGAAGAAAATCCCTTTAATTCGGAAACATGAATAACTGAAGCCATATGCGTCAGAAGAGGAGGGCAGTAAGGGCATCCTCGTCTTTCCCCGATTCAGACATTATACTACTACCCCTTCACTAGATTTCTCTTACTGAATCGGATAGCCAATGGCTTTCGGAAAATGGTTCCACTCTTCAAAACAAACATCTTTACTTTACTCTATAAAAAAGGCAACAGTTAAAACACAAAAAAGACTAAAATGGATAGAATGGCACGATTTGGGAACAAAAAAAAAAAAAAAAAAAAAAATCATTTACAAATAATATTGTGAAAAGCACAATTTGTCTTTTGATTCAGAAGTAAAATGACCATCGGGTTGCAATTTAAATCACTGGACTATCAACAATTTTTCTAGTCCCTCCTTCCTGTGCGTATACGTTCTGGTGGGAGATAACTGTGAGCATCTGCTGTTATACCCCAAACCTGAGGCATATTCAACCCACTGTGCTTCGGAAATAGGCACCCGCAGCGTGACAAGAGTGCAACAGCAAAGTTTCGCCAACTTTTCCTTTATTCTCTTATGGTCGGTTACTTAATGAAGCAAAGAAAAAAGAAAGGGGGGAGGAATATATATATACGCACAACTACGGAGGGAAATTCTACAAGCAAGTGAGCATCATTCAATAACTGCCTTCTTCAATCTCATTCCGTATACCTTCCATCCGCAGTACAGACTGCTTACGTAAGCAGTGCGTTTCTTTGACCAACAGGTTGTTGATAAGAGGTGAAACTGTTTTACTAGCCTGAATCTTCGCGGAACAACTATGAATAGCTCGACCAGCGTACAGAAATTCTCTCTCTCTACCATAAATCCAACTTGGCTAACGAACCAAGGCCAGCAGTAAAGCAAATTCTGGAATATGCCAAGGAGGGGATGGGGGAGGGGTTGATGGAAGAACTTGAAACATAAAACTTAAAAAGAATGAAATTAAGCGTCAAAACAATTAATAGCAATCAAACTAATAACATCAAAAAGGCATTGGACAGATTTTTACTCAGTGAAAAATCCAATCCAATCGGCTTGTAGCAAGTTCGGTTTCCTAGTAATAATATTAAACTACCTGTTTCACCAACACATTACGCTAAAACTGACAAAACAGGCATTTAGTCTGATTTAGAAGTTACAATTAAAAATGAAAATAACGTGTTCGCCTATGAATGGTATATTCAGTTCGCTGATTTCATGCTTATCGTAGACCCAATATGTCCACGCTAAATGTTTAGGTTGAACTGCAACAAGAGAAAGTATAGAGAGAGGAGGGTAATGTTCGTTTAACATTTATTTATTACAGAGAGGGGAAAACCATAACACAGAATAATTAAAATCTTCCGTGAGTTACTCGTACCAAGTCAGTTGCTCACACCTCCCCTATTCAATAATTCTGCCGTCCAAAATGTAAAACGTGCTGTAAAGCCCTACAAGATAGCAAACCGGCGTGCCCTCTCTTTCAAAATCGTTTACATTAATGCATGTTACACACTTCGGCCAATGAATCGACAACTTTTTTTTCTTTCTTAATTAACATGTATATAAAAATAATAAAATTATCTCCCAAACGTCACAACACAGTAGTAGCTAGCAGTAACCTCGACCACCCACAAAATAAAATAAATAAAAAATAATAAATAGAATAACACTCGGGTTGAATACAAGTGCGCGGCTACTTCATAATTGGAAACCGAACTGATTGCCTAAACATGAAATAATACAAAATATCTCCTATTAATTTAACCAACAATGATCATTTCCCATATTTGAACATGAATATATTTTACTTACCTGTTATTTTGAAAATAAGATAAGGATAACATTATATAACAAGCTTTACAGCAAATTTCAACACTACCATCATCAGACAACCTGACACGTAAAAGAATGAAACACAAGCAACAACCAAGAGGGCGATACTATTCAAGTTTTCGCAAGATAATAAGATCTCTTAAAAACACTGAATTAGTGACAAATAAGCTAATAGTCGCCCAAATTAGAGTAGAAAGAATGAACTAATAATAATAAGCCTAAACAAATACGAGAACCATGGATTACATCTAGGCTGACAAAACTACCAGCTGAAAACTGGTGAAGAGATTGAAACTACGACAGAAGGACAGACTGTAAATATCTGGAGATCAAGCAAGCCTACCAGTTATAACATAAGGAGATCAAGGCCCGCCTGACCCAGAATTACGATCAGAAACTGAGAAGCCTCCGAAAATCAAAGCTGAATGGTAAGATGGTCATAGCCAAAAACGCTTACGCAGTCTCAGTGTTAACATATTCCTTCGGGATCGTAGATTGGACAAACACCGAGCTCGACGAGGTTATGAGATCGACAAAGAGCTGCCAACGTCACTTGAAGTCAGCCATCGAGAGATTGATCATAGACGATAAAGAAGGGGGGGGGGGAGATTGACTAACCTCATTGAGAGAAGAAGGTGATTAAGAACCTAAGGGATTACTTCGAAGAAAAACATAGCAATTTAGTATTATTATTGGTAATGGCCACATGGTGAAAGGAAGCTTATGGCTTATGCTGCACCAGCCAAAAATAAAACAAGTAAAATAAAAATAAATAATATAAAAAAAAATAAATAAAATAATATAAAAAATAAATAAATAAAATGAAATGAAATATAATAATAAGAAGAATTTTTTTAAAATAAAAATATTTAATAAGAGAAAAGGAAATAGACAACCTATGCGTTTCCCTCTTCCCGTAGGTAATCCAGCTGACCTCTGAATTTCCCCAAACTGTCAGCCTCTACTACTCATATAGGTAACTTATTCCAGTAATTTATAACTCTCTGGCTAACGTAAAACCTCCTGCAATCCAGTCAAAACATCTTCCCTGTAACTTGAAATTATGGCCCCTAGTTCTAGAATCATTTTTAACCGTGAAAATTTCGTCATCCATTTTACTTATGCCTCTCAGAGCCTTAAACAGCTCAATGGAGTCTCCTTTAAGGTGCCTAGTTTCCAACCCACATATTCAGTCTTTCCTCATATGCACGTCCTTTTGCCGATCTCACCAGGCGATTAACCCGTCTTTGGACCCTTTCAAGAAGCATAATATCTTTCTTTAGTGAGGTCTCCATACCTGAACACAGTATTCCAATTGTGGTCTAATAATAGCCTTATATAATGGGATTATGACGTCCTTATCTCTACTCGCAATAGGACACCATGGGCTTTCCTTGCAACCAGTCTACAATGCTCAAAGAACTTCATGTCTGACCGTATCGTAATACCCAAGTCCGTTTCCTCCACTACTGAATTTAGTTCATTTCCACCAAGTTTATAAGTTATTCTGGGGTTACTGTTCTCAAGGTGTAATACCTTCCACTTTGCTGGATAGCTGCCATTTTTCTCACCATCCTTGAAGTCTATCTAGGGCACTCTGAAGAAGTTCTGCTTGTCGGTGATCATTATCTACTCTACCAATTTTTACATCATCTGCAAATTTAGACATCACGCCCTCTATCACTAAATCACTTTTGATTTATGAAAATCAAAAACAACGGTGGTTCTAATACTGCTCCTCGGGGAACCCCGTTTCTTACGTCAACACAATCTGACGAGGTCAACAAAATGGTAGGAATAACCATTTATCCCAACCCTCTGCCCCCTGAAGCCATCCAGCTATCGATCTAAGGATTTTCTCTGTGATTCCAACCTGTTCCAGCTTATAAAGTAACTGTTCATGTGGGACTGAGTCAAATGCTGTGCTGAAATGGAAATAAACAATGTCGAAATTATTCTCTAAGTCCAGCTCTTGAGAGACCCTGTCAAAATTGCCAACCAGATTTATTAAACATGATTTTCCCTTTACAAAACCATCCTTCAGAATTCCATTTCTATCTAAATGATCCTGAATTCCACCCTTGATCATTGTCGCCATCATTTTCCCTACTACTGAAGTTTGACTTTGAAATTACCGGCTGGCCTACTGAAGTTGGCCGTCCGGTAATTTCCCACTTCACTCTTAGAACTGCCCTTATGTATTGGAGATATAGTGACACTTTTCCAATCCAACAGAATTACTCCCAAGTACAGCGATGCTCTCATAATTAGCCTCAATGGTTCAATGCACTCACTTGCCGCCTCCCTTAAGATTATAAGGTATATGGCATCAACCCCAGGTGCCTTACTGACCTGTAGGCTCGAAAGTTTTTTCATTAAATAAACATGTAAAATTTTAACATCATTAATTACATTTTTTTCAACTTCACTCCCTTAATTTCTCATTGACACAAACGGTTTTTCTTCCGTAAATATCGATGCAAAGTAACTATTGAGTTCATCTGCAACATCAGCTGGGGTATCTAATACTGTCCCACGTCCATTACATAAGGGTCCGATCTGGTCTGTCCTTCTCTTCTTTGCATTTATATATGTGAAGAATTCCTTATCCCCCCCTCTTTGCTCGCGATTTCTCATAATTTGCCTTTGCCAGCCTAAATTTTTCTGTGGTACTATTACAGGTCAATTTGTAGCTGTTATAGGTTTCAGTACTTTTTATTGCTTTGTAACTGTTCCATGCCGTCTTTTTCTGCTGAAGTCATCTGGCGTGGAGTAATTTTTTAATGGTATTTAAGCATTCAAGGCTTAATGTTTTAAAGGTATACCATAATTCAATTGTATTCGCTCTCAATATCTGCCCAGTTAATAGAGGCTATGTAGCACCTTAAGCTATCCTAATTTTCTTTCCTGAAATTATAACCCATTCCTTTGTCTTTAACTCCTGTTACCTCTCTCTTCATCGTCCACCACAGAACTCCGTGATCACTTCCTGCTACTGGTTCCTGTACTGTCAGCCCAGATCTGGTTCATGGATGATGATGAGGTCTAGAGTGTTCTTTTCCCTAGTTCTTTTCACCAATCAATTTGCTCCAATCAATCCCTTGACTTGCTGATACAAATAACAATCATCTAATTGATTTAAAAATTTTGTCCCCCATGTTTCCTTCCCATTTGCTCCAATCAATCAGAGGCAAATTAAAACCACCCGTAATAAGACATACAAGCTTACTTACCCATTCCATTTGCATGTAGAGGCTCTCATCATAATCTACACAATCACCTGGCCTGTAGATTACTCACACTCTCATTATACCTTTGCTTCCAACTATCGCACACAATACACATTCTATAGTAGCATGCTAAACGTCTGAATCCGGAAAAGCTTTTGTCGCGTTCAGGCTGCTTTTGATAACAAGCATGATCCTATCACCTCTTCTATCTTTCCTATCCTTCCTAAATACATTATATATACCGTACTGAAACTCATCATCCCTATCTCCAGGTGGTACCACGTTTTCGTAAGCCCTGTTATGTCAGCGTTATTTGTCCTAACCAGCAGTTCGAATTCACTCATTTTATTGACGACATTTCCGATACTACTGTATAAACAATTAAGACTCAGTGTTCTTGTATAGTTAACTACCCTGACACACCCCTTAAAGTTATTTAAGCTCGCTTCCCTGGCATTAACTACCCACTCATTTGAAACGTTTCTGCACTCAAAACATCTTGCTGATATGTTCTGTTGCGGTAACAAACAAGAACTCTTGAGGTATGTGTAAGTGTTACTTTGACCAATATTATCAGATAAACGTGTATGTATATTATTCTTTCCCCCAAACTAGCAGTTTCCCTGAACCTTTAAGGTATCCTCAATAATACTGGGAAAAACTCTTGCACGACCTTTGTTTAAATGTATCCCATCTCTACAAAACAGAATCCTTCTACCTACAAGTGCAGGCAAGCTGATAGAAAAATTCCCCCAAAAGCCTTACAGAGTCGTTGAAGTCTTAAGTTAATCCACAAGGCTTTCAGCATAAAATCCCTCCTATCGTGCCTGGGCAGAACGGCAGACACAGACATTGCGACCCAACTCGCCACATTTCTTCAGAATGTTCCTATATTTGTGTAACAAATCGTCAGATCGTGTATGCTTAACGTCATTAGTCCCCACATGAATAATAATATTCTTTATCTTTATCCCCCTTAAAATCCGACAATCTGTTGGTGACATCATTAATATTTGCTCCCGGCAGATATACCCTAGTTCTAGTCCACCTATCCTTATTACGAAAAATATTTCCCGTTTCCTTGACAATGGAGTCTTCTAATAGAACTAAGTCCTTTTGAACCAGAGTAGTTTCCACTTGGTTATTCTGTTCTGGGGCCTGAATTGGGAGTGTGTCACTTGGTAGGTTACTAGCTCCCAGTTAAATTATCCTCGAGGTCAAGCACCCGTTTTTTCAGCGACTCAAATTGTTCTAACAATGCATCAAATTTTAACTTAAGATCGGTACACTCCTTACAATGGTAAAAAATAAAAGAATCTCCAAGTGAGCTAGGATTATCCATTAGGAAGACCTTGGACCGAGATGTCACAGGTTCTGCAAAGGAAAAAATCATGACTCACCCGGAAATTGCCACCGGCTATTTCCGTATGAGTCATGGTACCCTCTGACGGAGTATTCATGGCGGATTTTGTAGCAACCATTGCAAAATTTACTAAATATTAATAAAAGAAACTTTCAAAAAATCGTATTTATAATATCTAAAAAATCAAACTATTATAGGGAAAAAAAACCTTATCAAAATAAACTTTACAATATACTAAATAATCTCTGAAATTCTGCTCTACTCTACTAATCCTACTCTAATCCCCTCTTATCTATACTTTGTTGCAATCCCTATGAAGAGCTCCACAAGGCACGTCTGCTCGCCACGAATGCCAATAGCCGAATGAATGTTGAACCAAACTACCACCAATCAAGCCTAATAAAGGTAGACAAAGGGCACACAACACGCAACCTCAAGAAGGAGACCAAACTCACACAGACAGAAGATGCAAAGAAAGAAAAATGGGTGAAGAAGACACTCGATGGCAGACACTACAATAACCTCCATAAACACTACATAGATAAGATGGCTTACAACGCTTAACTCATGAAAGGAAAGTTCTTCCCCGAAACTGAAGGATTCATGCTCGCCATCCAAGATCAGGTAATAAACACTAGAAACTACATGAAACATTGCCAAGGACCCCGGAGTAACAGATGACATATCGTCGATGCCACCTGGACCACAAACAATACAGCACATCAGTATGAGATGCGGGGTGATCACCGAGACGGATACGATCACGATAGAAAATCAGAAACTAGCGCAGAAATAGCAGCTGATTAAAGAACGTTTACTGTATTACAAGTGCGAGCCTCAAGCCATACTAGAGACCTCTACTCACAAACTATACTGGGTCTGTTCCACCATAATGGACAAGACGATCCCGTTCAACAGACCAAACATAATGCTTATGGACAAGACGGAAATGGCTACCTGCCTGATCGATAGCGGCGCCCAACATAAGCAACCTCCAGAAAACACATGAGGAAAAGATCAGGAAGTACTCAGACCTAAGACAGGAAGTCAAAGATATGTGGCATATATGGAACAAGTAATGACCATCCCAATAATTGTGTCAACCACCTGCATGGTGCCAAAGAGCTTCCATAAGAACCTAACAGCAATGGCCTCTCAGAGAACCACATGGAAATCCAGAAAGCCGCAATTCTGAACACCTGTAGAATAGAAAGAGAGTTTCTCGACCAATAATAACAATAATAATATTAAATAGACACAACCAACCACCCAGTACCTGTCTCGGGGCGAAAAAAATCCCATAAAGGAGAAAGGTTTTTATAATAATAATAATAATAACCTAAGACATGAGATCAAAGAGATGTGGCATATGCAACAAGTAACGACCATCCCGATCATCTTGTCAACCACCGGTGTGGTGCCAAAGATCCTACATAACAGCCTAGCAGCAATAGACCTCCCAGCGAACATCTACAAGGAACTCCAGAAAGTCGCAATCCTGAATACCTGTAGGATAGTCACGAGTTCCTCGACCAACAGTAACACCAGACATAAAAATAACCACCCTGTGTACTTGGTAGCAATACCCGTCATGAGGTAGCATCCCCAATCAGAGAGAAATAATATAAGAGTAATAATAATAAGTGGAAAGTGGAAAGAGACGAGGTCATAATATCAAGAATAGAAGATGAGAGGAAGAAAGCCCTAACAGAATGAGAAGGAATGGACTCCACAAAGACTCATGTGATACCGAAGCAGAGGCCCAATAGAATACCGTGGAGAGACTGACCACCTCAATCTGCAAATAATACCACATTACCTCGACAACAATGGTGCAACACTGGAGGCCATCCATACAGCCGTATACTGTGCTGCCATAGCAGCAACTTGGATTAATGAAAGAGGAACGAGAGACCAGCAGCAGAAGTATCGATAAAAGAAGGAACCGCCAGCATGCGAAAGAAGACTTCAACAGAAGATAGAAGAATTAAGAGTCAAGATAGGCCAATTGGCCCAATAACAACAAATTGATTGGAAAAGTGAAAAGCATCCTCAAGAGAGACAGCGTCCACAGCAAGTACGAGACCAAAACTCAGAGAATAGGGGAACACTTGGACACACTGAAGCAAAATTTTCTCGCGTAGTCTCTCGCACTCAGCAAGGGACTAGTAATAGTATTAGTATTAGCAATGGCCACATGGTGCAAGGAAGCCTATGGCTTATGCTGCAGCAGCTAAAAAAAAAAAAAAAAAAAAAAAAAAACAATAATAAAATAAATAAAATAACAAAACTAAATAAAATAAAATAATAAGAATAAAAATAAAATAAAATAATAATAAAAATAAAATAATAAAATAAAACAATAAGAATAAAAATCAAAATAAAAATAAAATAATAAAATAAAATAATAAGAATAAAAATAAAATAAAATAAAATAATAATAAAAATAAAAATAAAATAATAATAATAAAAATATAATAAAAAAAAGGAAATAGCCAACCTATGCGTTTCCCTCCTACCATAGATCAGCTGACCTTTGAATTTCCCCAAATTGTCAGCCTTTACCACATGGGTGGTAAAGGCTGACAAACTTATTCCAGTAATTTTTAACTCGTTGGCGTAAATAAAACTTCCTGCAATCCATTCTAAACATCTCCTCCCGTAACTTGAAATTATGGCCCCTATTTCTAGAATCATTTATTACCGTGAAAAATTTTGTCCTTGTTCATTTTGCTATGAACAAGGACATGATGCTCTCAGAGCCTTAAAAAGCTCAATCAAGTTTCCTCTAAGGTGCCTAGTTTCCAAGCTCTGAAACCCATATATTCGAAGTTTCCTCATATGGACGCCCTTTTTCCGATCTCACCAGGCGAGTTACCCGTCTTTGAACCTTTCAAGAAGCACAATGACTTTCTTTAGGTGTGGTTTCCATACTTGAAGCCAGTATTTCAAGTGTGGTCTAACAAATAGCCTTATATAATGGGATTATAACCTCCTTATCTCTACTCGCAATTGTTCGATAAATCATTGAGAGGACACCATGGCCTTCCTTGCTACCAGTCTACAATGCTCGGAGAACTTCATATCTGACCGTATCGTAATACCCAAGTCCCTTTCCTCCACTAGCAGGGTTTAGTTCCTCAAAGAAAGAAGGAAAAACCTGTACATGTTTAAGCCGATACAAAGAAAGTTTTCCAGAGATAAATAAAACAACCGAATCTCCAATGAGGCACAAAGACCTTCTACAGAAGACGGGATAGACGGAAACGACCACCCGAACAGAAGACTATCGAGGAGTATATGGAGCAGTGAAGTAAGAATAGCAGCAGAGCTTCCTGGATAGAACCAGAACGGAAGAAAACCAAGGACGTACAAGAGATGAGAGAATGGGAGATTCGGGAGGAAGAAGTTAAAAGAGTCGATCAGGAACTCCCCCAACTGGCGAACCCCAGGAATGGATAATGTCCACAACTACTGGAACAAAAAGCTTACTTGCAAACACAGATACCTAGCAGAGAAGTTCACCAGAATGATAAGGCACCCAGAGACAATCCCAAAGACATTTGAAGCCTAAAGACAAAAAGATACAAGAAACCCAGCGAAATGCACCTGTCTTCGAACGATGTACAAGATCCTGACCAGCTGAATAACCAAGAAGATATCAGACCACTTGGAGAGCCACAACACAATGGCCGAGCGCAGAAAGGATGCAAGGAGCAATTAATCACAGATGCCGCAGTTATACAACAAACCTACAAGAAGCGGCCCAACCTGTATATGACCTACATCGATTTCCGCAAGGCCTTCGACTGCGTGTGTGATAGTTGGCTAATAAAGGCGCTAAAGATCTACAAAGTCAATCCGACAGTGACAAACTTCCAAGAAGCAACGATGGTGAAATGGAGTGCCACCATTAAGATCGAGAGCATCACATCCAAACCGATCCCCATTAGGAGAGGAATCTTTCAAGGAGATGCCCTGAGCGCACTGTGGTACTGGCTGGCACTCAACCCGTTATCCACCATGCTCAACAGCAGCAAGTATGGATATAACCTCAAAGAAGGAAGGAAAAACCTGCCTGTACACCCTTAAACACCTGATGTACATGGAAGAGCTAGAACCTTTCGTTGCCGCGTAGAGTTTGATGTACATCGGGATCTACGCGGCAACGGAGAAGTAACTCCTGAAACTACTCCGGATCACCGAAGAATTCAGACATGATATCAGGATGGAATTTGGTCTACATAAATGCAAGATTTCCGGATTGCATCAGGGGAAATTAGTCGGCCGAAACTACGAACTGCAGACTGGTAAAGACATCGAACCGATGACCGAGGGAGAGACTTACAAATACCTGGGAATGATGCAGGCCCAGCAGTTACAGCACAAGGAAATCAAGGCCTATCCGACCGAAAAATACTACCAGAGACTAAGAAGCCTGCTTAAAGCAAAGCTGAACGGAGCGAGCACAGTTAAAGCCACAAACACCTACGCAGTCCCAGTGCTAACGTACTCTTTCGGGATCACAGATTGGACTAACACTGAGCTGGAGGATATCATGAGAAAGCCAAGGACAATAATGACCAAGAGCCGCCAACCCCACCCGAAGTCAGTCGTGGAGAGACTGACAATAACTCGGAAAGAAGAAAGAAGGGGGCCTGATAGACTTCATCGAGGAACGGAAAAAAGCGGTAGCTGACCTGAAGGATTACTCCTTGAAAAACGCAGCAGCACTCTACCAGGCAATAAGGAAGATAGACAAGCGGCATACCCCACTCAACCTAAGCAAAGAGTCCCCTCCCGCCCAGACGGCACAAACAAAGCTGGGGAAAGGAGACACTCCATGGCAGACACTAAAATGACCTCCATCAAGATTATATAGATAAAATGGCTTACAATGCATGGCTCATGAACGGGACACTCTTCCCGAGACTGAAAAATTCACTCTCGCCATCCAAGACCAGGTAGTCAACACCCAAAACTAAAGAAAATACATCGCTAAGATGACACATGTCGACGATGTCATCTGGCTTCCCTCAGAAACGATCCAATACATCACCGCGGGATGCAAGGTGACCACCCAGACTGAGTACACCGGAAGAGACGACCAGATAGCCAGGATAATACATCAGAAGATAGCAAAGAAATGCGAGTTGATCAAAGAAAGTGTTCCGTACTAAAAGTACGAACGCCAGGCAGTACTAGAGACCTCAATCACAAGCTGTACTGGGATCGTGCCATAATAACGGACAAAAAAATCCCGTACTGGACATAAGGAAAGAAGGACAAGAAGGAAAAGGCTACCTATCTGATTGACATAGCTGTACCCAACACTGGCAACCTCCAGAAAGCCCATGAGGTAAAAATCAGGAAGTACACGAATCTGGGACAGGAGATCAAAGATATGGGGCATATGCAACAAGTAACGACCATCCAGATCGTCTTGTCAACCATCGGTATGGTGCCAAAGAATCTACATAGCAACCTAACAGCAATAGGTCTCCCAGAAAACACCTACCAGAACTCCAGAAAGTTGCAATCCTGAACACCTGTAGGATAGTCAGAGAGTTCCTCGACCAACAGTAATACCAGACTTGGTATTGCTACTAAGTACCACCCTGTGTACTTGGTAGCAATACCCGTCAGGGGGTGGAACGCCCTAGTCAGGGAGAAATAGTATAAGAGCAATAATAATAATAATAATAATAATAATAACAAGCATAGCAACTATAGATTAAATGAATTTATAAGACGCCTATTATATCTTATAAAGAACGCAAACGAAAAAAATTATCAAAATTATTAAAAAACAATATATTCGCATTTCAAATCAAAACTATTAAAAGACAAATACAACGAAGCGAAAAATAAACTGCCATTTTTTTTTTAAATTTCTTTGGTGGCTGTGATTTTATATTCAGTTAGTGAAAATATAGAGTATATCACATTATAATGCCCGAATACTAAATTCTTTTAATGCATACCACAAGACAATCAACAAATTCGCAAATAACACTACAGAATTCATGTTTCATCCATGGACATAAGAATTATAAAATAGAAATACATTAACAAAACAAAATATACTTACTTATTTACTTATTTACTTATTTTTTTCTAAAAATAAAATAAAATAAAAATACAGTTAATGTTAATCAAGTTAGCATAAATATGCACAGTCAGACTTCTTTTATGGAAACCCCAAACACGAAAGGTATCAAAACCTATAGTACTTAGTACCGTGCATGGGTTGAAGGAGAAGTATGGGGGGAGAGGGGTGCCGGAAACTTTGCTCTAGAGACTAAACATGGGTTTCACCACTTTTCATAACATCCTTGCTTCCAATATTACTAATTCATTTATTATGATTTTGATTTTATTGTATTTCCTTGGTAATAATTACAATTATGTGCATTCTTAATTCCTTCGTTATTTACTTGTTTTTATATTCTTCTCTACTGTTCTGGTCTGAGCCGTCTATAGAATAAAAGGAATATTTATTCATTTTAATAATAGTTATGTGCTGTTTCTTGTATTCTGTCTATCTTGTGAACTCCTCTGACCGTTTGGTCATCCCGGAGTATAAACAGAAAATTTATTTATTTGTTTTGTCCTTATAGTAGAATTCTACTTTTGCCCTTGTAGAATTATAAAAAAACACATTAAGTCAGTATGTACATAAAATTTTTTGAAGTAAACTTAAAACTAAATCAGGAAAGTATTTAATGAGAATTCTGACATTGGTGCTCTCCGAAAATTTATATTTTATTTCTGTTTAAATGCAGCACCATCGACCATTTGTCAACCACTGTTTTAAACTATGATGTTGATAAGATAGGTGTGTGAAGAAATGGCTATTTGAAACGTGCCAATAATGCAAAACGCAAAATCCCACACTCCTCTTGACATCCAGGCTCAGCTACAGTAGCACACATGGGAAGTATGAGACACCAATCCTGAAGAGCTGAGCTGTCGCCCTGCGACTATGGCATCTAAGGAGTCCTGAAGGAGGTGCTCATAGTTTTCACTCAGACGATGAGATGAAGAAGACCTTCGAACATTGATTTTCCTCTCAGCTTGCCCAATAGTTGCGATCGCCGTTCTTCTACACTGTATGGAAAAAGCCTAGTTCTAGTTTCGACGAAGACGGAGGAACGCCTAGCAGTGTTTCACGCCGTTGCTGAGTTAGTCGGTTTCTTGCCAAGTTTGCATGTTTCTTTTTGCCCTAAAGTTTTTCACTAGCAGAAATAACCAAACCGACCATAGAATACATACACTTTATAAACACAGTACTTTATTTTCCTTGAACGGAAAAAATGAAAAAATGCATTGGTCTTACCACTGAGTTAAAATTTAGTCTCACAAACGAGTTCCAATCCAAATAAGTATCTTGCCTAATGAACGCAACCAGAATGATATCTCAAACGCCGTTGCGGTTGGATAATTTTAATTAGGTGCGTTTCTGAAATGTTTTTTCTAACAAAATCGATATTTCATTTAAAGATTTTAGTAAAAAATATTTAGTAAAAACAGAACTATAAGTAAATATTTATGACTATTCAGTTTATAGGGCGCGATTTTTATTTTTGGGAATTTCGAATCGGAAACGTAACAGTTATAAATTCTCTAAAAAATCAAGGATTTAAAACGATTTATCAAAACTTGAAAAAGAAAAGAACAGGAGGGAGAGATGGCAGAAACGTTCTGTGTTTGAGATTAATGAGCAGAATTTATTATAATATGAAAACAAAAATGAATAAAAACAGTATAAGTCTTTATAATTTCCAAGTGTGTCTTATATAGGTTCATCCTGTATTTCTCAATTAGACCTATTTGGCCATTTTTTGGAATGATTTCCAGGAATATGTTATTTAGTATTGATCCATTCTTTACTTTTTCTAGACGTGTTTATATACGGATCATTTAAACGTATCATTTCTAGAGAGCGAATATTTATTTTCTCTCTAGAAATGGCGCAGTATCACAGACTATTCATTTCCAACAGCTGCACCAATGGAAGAATAACAATTATTAAAAAAATGTTTCATAGATATAGAAAAAGTATAGAGAAGAATTTGATTCAGATGAATTGAGTAGATATACAAATTCTAGGAAAGTATAATAATCAAAGAATGTAATTTCGTTTAATTAATAGACTTAATTTAATTTTATTAGTAAATTTTAGTTAGAATAAAGCGTTAGAAAATACAGTAAGAGATTTAGCACTGAAAGTGCAAATAATAAATATGCAAATTATCTTACATGAATATTTGCATATATATCATTATTTTTAACGATTTATGAGATTTATGATATAAATTGTTAAATGACAGTTAAATTACATAATAATTAATATTAATTACATAATAGTAATTAATATCGTTTTCAATGAAGTAAATGAAGATAAAAAAGTTTAGCCTCCACGTTTCATTATTATAAAGTTATATTGCACTGGCTGTACTCTTGTTACTCTCCCCGCTCACTGTTCATAAAGGCAGTGGAACTTCAGGTTACCAAGAATTAAATTATCCTTATATAATTAATAATATGTTGCCTTTGTTTTTGTATAATAACTCCAAAATATAAAATGCTAACAAGCAACGTAAGATAACATTACCAACATTAACAGTAAATTCCAGCAATGTTGAGAAACGCAGCTTACTAAAAGTTAAGAAACTTTCGAAAGATGTGCTCTGTGCTGCGAAAAGCAGGATTTAAGGTGCACGAATACGTGCAGTTCACTACCATCATATGTCTAGTATGCCTAGCAAAAGCTTCACAACACGCGAGATATGTACTCTTGATCAGCAAGTATAATCGTATTTGCGAGAAATGTAAGCCCTCCTCGTTAGGACTATAATGCCGGATTTCATCTAGTAAGAGGTTATATATAGCACGCGCCAAGAATAAATTGGATCTATCCGTTTAAAGAAGAACGAAAAGTTGAAGACACCAGTATAAATAGAGTATTCAAAGACATAATAACACTTTCTAGAATACAAATGAAAACATAGCAAAGGAGGAAATGTTGGCGATGTAGAGATTATTCTTGTTTTTAAACTTAAATCTCGTTGCCTAGCTGAAAATGATGCTAGTTTTATTCGGTTTTTGAAGAGAAGTATTGATTGACTGCGCCCATTTGAACCGCACTTGTACTCTTCTGTAGAAGTCAATAACCGGATCACAAATTTTGTCACTTCGAGACTGGTATTTTTAATTTTGGAACCACTGACCAGAAGGAACCCAGGCTGTCTATGGCATCTGCTGCTTATCAAACTGGTTATTCTCTAGAGTCTGAAAGCAAGATAAACTCATCTCTCTTATAACATATTTATGAAGTATTTAAAGCTGAAAGTGACTTATGAGCAACATTAATTTAGGCCAGAACTTGTACGAAGAGGAGAGAAGACCTTAGATATATTTATTTATTTTAATTTGATATTAGTAAATAAATAAAATAAAACTACAGAATCGACGCTCGTTCACTGAAGAACATAAATTATTTTTAATACTGTTTAATCATAAGCTGGGAATCAGTTATAAAAGTTTATTATATGAAATCAATTATATCTTGTCTGTATATTCACTTACGTTGAGAAAATGAGAAACTTTTCTATATGAATTACGAAAATTACACAATGAATGCATTATGTAATTTTTCATAAATTAAAGAATTAAATATGCCACCATCTTCCTGCAAAAAAAAAAATTGCATTTGTTTTTTCTTGGGGGTGAAGGGAAGTCTATGGAGTTAGTACATGTTATTTATAGCAAGAAAAAAATTAAAGTCAGTCGAAAACTGCACAATTTTCAAATTGATCAGTGTAAGTTGACATTAACATTAAAACTTCTTGAGAGTAAACAAAATCCAGGAGCCATTAAAATCATAAATAAAGAAAAAAAGAAAAAATAAAGCTAATTTTTTACAACGCTTAAAGTGCTACATTAAAGGACATAAATGGAGAACACGAGTCATTTTTAATTAAAATGAGCTCCACTTATTAACGACTATTGTTTCATGTAATACATTGTCTTAAGCAAATATTAGAGAACATACTAATAAAACATGATAGGTTAACACCATTAGTATAATATTGTATAGCATGAATTTGACCAGAAGTGCACGGATGTCTCTAATGATTCGATGCCATCTTTGTTCGAGAATGGTCTTTAAATTTACATTCATTACAATCTGCGATGCGTCGTTCCAGATGAGCTTGCAAATTTTTGGTGGGATTCATATTCGATGATCTTGTGGCCCTTGTAGCAAATACCACATACCATCCGTACATAATTTGTGCCTGTGAACCTGGCACTGTCGCCTTAGAATAGTCTATTGCTGTCCGAATCCAACGTCTTGTGAATGCTGACATCAGGATGTTCAAATATACCATCCAGTCCTACGTAATAGCGGACCCGAGCGTATCACAAGGACACCATCACCACTAGCAGTCTTCACAAAGGGCGGAATCAATTCATGAACTACTGCATCGTGGCGCTGACTCCAACCTTCATGCATCCCTCTGTGCTAGACATTGCGAACTACTGTTTCTAGTGCTCCTTTGACCAACGCCTCTTTTACAGAACTATCGCAAACAAACGGATTCGTCTGTCCCACTTACACAACAGGGGGGTTTCATAATACGGATTGCCACACAACTGCGTATATCCATTATCTTGAGATCTGCGTGTGAACAAATTGGTGGAAACTGGAAATTCCTGACGGCTTATTTTTATAACAGTTTCATCAACTTGCCTAGCATTTTTCTGTATCACTGATAACCACAATCTAACTGGAGCTTCTTACTGGAGTTTCTCGAATAATCCCAATTTGATGGTTGAGCCAAGTTAAAATGTTCTGAGCTTTCTTTACAGATAATGGTAACAATACCAAGATTGTAGAAAAGTTTCAGTATTAGAATTCTTTCTCCTTCATTTAATTTTCTAATAAATTTAAAAGGTTCCTGTAACAAGGAAAGCAAAAAACAAAGGATAGTTAATTTTCGACTCATGAAAGATTTGACTATATCAAGTTTAGGAGTATAAAGTAACTTAATTTACTTTATGTTTAGAAGCAGAGAAAAGAATAATGTATTATATCTGGTAAAGACAATGAATTCACCACGGAAGTATATTAAAATTACTTTGATGCTGACTAAGAATTTAACAAAATAGAGAACCTAGAAACCAATGTAATTGTAATTATTTACAATGTGTAAATCAGAATTTGCAAAGGTGCAAAATATTTTCAGGTTCTCTGCGATAATTGATTTTAAAAAGGATATAAAAAAGAAAACATTTTAGAAAATAATAACAAAAAATCTTGGTTTTATTATTAAATGAAAACGTTTAACAATAAAATTAAGAAAAAAAATCAAGAAAATAAATAAATACATAAATTTTCTTTTTATCCTCCAAAGTTTTATTTATTTATTTTCATTATTATTCTCAAAAAGTATTTTATTTTCTTGATCTGATCTAAATTTTATTTTTGAATGTTTTCGCATTAAAAAAAATCCAGATTTTTCGTTTTTATAGCCTTTAAGCGTTTTATTTTAACGATCTATCGTTGCATTGGTGATATAAGAGTAGCTTAAATATGATATCTTTACAGATATGTCAAATAGTATTTTCTGAGAATAATCTTTAGAAAATCGAGTCTCTATCAGTTTTACGAAATGACAAACCAGAATTTCTAGAAACAAAAACTATGCACATCTTACCCGAGACCGATTACCTTGGCCACGATGTGAAAAGGCCCATAAAATCTCTTTACGACCAGTGGTCAGTGTAAATTAGACCTTTTGTACACGAAATGAGACAACAGCGTTATGCACTGCAAGGAAGAAAAGGTCAGAAATACTGTATCAGAACAGTGAAAGAAGAATTGATTTCTTGTCAGACTAGCAAGCAAAAGCCTCTGACTTTTTGTTATTATTCAGTTGTATCCCAAAGGAAGGGAAGATACTACCGAAATAACAGTTCTTTTCGCCAACAGCATACATTTTAACTTCTCTGTTGAGATGAGAGCGACCATGACAGACAATCTGATGCACCTACTACAGAATAATTTCAAGAAAGAGATTTTCGTCGAGTTTCTTTTACTTCGACCACATCGTTATATTAAGTTAAAAGTAGCAATTTCAAGAAAACAGTGTGAATGAATCTTAGATATTCTTTAAGATTTACGAAATTAAAGTCAAATTACATTCCATGCAAGTTCAAATGCTCAATATTTCGTCAATTTTCAACGTGAATAAAGTAGATCTTGAAATCACGCCACATTTTATTTTATTCTGAGATTCAATTCAACATAAAACGCACAGTTTATTGTTAATTTGTTACATGGATTCATCTACTTTTAGACACCACTACTAACATAAATGAAAAGCTTCAGGTCATGGCAGAACCCCGTAATTCTTTGAACTAAACCTGAACCCAACTAAATCTGCATTTAGTGGGTTCAGGTTTAGTTCAGGTTCAGATGGCTTTCCAACTGAAGCCATCTCCATAGGTCTTCCTACCCATCTTCTCGGGGACAACGATACCAAGCGTTTCAAGATTCCACAAAGACCTTGGAACTATCTTCCACCAAAAATTAAAATCTCCTCAAGCGCTTCAGTGCTTGAGGAGAGTTTATTTTTTAGAGGGATGGTAGAGGCCTGGGCCTCTACTGTCCCTCTATACTGCAAAATCTAAATTGGGCTTGCGAGTTCTGACTGCTAAAGTGGGTAACCAACAAACATCGATTCCTTCCACAACTTCAAACCATTGCCATGGATGATAAGCTAGCTGTCCCACGCCCGCCTATCCTAATCAGCATTAGAAGAGTTACAACCACAACCACCATTAAGATTTTTTCTCAGGCCAAATTAACTCCTCCCCAAATTTGTGGGACAATTGGAAATGACAGATTTCACTCCCTGCTCTCACAACAGAAGAACAAAAGCGTCCTTTTATCCCGTATTGGCTCTAGATCTCCGAACAGTTTCTTCCTGGACAGATGCTCCCAACAATTCTGCGACTTCAGAACATGGTGGTTGCCTTACAATTTTCTGCAAGTGCAGGGCAGGCTACTTACTTTTTGATGGATCCCTTTCCACCTCCTTCAGCGCTAACTCGACGTGCTTCACCTTAGTTGATTATCGTGCATTTAGGACACTGACAACTACTACCAGAATTTCTCTGCAGCAGCCACCTCGACTTCTGTTCCGTTCCTCATAGATCCCAGATATATAGCGAACTGTGTTTCTCTTGAAATGAGCACATTGATTACATCATACGAAGTTGTGATGAAAAGAAAAAGAAATGACGATAAAATAAAAACTTAATTTACAGAAAGCACAGTATACACATCAGGCAAGCTAGAACTCACGTTCTTGAAGAAGCATTCGTGTCTTCATCGACTGGCGCAAATCCATAACGTAATTTTGCATAAGGATCTGGCGTAACCTGGGACAAGACCCTCAGTTTCATTTATACCTTCAATGACCTAAAAAAATAAATTTTATTCTATACACCTTAACAAGAATTAATAGGACCACAAACAAAAAGCAACTAGTAAAATACCTTTTAATGTGTGTATACCCCGTCGTCCTTTATTCATCGGTCATCTGCACCTCCTACGTACGAGAAGAGTGTTTATGCGTTGCAGTACTGGATGTTGTTGTTGTTGTAAGAACATCAGCGACTAAGGCTCCATTGCTCCGTGTATATTGTCTGTAAATTGCATGTGTTCTGAGGTGGATTTTCTGTTTTGCTGGATGAAAAACTCCAGTTTCCCTGAGGGGGAAAAAACTATACTACCCTCGCCTGAGACCGACTAACTCAGCCACATTGTAAAAAAGGCCCCTAAAAATTCCTCACGTCATCATACTGAGGACTCGAACTGAGGTCTTTTTCATGCGGTGTGGGGAGGACGGCGATCCAATCAACTATGCTACCCACGAAGGCCAATACTGAATGATGAGAAGTTTGAATCGGCGTTTGAGAAATCATCCCACCATATCTAAATCAGTCTTCTATGATACACTTGCGATTTCACCATGGAAATGCATTGTAATCCCAAGGAACATAGAGATATTGCAAATTAATTAATTTCCAAACAGATGGATGCACCTGCAGTTCACAATATTAGGTGTAATGAACTTACAAGATCGAGAAATTGGTTCAGAAGCAAACTTACAAACGTTAGATATTTAAATGTATTATTCCCAAACTACGTAGTGGAATATTGTAATTCTCTTCAAATTGACGAAAATTTTTACACTGACAGAAAATACAGGATGTCAAAGCTGCAGGAAATAACTCAATTTATCGAACTTGCAGTTGATCGCATCCAGCGACTCTGCTATTTATAACTCAAGAGCTTGTTAAATTGAATAAACTTTCTATCAGTGTCACCAGGTTATATAAAAACTGAACTCTCAATATTTGAAGAGACACTTGTCTAGCAATTTATATATGCATTGATAACATGTTATTTTGGACATTTTTATTATTATGTAAATGATATGTTGCTTAACTGAAAAATTGTTAGAGGATGAACACCCTTCTAGCAAAATTACTGTCTTGAGGTGAAAATCCTACTAAACTGATAAATAAACTAGAGGCGGAGGTAGAGTTTGAGGGGCCGGTGTGGAGCTGATGGACAAACTCTGCTTAGGCCATTTTGCGCCTTACATAATATGTCTGTAAGATGCGTGTCTGTTGTCAATTTGCTGTTTTCTGGGAGAAAAAACTGGAGTTTCCGGGAGAAAAGCCATGCTACCCTTGCCCAAGACTGACTAACTCAGCCAGGTGTGAAAAAGACCTATATCAATTCCTTGCGGTATTAATGACATTCGAACTCAGATCTTTTCCACCCGGTGTGGGGGGAGATGAGATTATACCAATTTTACTACCCACGAAGGCCTGTAATCCCAGGCGATCCCACATTTTGTTCACACGAGCGGAGCTCCTAGTACGGAGCAGGGTGTCGCACCTCGGGCACTAGCCTAGAACCGATACTGAATCACACAAATGGAAGCATTTACATCAGGGTGATATTAAACATCAACAAAGATAATCAAAATATTTTCACTTACATTTTTTGATAATAAAAGAGATATATTACATAAAATAAAGTTTTAAAAAATATAAAAAACTGAAATACAAAAAATCGTTTTTTGTTTTCTTTTAAGTTTACTGGAAGAATTTTACAGAATGGAATGAAGTGTTTCGGTATGTTAATGTGAGATCGTGATGAAGGTGATATTTATCTAAAGTAAATGGAAGGAATAAAAATAAAGTAAGCAACATCATAATTGGAGTAATGACGTTTAATTTACTGATTTACTTCTCAAATATTTTGTAACTACACTGCTCGAAAAAATTAACAGAACACAGAAAACGTGATGTAACTCGTGCAGCTTCCGATGAAGCGGGACACAATTTGGTAGGGTGGTGTATCATAGAATAACGATGAGATGAGGAGACAGCGAGAAACTTCGGACAGGTATAAAGGAAAGGTATATGAATTGTATATTAATTACCAAAAGGTCATATTTTTGATGCAAGAAAGCAAGCTTATGTAGCATAAGCCAAAAAAAAAAAAAAATTACATATCCATTCCCTCTAAACGTTTGTCCAGTTCCTCCTTGAATTTATTTAAAGTTATCAACTTCCACAACGACAGGTGGAAGTTTGTTCCAGCAATCAACTACCCGCTGGCTAAAAGCAAATTTCCACACATCTATTCTACAACTGTCTTTCCTCAACTTGAATCTATGTCCCCTCAGGTTCGTAATCTGAGCAAGAGAAAGAATCCCATCAAAATTGAGCCTGCTCAACCCATTCAAGGCCTTATGGACCTCAATCAGATCACCTCGCAGGTGCCTACTCTCCAGACGCTGCAATTTGCAGAACTTAAGCCTTTCTTGGTAAGAGGACCTCTTCGTTCCAATTCACAATCTTCTAGCCCTTCTCTGTAGTTGCTCAAGCAGCTCTACGTACTTCCTAAAACGAAGCCTCCAGACCTATACGGAGTACTCGAGGTGTGGTCTGACCATTGTCTTATTTCCTCCTTTTATCTCCTTTTCCCTACTAGCAAAATTCCTATATATCATTGACAATACTCCATGACCTGCTCTGATAGCCTGTCTGCACTGCTTATAAAACTTCATATCTGACTGGACAATTACTCCCGGGTCTTCATTTTCTACCACTGTAAGTGTAGTACCACAGAGTTAGAACATTTCTCTGGGATTACTTCTACCCATATGCAGTACTTTGCATATGAGTAAAAGATGATACAGGTCGATACCAGATTCTCGAAAATATGGTCACATGACATCAGTACAGCTTATGATCCATCGATGGCTAAACAGGCCTGAGCAATGAAGCATGCTCAATATAAGGGTGTGTATATGATTCAGTGGCAACAAATCCCGTCCTTCCACCAGCGCTGACCTTAGCTCGCCAGGTGGCTGCTGAGGCGTTGGCTGTCCGCGTGCAATATGGATCGGATTTAAGTCTGGTGATCTCTTGACGCACTCACCTTTTTCCCTCACATATAAGATCTAGCCCGTCTAAAGTAGTGACAAGACGTCCCCTTTTTGAATGAGGTGTTCCATTGTCCCAACAAAGACGAAACGGGACACTAATTAGTTTCGATTTGTTTTTCGAACAGCACCATTTTATTTAGAAGTTACATTAAAATTTTACGTTGGCATAAAATTTTAATGTAACTCATTTCGAAAGTGGTACTTTTTCCCACCAATTTTATTAGATATTGGTCGTCAATTTGACCGCACAACAGGACACAATTGTTGACACTGTTGGGACTAAAAAATAATCTCTGATATCCGTAAAATATCGGTTTTATAAGTAATATGTATTGCATCGGTAACTTTCAGGTTAAAATAATAATAATGTTTACTGTTTCAACATCTTTTTTTCAATAGACACGAGTTTGTAAAGCACAACAGCAAAGTAATGTAAATCAAAGCCGGGAGTCATCTGTGGCCTATACATTACTTTGAATAGCAGTCACTTGTTCAAGATGCTCATGCTACTACTCAGTCTCACATGTTGCATTGCAGGCTAAACATGTGTGTGTCCTGTTTTGTTTTGTTTTTTTTTAATTGAATTTTTTTCCTTATTATAATTTAAATCTGGTGTCCCAAGTTTAAAGTCTAAAGCCGTATGAATGTGAAATTCCATAGGCTTGATGCAATACATATTACATCAAGTAAATTCTTCTGGCTTTACATCGTCGTCCCGGAATGTAAACGGAGAATTTTATTTATTTATTTTTATATGCATAGTGTCGAAAATCACTATTATATTAGTAATTTAAAAACATAGCAATATAAGACTGCTTAGTTATCAGCTTGCTGTCTCAAACATTAACTCAAATTTTGCGTTCATTTTCAAATCAGATAACAAAAATTTGCAGAAACTGCTAGGGCCTGGTTAACAGGACGAGAAGATTTATCTATTTGTATGCCTACGCCGGACGATCGATAACGACAGAAGCCACAACAAATTATTTATTCACAAGAGGCTACATTCCAGTTCAGTGTTTACGTAAACAGATATTGTGGGCTGTTTTTTCTAACACTTATGTTTGCATTGGTAAACTTTGGATGAAAAAAAAAGAAAAAAGTAAATAACAATAATAATAATATGGCATTATATAATCTTTATTTCGATAAAAAACAAAATGACAAAACTTGTTAAGTAGATATACTACTCATATAAATTTAGGGAAGAAAGCCTCCTGCTACTAAAGCTATAAAACGTAGTATTAAACAAAGTAGCAAACCTTGTTTGCTCATTGCTACATACATAAATAGGCTAGTCCCTACTTGTATAAATAAATGTGGTATACTACTTAACAGCAAGTTATCATTTAAATATCGTACAAAAACCAAAGTTATGTTTAATACACTCATGAGCCAAAACATTATGACCACCAATGTTTCCACCTGTAGACGCATCCCACAACACTTACAAGTAACGTCATCACCAGTGAACCATATGCAGTGACGGCATGACAGCGCCTGTCAGTTGGTGAGTACGAAGCCCGTGCAAAGGGGAAAGGAAAGGACCTGAGGAATTTGAACAAGGAATGATTTGCAGAACAAGGAAGGCGGGGACAGCATCTCAGCAACCGCAGGCATCATCTGCTGTTCGATGGCCGCTAAAGTGAAAGTGTAGTAGGAACCGTCCAAAGAAGGACAGACAACCACCCAACGTGCCGCGTCGAGACGACCACCTCTAGTTGATAGTCGAGGTGACCACCACTGGTTGATAGTCGAGGTGAACGCCGGTTGGCACGTGTTGTCTGGGATAACAGACGACTCATGATCCCTCAATTAATGACAGACTACAACTAGGGCGAACAGAGAAACGTTTCCGAGCACACCATCCGGCGGGCACGCTCGAGAATAGGCCGTAGTTCATGTACCCGACCATCATCGACACCTCTGCCTGTAGTGGGCACGAAAGCACCGTTCCTAGACGTTGGACGACTGGAAAAGAGTCGCCTGGTCTGATGAATTAAAGCTCCAGCCCCATCATGCAAATGGATGGGTGCGCCTTCGATGGCCAGCAGGTGAACAGTTAGATGAAAACAGTCTAGCGGCAGTGGTATTATGGTGAATGTTTCCATGTACATCACTGGGACCCCCTCATCACGATTTACCACATCCTCACCGCCAGATCCTACCTCGGCATTGTTTTGAACCAAGTTTTTCCCTACGTGGTGACCGCATATCCAGATGGCAGTGGGCTCTTTCAACAAGACAACACCCAGTGTCACAAGGCCAGCATTGTGCAGGCGTTTCGTGTCTCCTCTGGCTGTCAAATTCTCCCGACATCAATCCCTTCGAACATTTGTAGCATGTGGTGGAACTCAACATTTGCCAGTTCATGCCAGTGCCTCACTCTATTTCCCAAATCCGAGAAATCCTTCTATCCAACTGGTACAGGGTACCTGAGAAACCCTCTCTTGATCTTGTGGCGTCGATGCCATGCCAGGTGCAAGTAGTTACCACGCCGAAAGGCGGCTCAACTTTATTAGGTAAGTGGTCATAATGTTTTGGCTCGTGAGTGCAGATACTTGTTCTTCTTAATCCCCATCAAGCAAACAAACAAGGAAAACACATAAGAGGGCAGGGAAAGTCACAACAACGTAATAATTAATTAACATTCTGCTTCAAATGAAGGACACAATAATAGTATTCTCTATTTTTTTTATCTTTAAAAAATAAAGCATTTCGATAAATTCCTTGTGAAATCCATTCTGTATTCAAAATCCAAGTACTGTAGTGTGATATATTTATGTCTCTGGGAGGAATTTTAAATACGTTCCATTCACAGTATTTATCCACAATTTTTAGGGTGACTAAGATGAGAAAATTTAGGTATACGGAAATTATTTCATAAATATAAATCTTAAAACTTTAAATATTTAATCTTTTTAAATTTTTATATCTTTTTAAATAATTTTTTTAATTTTTAAATCTTGAGCCTTCTCACCTAGATTCATCTTTAAAGTTTGCAGCTCCCTTATTGGACCTATTGAACACTTACCAGTTCATGAAACAGAGTAATGCTTTCACGAGTCCCTTCATTTGCTTGTTTTCACTTAGAAAATGATCCTTTCAATACGCGACGATGTGACATTTCTTTCCTGGTTATCATTGCGTTCCAGTTTTGGTTTAATCTGGGCTTTTCAGTTAGCAGTTAAATAGAAATGAAGATTTTGCAAATTCATTCCCAAACTGACTTGCAGTGTGACGCTGCTGCTGACTCTGTAATCTAAATTTTCCTCTTGAAAGTTTCTTCTGACTTATATTAAATATGTTCAGTATCTTACCTTTACACTTTCCATCAACATTTAAGAATATTGTCACTTACTAATTTTCTGGTGGTCATTATTTTTTTTTCCTGATTCAGGACACTACAATTAAACATAATTACGTATCTGCATTGGGAGTCGATGATCCCAGGTTAGTGTGAATATCAAAGTGTACAAAGCAGTTTGAGTCAAACTGCTTTGTACATCACTAGGACATCTAACTAAGCTTCTCAGTACCAAATTCTTATACCATAAAGGGGACATTTCAATTAATATTTATGGATGTCATATGAGGTCAAACCTGATAATCTTATGTGACTTGTCCATAGGATATCTGTAAATATTTGCATCCGGAAGCTATGGAGCAGAGAAGAAAGGGTTTCAGAAAAACCATCAACGCTGTTGCAAGCCAAGAACTTCACAAACCAAATAAGGCTGTGAATTATCAGAATTACTGGAATAACACAGTTCGTATCAAAAGTAGGATTAAATATCTTCTTGTGTACATTGAAGTTAGCAGCATAATTTCTCCAGTAATTACACTAACCGCGTCATATTATTTTATTGCAAGTCTTTAATATGGCAACGGACAAATGCATAACACTAAAACAAATACCTTTGGGCCATAAACCTCGTCCTTCATCGTACTGACAATGTAATTACTCTCTCCTTTTATCTCCCTCGCCGAACGCTTTTTTGTTTCTTCCTCTTCTCTCCGTTCTTCCAACTCTCATCTTTCTGTTTGCTGTGTGTAGGCCGACCAAGCCAAAGAGGATGCTCTAACCCCCGACAGTGACACTGTCATTTAAACCTCCTGTTGTTATGTGAATGAGCGAAAGAAGCAGTTCGAAAAGTTAATAGCAAGAAGCTAAGTTTGAACAACTGGCGTGAAGTTAGAAACAATGGTCAGAAGATTTCCTGTATTTATTAAAGCAACGTAATGCTGTAAAACTATTCGATTTCTAAAAAGAAATCGAATAGTTTTACAACTTCGTCTCTGTACATTCATTTACCAACAACTTAGAATCAGTACGCATCAAAACGTATTTAATTAAATAGAAATGTTACAACCGGAGAAAAATGACCCTGAGTTCATAAAGATAAATCGACATGAATTTATTCGCAGAAATACAGAATGCGTAAAAGGATCTCAAGCCTCAAAAAGAATTCATATTTTATCTGCTAATAATGAAATAAGGATAAGTTATTTAAAATTCATGGAATGGAAAAAATAAAGAATTAATGATCTTCTTTTTTGTACCCAAAAACAAATGTCGCAATATTAAGAAAATCAGATCGTTTGGTTGGAAATATTTTGAACTATATAATTTAAATATCATGATTAAATCAAACTTCAGCAGTTTCCCAAGAGAAAGTGAAACCCTATCGCAAGAGTTACAGAAAATTGAGAAATCATAAAATTCAGCATGGAGTCCTTACGTATGATAGAAAAAATTGTAGCTTTGCATATTTCTATTTATTTATTTATAATATTATATAGTCGTATTCGTAAGTCAACAGCACGAAGCGATATGTCACTCTAAAAGTGGGTCTTGATTAGCATATAACTCACTAATTGCGAAGCAATTAATTCACGAATGCACGTGCTCATAGCGAAGCTTTATTGGCTCTATCTTCTTGGAAAATAAATATTTTAACTAAAAAAACAGTCTTGTTTTTTTTTTTTTTTTTGACACTGCCAGTTGAAACCATCAGCAAACGCTTCTGATCTGCAGTGGCACTGCAGATAGTGACATCTATGTTTGAAGATCGCGTGATATTCAAACACAAATGCCACTGTCTGTGTTTGAAAATTGCTTCATCTCAAAAAGTGACTCTGGCCTACAAGATCACTCGACCTTATCTCTCCTGCTTTTTTTTTGTGGGATGTCTTGAAAAGAGACCATTTGAGAACGACTCATCACCACGTTTACTAACGATATTCTCCAGGATTTGCCTCTCAATATCACCGATTAGCATGCCTAGTCGAGTTCGAGCGTATTTAGCACAGGATCGTGCACACTTCTTATAACGCATTGAGACTTTATATAATGAGTCTATATGTTGTTATTTGTGTTTTAGGAGCATTAGCAACTAAGGCCATATTGCTCTGGGGATATGCAGTGGTCATTCCCTGACTTTTCCGCATCCTCCATATTTGGTGGTCACGGGCTCGAACCCCAGTCTAATCAAGAAGCGTGTGATACGCACTGCTGCTCCTGCCCACGTGTCTACTGTGGCGCCATAATGGGTCTATATGTCAACCAAATTATGCTGTATGATGTTCCTACAAGTATAACCGGAGATATGTGAATTGTATATGTTCGGTTCTGTGACTTAGAAATACCGTGTATAAAAGTTTATTTTTCCTTAACAATGCCAGAATACAGACTGCACTTGTTTAGTTCTAATTAGGTAAAAGTACAAAGTGCTGTTGGGCATTATCTGCATAACATTAAAGTCTAAAAATTTCAGGAGTTTGGTTGGCAAAGTTTAGCAGTGGTACCAACATGTAGGAGAAATCCAGTGATGAGATAGAAAAGTTTGTCGAACGTTGTTTGGAGAAACCCAGTGATGAGATAGAAAAGTTTGTCGAACGTTGTTTGGAGAAACATGCGGCTACACGCACTAGACAAATTGAATGATTAGAGTTTCGCGTGCGGAAACAGAAGCATGGAAATTATCACAATGCGCTCCAGTATACCTCAGCCACAAGTCCTAAATGATATATGTTTGTATTGCGATTATTTCCCCCCCTGATGCCGATGTTTTTGCACAAGCAATTTGTAATAATTATTAGTAAAAAAACAAATCTGAAGGGTAAAGTGAATGGATTGCATACTGGGTTCGTATAAATCCCTTAGTTTATTCTCAGTGGGGAAAAAAGTACCGTTTTAAATTAATATGGTTATAAATAAATGAACAGCCAGCAGTGTAGCTAGTTAGTTATAATAAACGTTGCCTTATTCAGGTTCTATTTAGCAGTTCACTGAACTTTGTTTAACCAGTGATATATAATAATAAATTGCGCAGGGGTGGGTAACAGCCGGCCCGCGGGCCACATCCTGCCCGCGACGATGTTGAATCCGGGCCCCTCGGTAAATGCATAAATATAGAAAATCCATACCTGACTACACTCGCCGTAAACGTTCGGCTTAATTCGGTTCAATCGGGAATCGCGGCCAGTACAACAGTAACCAAGTGATTCTACGCAGCGTCAAAGAGTTATTTCCTAATTATTATTGTAGCATCGATCGAACGAAGTTCCTTTGGGTTTGACTTCTTATTGAAAAAAATAATATTTGTGCGAGATATTTTATGTTTTATGCCTTTTCTAATTATTACAATTTTTAATTTAATATAATTTATAGCCCATAAAATGAGCCAATTAAAAAAGAAAAGAAAAATTGATGCCGAATGCCGCATTTTCAATGATAATTGGACATTCAGATATATTTTTTTAAAATACATTAACAATTTGGTAATTCAAGTAATATAACATTTTTTAGGTTCTGATTTTTTTTATTAAATCGTTCAATCTATTCCGGCCCGCATCATGATGCGAAAATTTCATTCGGCCCGCATCGTGATACGAAATTTTCATTCGGCCCGCTGACGAAAAAAGTTGCCCACCCCTGAAATTGCGTAAAGATAATTTCTTTTATATGCAATAATCGGATTAAACGTAAATTATTATCCATGCATACGAAATGGGTGGCTTACGACTTTAAACTAAAAAATCATATTTAATATAAAAGGTTAAAATAGCTTACACAGATTTTGGCTGACTGATATTTTCATTCCCAATTGCAGAAATAATGACACTGACAGTTTCTTTTTATTTATTTATTATAACTAAATATGAAAAAAATTCGAACTAGGTAAGATGCGAAAGATATTTTTATTATGTACGGTATAATGAATATATACATCGTTCGAATTATGAGAAAAAAAAAAGTACTGTGCTGTACTCCCAAATCTTGGGGCCAAATAGTGGTCATCCTAAGATGTTTCAATTCTTATCTACACTTGAACTTACTTTGAGACATCTCTTCTGTTTCGTATATGTTTTTTTTTTTTTTATATTTCATTATTACATCGAAGATTATCCTGTTTTTTGGCTCATTCCTTTCTACATATTTTCGATAGAATAAAAGCTTCCTTTTAATTACTACTTTCAAGCCTCGGCGGGATGACACAAATGGTCTGTTATTCAATGCAAACGTGTTAGTTTTGAATGTTTTGGGAGGGAAAAAAAGGCAGTTTAGTTGTACTAGACACTTCAAATTGCGTTCCGTGCGAATTTTCGCATGTGGCATCTTCTCCTCAGTGTTGACAATATAATTTAGGACTAGTTTTGATGCAGATTATAACATAAGGAGACCCTCACTTACTTTTTCTCTATTCTTAAAGGTATCTGCAGAATGATTAGAATGATAAAAAAAGACACTATTTGCATTCAAGTTAGTTATTTATTTCAGGCTCAGATCAAATAATATAATTCTAAAAAGCAAGATAAATCTTCTAAAATGTCCAAGATGAAAAATAATTCCGTGTACATCAGTCAGTAAATAAATGAGGATGACTTTCATTCCCATTTATTTTGTATAATTTTAATGTTTAGGCTTGAAAAGACCACTGTAACCCCATTCCAGGTTATCAAAATATTTCTTTTATAATGGGAAAAACAGCAAGAAAACCTTATCGAACTTGTCCTATCCAAATGTGAGTTTATAGACTTTTACACTGATAATTTGCGCTGTGGTCCAACAACTCATACTGTACTTTTCTGTATAAACGCCAAGCACGCGCAAAAACGCGTAGGGAGGCGGATGATGCTGCATGTTCACCTAAGCAATACAAGTCTGTAGAAATGAAATTAGTGATGCAGATATACTCATGGCAACATTTGGATCCATTGCACATTTTTGTACGGCGGAATGCCAGAGATTAACTTAGTAACATCCAAAATCGTGCACACTCCTCCTCCTCCTTCACTTTTCTCTCCACAAAGCGGGGGGAAAAAATCACACACAAATGGCTCAAAGAACATATAGCGTACAAATGATGCACAATATTTCATGGTTTCGACCTCCCATAGTGAGATATGGAATGTCACTGACTTTTGGTATTCGTTGAACGTGGCAATGGAATCCATTACCCCCATTAGCAGCAGTAACATTTCGATAAGAATGGTATAACCATCGTTTGAGACAAGAAACTGGTTGAATTCGTGCCGTCACCTGATATCCATTAATGTCATATCAAAGTTCTTAATATTTTGAAAAAATAAAAAAAAAACAAAAAAGAGAAGGAATTATCTAAGTCACTATTTTGTTCACAGAAAATAGATTATTTTGTACTTAATTACAAGACATTTGTAGTTAAGAACAAAATATGCATATACAGGGTGTCTCAAAAATATTGATACAAACGTTTAGGGAAGGTAGGTAACATATAAAGGAATATGAATCGCATAGGAACCCATAACCGGAAAAATCACCGTAATCGGTACACGGCGCTGTTCATCAGTTCGCGAGAGGGAAAATTTCTGGTTTACTCATTCAAGCAGTAGTCGCCGCACAAAGAGCATGCATCGATATACGAACTGTGAGCTGGCAGACAAGCATCTAGTGTATGGATTAGCAGAGGGCAATGGACGAGCCGCTCAACGAATTTATGGAGAACGCTTCCCAGACAGACATGTACCGGACCACCGTTTGTTTGCTCGTGTGCATCAAAATTTGTGCGATTATGGGTCATTTAGAGGTAGCAGGAGTAGTGCGGGCAGACCACGTTCGACGCGAACTCCCGCCATGAAAGAAAGTGTGTTGAATGCTGTCCAGAATAATCTTACTACCAGCACACGTGCCGTTGCTTCTGCCTTAGGAGTGTCTCGTTGCAGTGTACAGCGTGTCTCGCACGACGATTCCTTACACCCCTTTCATCTCCAAATGGTTCAGTTACTGCTCCCCCAAGATCATCCTGCACGTGTGGCTTTTGCGAAGTGGTTTCTCCAAGAAAGTGTTCAAGACTTGAATTTTCCAGCCTATGTTTTGTTCACGGATGAGGCTTATTTCACTCGGGAAGGCTTATTCAATCAGCACAATGCTCATGTGTGGGCTCACGAAAACCCACATGGTGTGCGCCCCCATGCAGCACAACATCGCTTCGCAATAAATGTGTGGGCAGGTATGGTCGGTGACTGCTTAGTCGGCCCATACCTGTTACCATCCCGCATGAACTCTGCTAAATATCGGATCTTTCTTGAACAAGTTCTACCAGGGTTACTTGACGATGTTCCAGCAAATGTGAGATACAAAATTTGGTTTCAACATGAAACCAAATTCCTTCCATAATGGGCGCCTGCCCATTATGGAAGGTGTGTTCGTGATCATTTGAACAGGCGTTTTGGGCGTCGATGGATTGGCCGTGGTGGACCCGTTGCCTGGCCCCCAGGCTCACCTGTTTTATCTAGCCTTGATTTCTTTCTGTGGGGGACCCTCCAGAGGTGTTCGACCGTGTCCGCTAATCTATGCTGAGTGTCACGCATGCATCGCGTCTCATGGTGGAACTTTCGAGCATCTGTTGTAACATCATGAAATGCATCCATCTCGTACTCCATTGTTAATATTATGTCAAATAAATGTTTGCCACCAATTACTGTCTTGTGTCATTTCTGCTTCTTGTGCCTCTGCTACTATTTTCCCGTGACGTTTCCGGTTATGGGTTCCTATGCGATTCACATTCCTTTAGATGTTACCTACCTCCCCTAAACGTTTGTACCAATGTTTTTGAGACATCCTTTATTCAAAGAATCTTCAACGCCTTCAAAGACGTTCTACTAATTTCTGATAAAACGATTATGGATTTCAGTTGAACTGCTTAAAACCATTTGAGCTTCGTTAACTAATTGCATACAGGGCGCACATTTGTCTAAGGCATCAATGTAGGATGCAGCATTCATGGTTCCATGCACTGCGATCAGTGGACCTAGTCAATACAACGGGAACACGAGAAACATCTCCAGACCACACCTTCTCTCCTCCCAACTTCAAGGTTGGAATAATACACTCAAGTAATAAGCCTTCCCCCATAACAAAACATGTCTATTAGACTTGAAGATAGTGCAAAATGATGTGCCGTTCCACAGGACCGATTGAAAGTGATCCGCCGTCCAGGTTCTGTGTGCCTTGCACCATGGCAGACGACGTGTGCATGTTTTTGTTATCAAGAGCTTTTGCAAGCCTTCTGTGAAAATTCACAGAAAGCAGCTCTCTGTATGTGGAAACGCAAGTACAGAAGACAGTACAACCATCTCCACAGACCGACCAAATCGGTGCTGGTGTGAAAAAGCCCATGAAATATATTCTCTCTTCATAGTATTCAAACGCAGGTCTTTTCCAGAGTGACAGAATAAATAGTTTGCCACCCGCAAGGGTAAGGTTAATAAAGTCCAAGAAACAAGATGGGTACTGCAGTACTGGGCAGCGATAATGATGGTAAGTAATCATTAGCAGTTACTAACCACATCAACAAGAGCTTAAAATCACTAAGATCACGAAGTCACCTTTTCGAGTTTGAGCCTATTATTGCCACTGCTAAATTGGTATATGTATACAGTACTATTGCAGTACTGTAAAAAATCGATAAGAGAACCCCAGGAGTGTTCAGCTTTATCACTTTTCGAATGCCACTACTAGTTACATATTATTTACACTAGTGAACGGGTTAGTGCCATTGCACCATGTTTAGTTCGTAGCGAACTGCCATCGTTTTAATTGTATCTCATATTGTGAATACCTTCACAACGAGTTATTATTATTATTCTAATTAACATCAGTTTATTCAACAAACACCCCTGTACAGAAGTTATCTAGGAGGGTGGCGCATACATACATCCAAATGAACTTATTAGAGTGTAACATAGGATAAAATATCAGCAAATACATAAGATATATAACTATAGAGGAAAAATTGCATACATACAGAAATCATACATTCATTGAAAAATTACAAAACATTATACATACCGGTACATAGAAAAATTACAAAATTACAAAACGTTATACATACATAGAAAAATTACAAAATTACAAAACATTATACATAGATAGAAAAATAAAATTACAAAACATTATACATACATAGAAAAATGACATCGTCATTTACATTATGAATTGATCCTGATTGTCATTCTCTGAACAAAAAGGAATACCCTCAATACTATAAGAGTCTTTTGGAAACACTATAAATCGTTCATTTAAGATTTTTATGAGTTCGAGGGCACTTGAAGTCTTTCTTGAATTACATTCGTCATCATATTTGTAGTTTCGTATATATACATACATTATATATTTGCGCCGGTGACACCAGCTGCATGCTAGCTAAATTAGTGCGCTATTAAAATTAATTAATAAAGGTTTTAAGAAGTGTTTGTCAAAAAGAAGTTATATTTTAGATAAAATAAGTGTTGGCGAGTGATAGGCTAAGATCTGGGACCTAAAGGTGGTTTCATTTTCCGACTTTCAACTTTTTTTTAAAATGGCTATCATTACTATTCTTGGATATAGGAAAACATAGGAAATTTCAAGGTCATTAAATTTTTAAGGAACTATAATCAGTCACTGGGAATTATTAGCGGAATAGTTGTGCTACCTGATAGCTTTGCGGTAGAAGTTTTCAGGATACCAAATTGTATGTAAAAATACTCACATGTTGCTGAGTTATTTATTACTGTTATTTTCAAGGTCACAGTCATTCTACCAAGTCAGCCATTTTCATGAGATAAAAGAACTACAGCAGTGCCACCTGCTTGTTCAGTGGGATTAGAAATTCGGCATAAATTGCGTAAAATTATTAAATCGCGACATCACCATTGTATAAGAGCTACCACTTCTATATAGCTGCGTAAGGCTTGGCAGATCGGCAGCTTAAATCCCTAGCCCGGATAAATGGTGAGGGTTGACGTCAGGAAGGGCATCCGGTCGTAAAAACTATGCCAAAACAAAAGGTGATTGGTGGAAAGTAGATGTGATGCCGACCCCATATGAACGTGGGAAGAAGGCGAGAACAAAGAAGAAGATTTGTAGTTTCGTATACAGATCCGCTGCAATGAGCTTCCTGTAAGTTTTCTCATGGCAGTACCTGTCCGAGTCTATTTTGAGGTCTCTAAACAGCTCCAGAGTATTGACAGGAAACATCCGCCTTAATCCGTCCATGTTATTTAGAGCGCTTCGGAGGCTATTAGGTTTGTGGAAGCGGGCTCCAGAGGGGGCCTTACTCAAGATTTTCAATTTGAGGGGCATCTAAACTCCCAGTCAGAAGTTGTGCTAGAGTGCAGATGTTACGTATTGTGATCATCTGAATCCACGGAGCTGTGTTCAAGTTTGCGTACAGTATGGATTTCGAAATTGTGAAGGGCTTCCCGTAAATCCTATTCAACCACCGGAGCAACCAGTATTCCAGGCTGAGAAATTTCCTAATATAAATATTTAGAGCAGAGGACTAAATTGTCGAAGCATATAAGGATTCAGGAACAATATATCTTTGGATATATTGAGTCACTAGTTGCTGGTTGCACTACCTCTCATAAGTAACGCTTCACCAATGAAAAAGACTAATGTTTCTTATTCTCCGCGGATACCACCACTCAGACGGCACCGTTTCAAGGGTTGTTGGCCTTTCCTCGGTGGGCGGGTAGGCACCCCAGTGTTGAAATAGTGACAATTTAGTTATGCAGTTTAACACCACAATATGAGAGGTGCCTGATGGTGTGCAATAGTATAAACTAACGGGTGATTATTTACCTTAATCATAATGGTGATTAAGGTGACGAACAAAAAATGGTGCAATGGCACTAACCCGTTCACTAGTGAATCTTATGTGTAATCTCATGCTTTATGCAAAATAATCACTGTATTATTTACACATCAGAATGCCGTACGTGTAAATAATATGTAAGTTGTTGCCTTCTTTGAGTCCGAGACCTTCGTTTTTACTTCATCTTCAGCCGACTTAAATCACTAGGTTTTTAAAGATGCTTCAGTTTGTTTATATATATATATATATATATATATATATATATATATATATATATATATATATATAAATTTGAACTTTTGACGCCTTCATGGTGCCATTTCTAGGGAGAGGATCTGCTAGTTTGGCACATGCCATGTGTTTGAGCAACGCTGAGCTAACAGATTCAACTATCAGCAGATCTGAAGCTATTAAAGACCAGACTGTAACGTTCAACACATCAACAGTAAGAGAAAGGGCGATAAACAAACAGAAGTTATAAAAAGAAATATACGGATAGTCTATAAATTATTCACCTGATTATGAAGCTCGATTAAAATTTTATTGTAAAACGGTTTGCTGCACATAATAAAGCCGCCCACGGAATTCCTTATCACACAGCCGCGTTTCAGTAAACCTCCTTTTGGTAGAGCGTAGAATGTCAAGACGGTAGCCGATTTCATTCCAAGCGTTCTTCTTCTTCTTCTTCTTCTTATCATTATTATTATTATTATTATTATTATTATTATTAGCCATAGGGTGCAAGAAAGCCTGAGGCTTATGCTGCACCAGTCAAAAAAAAAAAAAAAAAAAAAAAAAATTGAGTTACCCTGAGAGAAAGGGGGGGGGGAATCACCAAGGAAGAGAAGAATGATGATATCCAGCTCAGGACCCTGGATGTGCCAAGCCCATACTCACCAGATGTGAGCCCTGTGTTATGAAGCTTCTCTTGAGAAATGTAAGTCACTGCCTGTTTAATCCGGACTTTTAACTCTGTAACAATCTTGTGTTGCTTATTGAAGGAAATACATGGATGCAACTAGAAATCAGGTCACAGCAGGTTTTATTTGAACTTAATAACTGGTGTAGGTTACATAAACTGACTGTATCAGGAACCAAAACAAGGACAATGGTCTTCAAGGATCAATTTTAGAGTAGAAGATCCCCGGTTGTTAGAATGAATGGATCGAGCCTAAAATCGGCAAGGCAATTAAATATCTAGGCATTATGTTTGACGGATCTTTGACTTTCAACTCACATGTTACTTATCTATCAGAAAAGGTGAGGAAATTTATCGGGATGATTACTCGAATCACTAGAGTTGGCTGGGGAATAAAAGGTAAGGCGCCGAACTTGCTATATGAATTTGTATTTATCCCCATGGTAACGTATGGTGCACCAATTTGGTTTGAACGTGTAAGTGGAAAAGTATTTACTAGAAAGCTCAGTTGCATTCAAAGAGTAATACTCCTTAGTATGTGCATGGCATGCAGAACTGTGTCGACCCCAGCTTTGAAGATTGTGACTGGAAAATTGCCTATTGATCTGAATTTATTGTATTGCGCATTGGCTTACTTCATCCGCCGTGGCATTCCCAGTTCTTTTCTAAATATACAGGTGGACATTTTGGCAGATCCCAGGAAGGAAAGGACAAGAACTGGGATGCTTTGGTAAACGTCTGGCAAGAGCGTTGGAGTGTTTGTGATAAAGGGCAGATTACACAAACTTTTTTCCCAGATTTAAGAAATGCAGCCTCAATAAAATTCAAATGGTTTGCCCCAAACTTACAAGCTATGTTCTTATTAACTGGTCATGGTTCGATTAATGCAAAGTTGCATGATTTAGGAATTAATGAAAGATCTAGTTGCCATCATTGTGGCGAAAGAGAATCGTGGGAACATATTATGTACAACTGTGAGCAGTACAGCAATCTAAGAATTGAATTGGTATCTCGGGTTAGTAATCTCATTCTTATGGCAGAAGGCTGCGAGATAATTCTAGTTGATAAACAGGAGAACTTCTTGGCTTTCCAAGCCTTTGCAACTGCAATATTTCTTATGCGGAAGACTCTTCTGCATCTGGAAGCCTTGGATTTGTAATGCGGTATGGTGCATGCCGAATTACCTAGAATTCTGGGAAATCGTGGGGGTTTGAGTCTGCTATATCCACTGCATCTCCAGCTCCTTGTGCTCAATTACCTAAAGTTCTGTGAAATCGTGGAGGCTTGAGTCTGCTATATCCACTGCAACTCCAGCTCCTTGTGCTGGCATTTCTGTTATCGTCAGCTTCTGGCGCTGCTGGCTTTCCAACAGATTGTGAACAGATGTAGATCTTTCCAATGAAGTTTGGACTTTGTCTGAAATTTAATTATATGTCTATTTATTTTTTATGTAATTTGATTATTTTTCAATTTGTTCATATCAATCTTTTTTGGTCATGGCAGGTTTTTTCCCTCCCTGTACTTGGGCAAACAGGAGAGGGAGTACATAAGAGTACCGCTAAATTATGTGTAACTGACAGCGGGGTTGCCATTGGATGGCTGGGACCGCTTTAAGTAATAAATATCAAATCAATCTGTGACGTTTTTAACTTTTTTTGCATTCACCTTGTCCTTTACGTACAAAGAAATAAGTAGCCCCATACAAAGAAATCCATAGGTGTTAAATCCGGGGAACGAAGAGGCCATTAAATTGGACCATCCTGGCTAATCCATTGGTAGAGAATTTTTTTATTGAGGAAATCGCGCACATGCAAGCTCCAGTGTGGTAGTGAGGAAATGTTGAGGTCCCGTCTTGCTGATACAACACATGTGGCTGCATATATCCAGGGTACAGCATATAATTAGAGCATATCTAAGTTTGAGGAGTTCACAGTGTTGAAATCGGCTATAGTTTTGACACTCTATATGCTACCAAAGGTACCCATGTGGAGATTTACCGAAGTGCGGTTGTGCGATAAAAAAATTCTCTGAGTTGCTTTGTTAAACAGTTTGCAACAAACCGTTTTATAACAAAATTAATGCAATTTTAATGGAGCATCTAACCAGGTGAATAATTTATAGACACCCTGTATATTATGAATATTATGAGATGAGATCTTGTAGCTTTTATGGACTTTTTTCACCCTGTGGGAGTTAGTTGGTCTCAGGTGTGGACAGCAACCTCCCCTTTCCCCCGGAAATCGGGTTTTTCAACCAGCAAAACAGGCAAATCGACCGCAGAACAGATGCAATTTAAGAACATAATACACACTAGCTTATAAGTTCGGACTTGGCCCTAATAAGACAGTTTTATTTTACCAATTTTTTGGGGTATGTCTCTTTATGGTGCTCAATAAAACCTAGTTAGTGACAAATGGGCCTGGAGTACTGGGGTCCATAGTTTAACAGATATTTATTTAAAGTATACCCAGTATAAAATAAAATAAAATAAAATATTTCCAGAAGCTTTCGGGACTCGTGTCAGTTGAGAAAGGGACACGAGTTCCGAAAGCTTCTGGAAATATTTTATTTTATTTTATTTTATACTGGGTATACTTTAAATAAATATCTGTTAAAACCTAGTTGTTTATCATGGCGTACACATTTGTACATATTATTTATAAACAGTCGCCTTCTTTGCATGGACGAATTAATGGAGCAATTTTCTTCAATTGAATAAGGGAAAAAAAAAATGCTAACGAGGAAAACAGTCTTCATAAGCTCTAAAATCGTCGACGCTAAACATAGTGGCGTGGCTTAACTGTAATCCTGTACAAATTTTAAAGCTTCGAAAGAGACGGTTAATTGTGTTAGCTTACTGACACTTGGCGGATACAATTATCACCTTTTACGTAAACTCACAGCTTGTGGATAATGTCTGTAAGATTCCTCAAGAAGCCCTTACTTCTTCTACTAACTGATAGCCGCGGGAATCATCTAATTTAAAACATCAACGAACACTTAGTGGGTTAATTTTTCATCTTAATTTCTGTAGTTTGTGCGAGTCGCCGAAGACTTCGATAAGTGGATGATAAAGACTCCCACGCTCGGCACAAAAATTGAATGAGTAAGTGGCCTATCGATGGTTATCATCACTCCTTGTTTTTGTTCTAGTCGTCATGCGACGTCTTAGAATCCCCGGAATCATTAGTATCAGTCTTCGCTGATGATTATTAATAGAAGTGCACGAGTATTGCCAGTGTCGCACAATCAATAGCAAGACAGTTTTATCTTGGCGCTTCAGCCTTTCTTCCGTCGGCCGACCTTCTCGGAACCTGTTTGTCGGAGCGAGCGAGTACTCGTTTATGTTCAGGCTATTAATCACGTCCAAGAATATTTATAAACGGTAAGAGTCAAATAAAAACAAGAACTGTTTTATTGTCACTTTGACATTTTCCAAAGTATTTGATTAGGTCGTCTACTCGGAATAATAATAATAATATTCAAAGCGATTATATTCATTAATAATTTTAGTAATCAAGCAGAAGTGCCCTTTTTTTCGGATTATAACAGGAGTAATGTAAAAGCCAAATGTAATTTTTGTTTTGTTGCAGTTATTTGACTTTTAACTATCTCCTATTAATTATAAATTGGTGTTTAATATACATTATGGCTTATCAGACTCTACAGTAAGTTTTATTAGGTATACAATTATGTTCACTACTGCTTAAGCTGCAATAGCTAATTTAACCTTATATTGTATTATACGCTCTCTCCGCACTCAAACTGATTTTTAATAACGTAAAGTTAAATTTTCTCAATTTTTTTTAACTTTTGGCCATCCCAATAGCTTCAATAGTGGAAGGACTATAGTCTCTATAGCCCATTCATTATATTGTAACAACGATGAAATCACAAATAAATTGGCATCAATCATCACTTTGGTATTATAAAAAAAGATCCACTCATCCGTGGACCTTTTTATAGAAATCTCTCGTTCTTACGAGAGTTGCTATGTCAACATCTATTCGGGTATGTAGTTTTAATATGTTTGCAATCTACAGATTGCAAACACCTATGCACAGTACATGGTTATTTTAAAACAAAATCGCGCTTTTAAAACAAAAAGAAGAGTACCCATGACCAGCATCTCATCGCAATAGGCCACTTTGCAAGGTTTCCCTTACTCCTTTATATTACTCCTGTTATAATCCGATTACCATCGATTACATCCTAGCTAGGAAGGAAAAGGAAAAAAGCTAACATTTTGACTGAAAGTGACTTACTATTTGTTTTATACTGCTTGCATAAACTAAATACTGAGATTATTTAGCTTAGGAGAAATTACTGATTATATTTCCTATTTTAATCCTTCCTCTTCTTCATTTCCTGCTACACCAATCTCCAGACTTAATCATATAACAGAAATGCAGCTGGATTTTTCTCTGTTGTTGCGGCCTTTGAACTGCTTACAGCACAAATTCATCCTCAAAATCTCCGAAACAAAATGCAGTATCTAATCTTTCCTGCAACTATTCTGTCGCTTTTTATTTTCACAAACATAAACGTGCTTTTGTTTGCTAAGAACATATTTTTGGCTAACCATTGCTTATTTCTGTTTAAAAGGATGGCCTTCACCCACGTTCCGCTTAAACTATCCACAACAATTACTCTCCAAGGATACACTGGGCTTAATCGGTCTTAGCTTCCAACAAGTAAATCTTCTGCCTTAGTCGGATGATTTCTCTGGAGTCTCAAACTATTTTTAGCCAGTTAATTATAACCAGGATATTGAAAAGTGTGGAGAAAGACGCCCTCCGTCTTATACGCTTAGCTATTGCTTTCTCTATTGTTTTTGGATATGTCTTTTAATATTAACAATGCAACCAACACATAGTTCAGACAGGAGGAAATATTGCACTTTTATCTGAAGTGGCCCAAAACGTTTGTAATGCAATGTGCAAACCACTGGATCACAAACCAAACAATGCAGACTAGTATAAAGTGTGTGTAATGCAGCATGCAATCCTTCAAAGCCAAGCTCATCGACTCAAGCGGCTACATAAAATGTTTGTGGAGTTGCTCCTCTCTCGATTCATGTGTGCAAGAAAAGTTATTTTGCGCAACGTTTTATTTTCAACTTTATGTTAACTTTGAACAACATTAACACAGACCACGGGTACCAAGCAACCAGCAACCCAATAACCTAGATTTGAATTTTGGGATTTTTGTAATTGTTGTAAATCGACTTGTCAATGTTAGCGAATACTGTAAAACAGTTCGTCTTAAAAGAGTAAAAAGCACTGTCTGGAAAACCTTGTTATTTGAAGATTATTTTCAGAAAATTCCCGCTAAGTAAAGAAGCATTGTTTTTCGTCTTGTACGGTGCGATATATGGAATACTTTTTCTTGGGTGCAACACGGTACGTGAACCAATAAAGCTCGTTTTTAATTACGGATGTAGCTGATGTAGTTATAACGTCACTTCTTAAAAAGAAATTTAAATACAGGGTGTCCCAAAAGTCGCTATCTATTAGGCTAAATAAGGCGAATTTCAAAAAAAAAAAAAAAAGCTTTAATGGCAATATTATATTTGGGTCTGGAAAGAAAAATAATAATTAATAAATTATGAAAAGTTGTAGAACAATGTAAATACCTATATGTCGTAGAAAAATATGCATATAATCATGTCATTTGGACATTTTTGTGAAATTCATCTTTTTTTGTCAAATCGATAGTGACTTTTCGGACACCCTGTATATATATGTTTAATGATGAAGTTATGTTACCTCTTTTAATTTATTCATATTTATTCATGTTTCCTTTCTTATAAGTAATTGCTCGAAATGGCGAACTCTTCATAAAGGACTGCCTGCCTTTCGTAGGAATCCTAATATGTATGTATGCACAAGAAAAAATGGGCAAAACGATATTTTGGTCAAAAAGGGATTTCATGAATATTCTTTGCAGGAATCGGTTTAGCCTGAATGAACTGGAACAGCTTTGCGCTTCTTATAAAATTAAACTCAGAGTTTAGCTATTAAAAATAATTTAAGAGTATTCTGGTTGTTAATATATTTCAAAATACCGTAATCTCATCCAGATATTTGGAAAAATGAAATGAGCACAAGCCATCAAAAGTGACGCTTCAACGAGCACAGGCATGCCGCTGAACTTTTGGACTGGGAATATTTGTGTGTTTTTCTTCACAGAGTTTTATCTATACGTAACTGTAACTACAAATAATTGTGGGGGGAGCAGTGGGGATTGATGAGCAGGCCCGGTCACTTCCAACTTTTGAGGCACCTAGTCATAATAAAGAAAAATTCGAAGATACATGAAAACAAATAAAGGGGCATATAAGAGAGACATAATTTGTATGTTCCTTTTGTTGTTCAAGTGTAACAATTTATTGAAGAAAAGCTAGTCAATGGCCAGTTTAGGAAGGCACACCTACTTAATAGCCAGTAGAACCCCCACCCCATATCGTTTTCAGCCTCCAGAACAGACTGAATTTTTCGTGGCATGGACTCAATGAGGAGTTGAAAACGTACCACAGGGATGCTAGTTCATGTTGACTACTCGACTTCATCCCACAGGTGCACAACTGGATTGAAATCTGATGACTGAAGAGGCTAGCGCAGCAGACTGAATTTATCCTCGTGTTCCTGCGACCATCTATAGAGTTCAGGCTTTGTAGCATTATCCTGTTGTAAGAACCCATTCTCAGATGGTTATTCTGCTGTGATGAAGCGATGCGTCTGGTCGAAAAAACATTCCAGATAAGCTATGGCAACCAAATGTTGCTGTTCTTGATACAAGAGCGGCAACAATTGAAACACTCCCCATGCCATTATACTGCGATGACCAGCCCTGAGGTGGGTGGCACGTTGGATCCATGGACTGATGCTATTTTCGCCATATTCTGCACCTACTGTCAGGGTGAGTCAGCAGGAACCGGGATTCGTCAGACCAGGCAACGTTTCTCTAATCCTCCAATCTTCAGTGCTGGCGTACCTAAGCCTACTTAACCGGTCCCTTTTTGTTTTTTGTTGACAGGAGTGGAATCCGGTTTATATTTGACTTACTGTAGCTTTCCTGTTACTACCAAAAAAATCTTGTCAACCTCTATTGGTTTCTCGCATCAAATCGCTTTTTCCGACCATAGAATTGCCGTTGGCTGGATGTTATTTGGTTATTAGACCAAACTCGGTATTTTTTTCGAGGTAAAAAAAACAAAAAAGGACAAAAAAGTAACCAGGTAAAAAAAAAATAAAAAGGGACGATTATACGCGCTTAGGAACACCAATGCTGGAGAGGTAAAGATCAGAAAAATGTTGCCAAGTCTGGCGAATCCCCGTTCCTGCTAGTCCACTCTGATGGTACGACCAGGATATGGCAAAAACAGCATGAGTTCATCGCACCACCCAATGCAGGGCTGGTAGTGGGTGTAATGGTGTGTGGAGTGTTTCCTAATATGGGTGCGTCCAATGCCAACTTCCATGCCACTTAATTCTTCTGTCCTTGCCCATTCTCGCACTGAATTGCATACAAACAGTACCCTAGTGTGCAAGACTGGTGAGTGAAACAGGGCAAATGTGAGAGTAAATGTTGTAATTTGGCTTAGCCCCTAAATACCTGTCCCTCTCTACGCATCCCTGATTTGGTCCTCTGCCCCGGACACTACTATCAAAGCTTTCCTAATTTTAGAGTATTAGGTCCTCAGATGGTCAAACAGGATCAATACGAAGCCATTTACCATCTCAAGGGTAATTTTATATGCCAACTTGTATGTCACAGTGTGGATACACATAATCATCACAAAGAATATTCTCACGCTTGCGAAACTTCTGACCGGAAGACTCAACTCTCCGAAAGCTGAATACTTGCTGACTCGGCCCTGCATGATGCAAAGGTGGGAGAATAAAACGCCATAACCTCCCACCTAGTAGGCACTCATGCAGCTGGGAAGTCTGCAGCGATTTTTCCGCCCAACACTATCAAGATCTACAATGATTTCCAAATATACCCAGAAAGGCTTTGCACCGAGAAGAGCTAAAGGAAGGAAGTTTTTTCAAAATGCGTTACTCCACTTTATAAATGCTGCAAGCAAGTGAAGCCCGCAGAAGAAAACAGAATGCAGAAAATGAATAGTATAATGAACGGGAAGCCAAACCTGTAGGACAGTCAGAGAGTTCCTCGACGAACAGTAACACCAGACATAACAACAACCACCCTGTGCAGTTGGTAGCAATACCGGTCACAAGTTGGAACCCCCAAATAGGGAGAATTAATATAATAATATTAATCGATGTATGTTTATTTATTCTATCTTCAATATTAATAAACCGTTCTAAGTTTTAAGAAGTGTAAAAATGGCTGAACAGTGTATAAGAACTTTGAGAAAATGTAGAAGAAATGCTAATGAAACATTAGAAGAGAGAAGATCTAATAGACTAAGAGCCGAAACGAGACTCTAAGACTACAAAGACGGACAAAAAAAAAAAAAAAAAAAAAAAAAAGAAAGAAAGAAAGAAAGAAAAGCAAGATTAGAAATGAGAAGATGGGCAAAACGCCGTAGGACTAATCAAATAGAAGTACCGGATGCGAATAATCAACAAGCTGTAATTAGAAGAAGAAATCTTTATTGTATACAAAATGCATATGCCGTACACAATACCCTTCACGGCTAGAAGCCAGGGGGTGGAAGAGCATGATATAGTAAATATGTGTTACCGCTGTGAGTATTGCAATGCAAGATATTGGGGACATGATTAAACACATCGAATAAATACACTTAATGTTGTCATAATAAAAAGGTTTCACTTGACCCACTGTCTGAGACACCTGCTCTATTGCGAGAGCTGCTTACAGGGGATACACGTGAAGCAAATAACTACAGAGAACATATACGAGAGTACAACTCAGCAATGGCGTTCGCATCAATGGGAGCAGAGATTAAATCACCGCCTGGAAATGGTCCCTCTGTTTTAGAATACATGGCCAGATTTACCATTCGGTCTCATCATTATATCCAAAAGAGGCAAATAAGCCAGGATATGGACAACTTTATATTTTCGATTCTGCTGAAGCAAGAACACAACGGCTTGAAAAAAGAATCAAACCAAGGATGTATGGCCGAAGTAATGCAACAATTGGACGAAATGCTGCGACAAGGTAACCCATTTGCTGAGTCATATAAACAAATGCATCAAAAACCTAGGCAAATCCAACAATGCATGTGCGCATGGCATTTATAGAAGATCTGGACTTAGATAAGAGACGATATAATGCAGCTACATCCAAAACGAGGTTGCTGCAATGGTTGTTGGAGAAGACGAGGAAGCAACTGCAAACAGAGACAGATACATATATTCCACAGGTGACCGCTGTAGAATTATATCAACGATAAACAAGAATGGTGAAAACTGATGGAACTAGATTAAACTATTTACTCCATGATCAGAAAGATTGCGCCGGGTACAACTAGTATTAATAACTTTTTTGAGTAGTAGTAGTACAACTACTGCTATTACTCAAAAGATTTTATGGGTGTAATTCTCTCATCACTGTTAATGGGACTGTTGCTTACCACAAATTTATTATTATTATAATAATAACAATAATAAAAAACAAATCTCTGTTTCGTTGGCAAATCCCGCGGACCACATATTAGAAAACACTGTTCGACAGCGTTAAATGAGACTAGTACCATCTATTGACAAAACAGTGAACTCGCTCATGAGATCAAAACACAAGATTACTAAAATAAGTAAGTGCAACAATGTAGTAGTTCGTTAGCTGTAGTTCCAGGATTTTCTAAAGAGTATTGCTCATTGGAATCAATCATTTTAATCATCATGTACATAAATAAATCCATATTGTTTTATCATAACAGGGTTATAGCCCTTTAGCTCATACCTGAGACTTCCATTGGTTATTTTACATGTGCGGTTATTGTTTATGAGGTACGTCTCTAGGAGGGAACATCGACCAGAAATAAAAAAGTGATATATACCTTCTTAAGAAAGGTGAAGAATTCAACTGCATTTGCTTCATTTCCAAAGATAAGTTTCAGTGTTATTAGATTCTTGTAGACTTCTACACCTATGAGAGATAAAAATGTTTCTCGTCTTCTTTTTTGTTGATAACAAGAAAGTATGTCTTGCTGTAAAAACAGTAAGGCAATGAGCAGAGGTAAACCTAGAATTTTTGGCAATTGGGATTACATCTAAATATCAGAAAAGCGCCTCTTTTATTTTCATCAATTTTTATTATAACTTAATAGCATTTTAATAATTGAATTATTATATAATTATGTAATTAAATATTAATTGTAGTATAATGTTGTTTTAATTAATTAAAATATTAATTAAAATATTTTTAGTAGTATTAATTTTGGCTTATGGTAAAAAGAATTTAGACAACATTTTTGCTGCATCAGCAAAAAATAAAAAATAATAATAAAATCAATAAATAATTAAATAAAGAAATAAAATAAATAAATGAAATAAAAATAAAACCACAGTCTTGTGCTTGTAAGTAGAAGTACCTCTCTTTTTTAATACTCATTATAAGTCTAAAAAAAGAAGTACATATTAGGTTAGAGCCACCGAGAACCAAATTTGATGAATTTGAAATGCTGGTCAAGACATTAAATGTATCGTGGGGATATCAGAGACGTACTGTCACGCAGATATAAGGGATGCAGAATTTGAATATGGGGAATATGATGTGTACAGAAAGGACATACATATTTTATTGACTTCATCTGGTAGTGCTGCCAGAGCTGAAGCCCATATGCACTATTTCTAAAACTTTACAACAGGTACCTTCAGTCCATAACAAACAACACATAAAGTTTGTATAATATAAACAGACCATGTAAATTAACTATAAAACAAAACACCAGATTTAAATTCAAAATTTTTAAAAATTAAAACTTAAAATTTATCATATATCCATAGTGAAGCATTAATAATATTAACTTAAAATTTAAGAGAGCCGGCATATTAGCCTGTCAGTGTGTCAATATCAGCCTTTGGTATCAATAAAAAAAAAAGATCTAAAATATATCTGGTCAGAAAAGAAACCAGGCAGAGTTTCCAAATCTAGATTAAAAGCCTTACGCTCAAGATGGCTCATGGGCAATGAAGCATGACACGGTGACCGGTCTCCATTTTCTTGCTTCCGGATAAGACACTTTATTTTCTACTTTGTATTTGTTTTCCCAATATCCACATTTCGCATGTATTCGAAAAAGCAGGGTGATTTCCGTGACAGTTTGGACAGAATGGTGTAGAGGAGGTGCAGTTTGCTTGATCGTGTTCTTTCGATCGGCAGAGCGGACAGATGGGATCACTGCGACATGTTGCCTGAGAGTGTCCATATCGCTGACAGTTGTAACACCTTATTGGATTCGGTATATGTGGTCGGACATTGCAATTTAAATATCCCGCTTTAAGTGAGTGGGGAAGAGACGGATTGTTAAAGGTGAGAATAACTGATCGAGTTTGAGTGAGAATGCCATCTTTCTTCATCATTATCCTTCTAACATGTATCACTTGTATCACTTGTTGTTCTGTTAGCTCGCTCAGTAACTCTTCCTCTGAAACAGTCAAAAGGTCCCATTCGGTAATAACACCTTTCGATGTATCCAGGGAATTATGTGGGGTAATTTCAACTGGCAGTCCTGCAAAAGTCTTTGTTTTTAGCAATTTCTCAGATTTAGTGAGGTTTCTACTAAGACATCACCTGGTTGTAATCGTTTTATCATTTCTGGTGATACAACCATGGACTCTATAGTCTTCTGGACTAAGAATGGGGATAATTTCCCAACGGGTTGCGTTGATAACGAATGTATAACCAAAAAGAAAGGAACAGTAGGCTGAGAGCTGTTGATTTTCATTCTCTTAGCCTGAGACATGTTCGGTTGTAAATCATCAGATTTATTGGAGTTAACTTTCTCCAATCTTGTGTTGTTAGTTTTTTTTTTTTTTTTTTTTGTCCATTTTAAACTCCTTTTAGCCCTGGGTGGTGTCTTTTCACCTAGGTTCAGCCCCGCCACGGGGAGTCAGGAGTAGTGCCACCAACTGACCAAGCGAGTAAAATAGGTTAGTACACAGAAAAAATTAAGAAAGGTTACTTTCCTTTCTGAAACTTCTCCCTTATGCTTTAAGAAAAAAAAAACTCTTAATATATATTTGAATAACGGAAGAAAAAACGTGAACTCAAAGGGAAAAAGTTATCTCTCTAATATAATCGCAGTAGAAGTTGCAGGGAAGATCGCTTGGCCTCAAGATTCGCTTGGCACCCGGGGCCGCGTCTGCAAGTATTTCCAAAAGAAGTGATTCTGAAGGGTTTAAACTCTGCTTTCTTGTTTCCAACACAGTGATACATGAGAAACAGAAATATAAGTCTGTATCCATTAGGGGGGGAGAGGAAAGTTAGACTGCCATTTAGGCCTGACATAGTCGAGTGGTCAGGAGCGCGAGTGCACTAGCACACGCTCTTTGAGTGGACCGGAGTTCAAGCCCGTGACTGCTAAATACGATTAACATTTGTATTGATTGATTTATTGTAAACTCCATTGACTGGCGGTCGTGCCGGAGTATAAACAAGAACATTCTGAAGAATATAGTCTACTCTCTATACGCGATGCGTCTCGAATTATGAAAGTCACCGCCCGGTATTCTAAGCAAGAACTGGAGCTGCTTGACTCTCCCTTGAAACTGCAGCCTGTCTGAAATCCAGTGGCCATGTCGGTTTTCGCTAGATGGCGCAATAAAAATTTCAGGAGCGGTGGTGGCAAAGCTTACATACTTTTTCAACTGACTTATGCAAGGAAATGACTCTGTCCCACTCATGTGGTTCCAAGTTAATTCCCTTTACCGTCGGAATCCAGGTAGAATTATGAGAAGTAACGACACAAATATCGAAAATATTACCGCATATGCTAAGGCGTTAGCTAGAACTAATTTGTTCGGAAAATGTACAGTTATCTACATTTTTTTTATCGTATGATGTGAGAAATACACGAAGGAACCAGTTTTTTCCTGCTTCCTTTGTGTATCATGGCCGTGAGGTCCAATCGGAGAGTACGGCACCATAATAATGTCCAAGTCCGGGGCGGGATCCGAACCCGCGACCTTTGGGTTACCAGGCAGGCACTTTACCCACCCGGCTAGCCAACCGGGCTAGCCGGGTGGGTAAAGTCAGTAATACAAGCACAGTAATTAATCCTACTGCAGAGAAAATGTTTATAAACGACACAATTCTGATTCGTTTATCTAACTGGAGTCTGCATACGATCGCCATTTCATCAAAATTTGCCTCTTCCCACAAAACACTCTTCTTTTCAATACTCGATCAATGATAAAATGCCGAGTGGGCTACTTTTTGCAATTCTTTTGAATAAAACTTTCCGGAGATGATATTGTCAGATGTATCAACTAGCTGATAAGTCACAGGTGATGTCATATAAATATCGTTCACACAAAGATTTCTTCTGACCAATTGCAAGTCGCTCCTTTTTCAAAAGTTGATTTTTGGTGTGAAATGCGAACAACATCACCTTTAGCAAACAAGGAACACCCAGAAGATAGGGGTGTGCCATATAAGCGCTTCCATACTTCTGATTCAGTAGAAAAATTAATGTCAACCGGCGGCATGCCTATTGTTCTGTGCTTAGTTTTGTTATAGCCCTGTAGGAGAGCATCAAGAATATCGATATAACGATATGTATTTTTGTGAGAAAAATATCTTCACATTCTCGCATGCATCGTACGGTGAAACCTCTCGACCAGGCTCGCTTTCGTGTCGCCATACAAATAAAACAGATGAACACCTTCCATTTTTATTAAATCACGAACATGTTTATTCCAGAACTGTTTTCCTTTATCAGTCTGTAAATAGTAGGGTGGAGAACCAGCACAAAACACATTTGATAAAGCCTGTGAAACCTCTAATCCATGCTTAGTTTTAGGGGAACTATCCAGGCAAAACGACTGAAGCAATCAATCACAAATATTTGAATCCGTCATTGAACTTTACTATTGAAGTCAAATCGACCAGATCACATTGATACTGGTGTCCAATACCACTCACAACCGTTCATAATCGTTTAAAACGATGTTTCACAGGTCTATTTAGTGTATAAGCGGTGTGTGAGCTAAGCCATAGTTTCAGAATAGCAGGTTAGATTCTAGCGGCATTCTGGAAGGTAGGTCGGCCCGCAAAGCTCCCTGGCTTTGCAGGACAGTAATAAGCGCTGTACAGATGTTTATTCATTACAAACTGACGCTGAAATAGTATAAACATAGTACATATCATCACAGAAAATTGGTTTTGTGTAAGCAATTGCATTCTGAAAAGTAACAGTCCCGCAAAGCTCCACGACTTTGCGGGGAAGTGTTTTTCATTACAAAAAAATAATTCTGGTATAGAAATCATACAATTTTTTTTTATTAAAAAATAATAATTTACGTTTGCCTTAATCAATAAATGATGGCACAATACATTTGGCCTAACATTGTCTTAATCAATAAATGCAGGGCCGGCACGGAATAAAAAACACTATCTCTGCAACTGGTTTGTCGAGTCTTGAATCGTAAGTTCCAGTTCCTCGATCAATGCTAAACGATTGCATTTTTTCATAAAATCCCTGAGAATGAAAATAACATCCGTCTCACTTAAGGTATGCCAATCGCAGCCCATTTTAACACAAATGTGCTTCAGAGACGATGCCATAATTTGAAAAACATGCCTGTGTTCAAGCAAAACTTCTAGTTGGTTGCTGATACTGCTAGCAGGAGAAATTAGTGTAGAAATACCGTCGATGTCAACTTCAACGAACAGAAACGAACAACATCGTCACTTACTACTATCTGACAAGACCCACCAAGAATGAAGTCTGCTTTTTGACCATCATGTAAGCTTCTTCTCAGGGTAGGGAGGTGCGATTTCATATGTCCCACACATCAGCAGATAAAGAAATAACAGTATTTTGATTCGATGGAGATTTCGGGATCGAATTCACTAAGCGAAACGTAGAATCAAACTCCTCTTGACAACACAAACTGCAAACTTACACGAGACATGGCAAAAACAAACTCAAGTCAGTATACAAAAAATGCACTCACAAAGCATGTCGAATCTGTATCGATCAGAAAAATTATATATACCCTCTTTGGGGAAAACCTCCACAGGTCTTAATCACAGGTCTGTACGGGATCTACGTAATGGACGAGAAGTTTCCTCATAGCTTTATCGAAAACATCTCATCAAACTAGCTTTTTTAATTGAACATCTGGTGCTCAGACATGACTGGAATCCCATTATGTCACTTAATTGATATTTTTCACTGATAACAGATCACTTTGCATCAGATCTGTGACACACATTCCACATGTGCCATCAGACAATATTATTTAATTGATGAAGGTGTGATCCACATCCTAGTCGATTGTGTAATATCCATGAATACCTGTGTATGTTAGGCCAGGGCCAATAACCTCCCTGGGGCATGTAGGAGTGGCCCTGTGAATGTATCCCAATGAGGTCCTAATCTACTCCCATTCTGATACTGTCTTGGAGGGATTGCAACAACGACAGAATTTGAGTTAGTAAGTGATCAGGCCACTTTACCACTATTACATTTACGGAGTAATTGTAATAGTTGTAATGTGAGCATAAGAAGGTTAGTGTCCTGTATTTATCGCTATGGCTTTTTTAACTGCTTGTTAAAAATAAACTCCATGTTCTGTTTAATACTTTTGTATTTTTTTCTAAGCTTTACATTCTCTTGAATATGTGACGTGTTTCCCTTTACAATTTGTGCTTTTAGGGTTCTGAGCTTTGGTAGAATTGGTATGTTCTTGAGATCCACAGGAAACATATGTCAATTTTCGTGTAAATACAGTGAGTGTCCGAACTTTTGGCAATTAATATATCAGAGAGGATTTTGGGATGTATGGCCTTATGTTGCAATATAATTAACTTCTGTTTCTTAACTAAGTGAATTTAGTGTGTTGAAGGTAGCTACTGTATTAGAATTCCTGTTGGGGTAATTGTTACTTCTTTTCTGACTGTAATTCTCTTGACACTAATATCTAGTTGTACCTGCACTTGAAGCTTAATTTGAATCTCATTTTCGGACACATTTAGAAGATCCCATTGGTAAACGCACCTTTTGCAGTAATTAAAGATAGTGTGAGGGGATGGAGACTTTTACTGGTGTTACTTCAGAGGTTGTCATTTGCAATAGTTTCTCAATGTCTAGAATCGGAGTTGCTACCAAAAGTCACCCGATTTTATTCTCTTAAACGTTTATTTTTCTGAGGGATCAACAATTGTCTCAGCTCTCTCCTGTATGAGAAAGTGTAATAATAATTGTCCTACCTTATTCTCGCTTATTCTCTATATTTTAATGGATTATCGGGTGTGTTGGGACATGTAAAAATTTTGTGTTGGTTTTTTTAGGTCTCTTTGCGAAGACAGAATCACTTCTATCTAATTGTATAGGATGAAACCATGAGAGAAGTTCCTCATACCTTCTCGATTGACTTATATTCAGGATCCACGAACTCAGATTATTTCCGGGACTCGGAATAAGTTCCCTTCTTTTCGCCCAGGCTTTACACTTCCAGGTTACCTGCCCTGCCACACACAGAGGCGTAGTACCTCCTTTTGACCAAGAGCACTTAATTCACCCAAAAATCACTTGATGAAAAATCGCCTGGCACCTAGGGCGCAGGGAAGAGAGAATGAGAGCATTTAGAAAAAGAACAATTGTAATAAAGGCAATGGTAGGCATGTGGAAGGTTGTAGAACCCAAATTTTGAAGGGCCAGACCATTATTGTCCAGCATTCGATCGAAAATCCGACGGTCTCCAAATTGGAATAATTTTATTTCCCTTCAATTGTTATGAGTAAAGTTGAGTAATTTTATAGCTAAGGCTTAAAGTACTGTCTGTTAACTCTTTAAAATTTAGAAAAAGTTTATTTCCCAGTACTCACCTCTTAAATCCGTATTATCATTTAAATTCCATAGGACATAAAAGTGAAAGTGAAAAAAAATAACCAAATGAGTAATATTAGATATGCCCTGGGGAAGAAGGAGTGCACTGCTTTTTCCCTGGTTGTCATTGATAAAACTGCATAAAAGGAATTAAGTTCTGTTTCTGAATTGGGTAAATTTGGTGTGTTGAAGGTAGATACTGTATTAGAATTCCTGTCGGGGAATTCTAATAATTGATTGATTTTAATTCAATCCACGAATTTTAAAAATTGATTGCTTGACTGATTTCAGAATTGATTGAATTCTGATTGATTGATTTTACATCGTATTTCCTTTTATGCAGTTTTATAAACAACAACCATGGAAAAAGCAGTGCACTTCTTCGTCCCCAGGGCATGATCTTAAAATTAATCCTACTCATTTAGTTAATTTTTTCGCTTTCACTGTTATTCCCTATGGAATTTAAACGATAATAATACAGATTTAAGAGGTGAGTACTGGGAAATAAGCTTTGGCTAAATTTTAATATGAAGAATGTGTAATTCCTCATATCAATAGAAGTCATATCATTTGAATTGTTTTTCATATATGACGCGAATTAAGCCCATCCAGGCCAGATGACCTGACCAGCACTGACCCAAGCATCCCCTTGCTAATTACATTCCAGAAAAAGCAATACCACCTTGATTTGCACGAGAGTGGTTAATACTAGTCTCAGAATACGTAATCCCCAAGTGTCTAGCAGTACTCGCTCGATTAATTTCATCAGCAGGCTGGATGCATTGACAAAAGTTGAACAAATAGAGGCTCTTTTGAAGGAACTAGGCATATCTGGAAAGCCATTTAAAATCAATACCAAGCACTTGTCTTATGCCTCCTTCAGGATTCAGATTGATGGGCAAAATTACTAACGATATCTCAATGCTGAACACTGGCCCAGAGGCCTGTTGGTGACGCCGTACTATGGAAGACTAAAGGCTCAGAACTCATCAAGACCAAACCTCATTCCACAACAATGCATAAATGCAACAGCATAGCTACTTGACTTCTCTAGCGAAGTCTCTCCTGGCATTGATAAAAGAATCTTGAGTTCCCTGAGCAACGATCCTTGTCAAATTCCGGTTCACCTTACGATGGGGAGTCGTGCCATTCGCTCTCGAAAGCGCCAACTAATGATGCCTCCAGTCAGGACGGAAGTTCGACGAACACCTGTTACTAGGGTGTACTTCCAAAATATCAGGTCCATTAGGAACGAACTAGAGGACGCTGACCAGACCTTTCTCTCTCAGGCCGCTGACGGTGTGTGCCTCGCAGAAGGCTTCAACCAAATCGAGACACACTTTTCTGCTCTACTATTGCTGGTTACCACATGCTGTCTTCCGCCAGGGAGCACTTTAGAGACAGCGGAGTAGCGGTACTGTATAACACCTCCATATTCTCCTATGAACACTCAACCTCAAATACGACTCAAGTTTTTGAAGCGATTATAGCCTCACTACACTTCCACTCCAGTCAAATAGATATCGCTTCTGTTTATATTCCTCTAGGACCAACAACTGAAATCATTGAAGATCTGGAAATTGGCTCCTTAACCATCTTCATCAGTCTGCACAACACCTTATTTGCTGCGATTTTAACCTGCCTCCAAACTGCCATCACCTCTTTGTAAGGCTCTGTGAGTTCTTTAAATCTATCGATATGACACGGATCAATGAGAATCCCATCAGGGGGATCGAACCTACCGGATCTCGGTTTTGCTTCAACGACATGCACAGCTGATGACGACGATTCAATTGCATTCTTTCAGTCAGATCACCAGGTTATAGTTTTGATATGGATATTGAAGATATCTATATGTTATAAATATAAATATGTTACGGCAACAAAGTACCTTAATACTCAACTCTATGTGAAAGCATCCTGCATTCGCGGGATATCCTCAGCCTTGCAGTGATACTTATGACCAATTGGATCAAATCCATCACCGACTGTGCTGCCATAAAACGAGTAACAGTGACTCCTCGCTCCAGATCGTGGTGGACTCACGACCTCAAAAAAAGCTTCAAAGAAAAACAATTTCTACACAAAAAATGGACGCTTTCAAATGACAGTCAGGAGATAATTGCCTTTTCCCGTGGCAGAGCCAACTTTAATCGAAAAAAGAGCTGCAGCAATCCAAGAAAACTTAGACCGCACTCTACGAAAAGGAAAGCCATTTTATGCTGCTCCACATTGCGAAGCCAGTCAAATGCTTGACCTTCAAGAATGGCTCAAACATATCTCTAGGTTCTCAAATACAACAGCAGTCCCGTTTACAATTCTCCAGCATGATTATGAACACCCTTCAGATGTCCTAGCGACTATCCAGATCACGAGGTAGCAGCTCACACAGGCCATCAATTTCCTTCCCACAACAGCCACAGCTGGGGAGGATGGAATTCCGCAATTTATGATCAAATGTTTGAGCACTTTCATTTTAGATTCCCTTCTCTCGATTTACAACAGATACCTCACTGATCATTACTTCCCACCACAATGGAATAAGTACAGAGTGCACCCCATCCCTAAAAACCAATTTTCCACACACGTCAGCCAGTTTAAACCCATCTCCGTTGCCTCCAGTCTGCTAAAAACTTTTCCAAAAACTTGGAAAAGGCCTTGCTACCCACAATTACTCACCAAATCCTCCAGACGAAATCACCTGACATCCACTACGCCATCCCAGGAAAATCATCAATTAAAAACTTAGCAGCTACCACTGAATGCATCCTTTCAGCATTCGAACAAAGAGCCGAGCTTGCAACTACATATCTCGACTAAAGTGCAGCCTTTGATGCTGTGTCAATCTCTGCTTCGCTCCTCCTACTTAAAGACAAATTTCACATTCGAGGTGATGTGCTTTGCTTTCTCTAATCTTTGCTCTGTCACAAAACACTTATTCTCCATCGGGTGCGTGTGTTTTTGTAAACACACACAAACACAGCCAACACCTGGTCAGTCGCTTCCTTGCACCCGTCTTTAGGCACGTTTAGCTGGGACCGATTCTGCTGTCTAGTGCTTATATGCACCATGTTCACATCTATTGGAGGTAGTGCAATACCATGGATGCACTCTATCCCACAGGTTGTCCAACCTATAGGGGGGAAAAAAAAACTAGTGGTGAAATATGCAAGGCTGTAACCGAGCTAAGGATAGACATGATGTGTATCAAAAATAAGACAACCCCCTTGAGTCACAGAGTAGATAAACATGTCAGCTATCTTCAAATGAAATGATCAGTAAAATAACATTATTAACAATTCTAAAATCAATTAGATTTAAGTTACGTACACGTTAATTCGCTCCAAGCAGTAAGCCAATCAGATTTATAATTATAATAATAAGCTGTGCATCAAATAAGTTTGCATTTAACATCCAAGCTTAAGCAAAACCGGAAATATTTAAGCTATACTAAAATCAAGGTCATACTGAACAGTAATAATTATTCAGAAATATATAATACATTAGTAAAAGCATTAATAAGCAATGTTAAATAAGAACTTCTCAACTTGGCACAAGCCAGCACTAAACAAAACAGAAGATAATTTTCAATACCAAATGAATCCAGTACCAAGTTTTCTATGTGGCGGATACCACTTTTTTTTTTCATTCATTTATTAATTACGCACAATATACAGTCTAAATATTATATACATCAAAGTATATACATAATTTATACAGGGTGTCTCAAAAATATTGGTACAAACGCTTAGGGGAGGTAGGTAACATCTAAAGGAATGTGAATCGCATAGGAACCCATAACCGGAAACGTCACCGTAAGTCGGTAGACGGCGCGGTAGTCACTGCTCGAAGAGCATGCATCGATATACGAAGTGAGCTGGCAGACATGCACCTAGTGTATGGATTAGCAGAGGGCAATGGACGAGCCGCTCAACGAATTTATGGAGAACGCTTCCCAGACAGACATATACCGGATCACCGTTTGTTTACGCGTGTGCATCAAAATTTGTGCGATTATGGGTCATTTCGAGGTAACGAGTAGTGCGGGCAGACCACGTTCGACGCGAACTCCCGCCATGGAAGAAAGTGTGTTGAATGCCGTCCAGAATAATCCTACTACCAGCACACGGGCCGTTGCCTCCGCCTTAGGAGTGCAGCGTACAGCGTGTCTGGCACGACGATTCCTTACACCCCTTTTATCTCCAAAGGGTTCAGTTACTGCTCCCCCAAGATCATCCTGCATGTGTGGCTTTTGCGCAGTGGTTTCTCCAAGAAAGTGTTCGAGACTTGAATTTTCCACCCTATGTTTTGCTCACGGATGAGGCTTATTTCACTCGGGAAGGCTTATTCAATCAGCACAATGCTCATGTATGGGCTCACGACAACCCATACGGTGTGCGCCCCAGGCGACACAACATCGCTTCGCATCGGCCTAGAACTAAATCTCAATGCTGACCCCAAAGCAGAAAAAGCTCGCTGTTATAACGAACTCGTCAACATTTGGCAGTCTAGATGGAACACCTCACACACAGGCTCCGTTACCAGAAAATTCCTCCCTGATGTCACTTTCACAACCTTGAAAACGGTAAAGACCTGGCTTTCCCTCACCTTGGAATCCTCCTACTTGGTTACCGGACACGGGTCCCTCAACGAAAAGTTACATCTACTGGGTTTGCTACCAACAGATCGCTGTTTCTGCGGCAAGTCAGAGAATTGGAAACATCTTCTTTTCGAATGCAGGTTGTACAATGACTTAAGAACGACCCTGCTGCAGGCTGTGCCAAGTATCTCAGAACAGCAACCAGAGCTTCTACTCCAAACACCTGACAATCTAAAGGCATTCCAATCCTATGCATCCCAAGTCTTTGAGCGCAGGAGCTACATAGTTGTTACTGCACTTAACAATACCTCTTCAGGGTTCTATATTCGCATGCCACCATCATCATCTTCTTTTTTTTTTTTTTTTTTCACGCACTGTCTGGAGTTCCCACTCTAGTGCAGCCAGTTTATTTATTCATTTATTTTCATTTCATTCATTTATTTATTTTATTTTATTATATATATATTTTTTCTTTTCTTTATTTTTATTAAATTATTATTTTTCTTATTTATTTAATATGTTCTTCACGCGCTCTGCCTTGAGTTCCCACTTAGCGCAGCCAATATATTTACTTATTTTATTATTTTTATGTTTATTTCTATTTATTTATTTTTTTTTTTTTTTTCACGCACTCTGCCTTAAGTTCCCACTCTAGTGCAGCCAATTTATTTCATTGTTTTTTTATTATTATTATTTATTTATTTATTATTATTTTTTATCATTATTATTTAATATAGTTTTTGAGTATTATTTAATATATATATATTTTATTAATTAATTAATTTTTTTTATTTTATATTTTTTTTATTTATTTATTTTTCCTGACTGCACCACGGGCGGTTTTTTTTTTTTTTTTTTTTTGGCTCTTCTTTCTTTATCTCCTCCCTCTGGAATGGGCCCCCAGAGGAATCTCTCCCACCTTCTGGCAATACTAGGTGGGTCTCAAGAGAGAGACTTGAGACAATACGTGTTTTGCTGGGACTGGTCCACCTTCCCGTGGTGTGGACGAGTACCTAGAATCATCTGGCCATCTGATGCTTCTGGGTAGCCAAGGGGCCAGAACATAATAACAGAATGCACACAAACGTACGTCACACACACACACACACACACACACACACACACACACACACACACACACACACACACACACACACACACACACACACACACACACACACACACACACACACATCTCTGGCCCATTTTTAGTGATACTGTTCTTCACAGAGACACGAGGCGGAGTTGAACAAACGTTCTAGGTGCCGCCCTTACATATACACATGTCCACATGTCCCCTCCCCCACTCTATCTACACACAAGCGAACGCCCCACACATTAAATCTAATCTCGACCATATTTAGAGTTTCACCCAATCTCGGCCTATTCATTTCAAGCGACATCCCAACACAATCGATATTTTTATTTATTTATTATTATTTTTTTATTTTATTTTTTTAGGTCCTAGCCGCTGAAATCTCAGGAAAGTAGGCGGCAGGACCTGCCAGAGTACCTACTTAAAATACTGGTGTACCTGGTCTGCCTCCACGGGGCGAAGTGTGGGCAATGTTGGGCCTCAGTAGGTGTCTAGCGGCTAAATGGCCAGAGGAACAACGGCACATGACATTACACATTTACAATATCCTTACACTTTTAAATCTCTGGCCTTCCCAGTGAACTTGTTCACCTACAATGAAAAAAAACGCGGAGATGGGGGAAACCCCTGGTACCGTTTGACATCAACATACTTTACACACACTTTACACTTTACACCTGGTACCAACATTCCAAAGGAAAAGTGGTTTCCTATATAGGATTCACCACAGATCCAGAAAACTCCAAAACCGTGGAGAACAGACGGATTTTACAACACGTGAAATCACTATGGCAAAATCGCTGGAACCTCACTAACAAAGGCTCCATTACTAAGAGGTTTACACCGGCTGTCAGACAAGTTTATCCACTCACTCCGACCTGGTTCTCGCCCGGACTCCAAATCACCTACCTATTGACTGGACATGTCTCATTTAGAAAGAGGCTATATGACAATGGAATCTCAGCTACTCCGTGGTGCTCCTGTGGATAGGAGGAGTCCTGGGACCCCTGGTCTACGAGGACCTCAGATGTCAACTATACACTGAGATTCACTTGCTTCTTCTAAACCAGGAGGATATCGTTCTGCAAGAGGAAGAGACTTACAAAGCCTTCACACTTTTTGCGCAAAATCTGTTCACAAGACAACGGACCCTCCCCACCCCTTGAGTGGAAGTATCCCAAAAGTTCATAAATCCACGAATAGGACAATATCAATCACGAGACAACAGCCATCCCTCAATGGCCCAGAGTAATGGAAACACAACTAAGACTTTGACTCAACTCGGTCAGAGACACCACAGAAGACCAGAAGAACCTCGTCTTGCCTTGTTGGGCACCTGGACTAAAGGACATCCAAGGTGGTCATATGACTCATCATACACTGTTTCTCTCTTGAATGGTGCTTTTTTTCCCCTCCCGTGGGAGAGGAGACTTCCCCCCGCTCCCCCTTCCCCAAATCTCTTCCCTCTGGTGGAGAACGGGCCTGCTCCACTGCAATCGCGGGGCCATCCTCTCTATAGCCCCTTACTTCCTTTTCTTCCCTCCAGTCTTCAGTTTTCCCACCACCTTTACTGTTGATTTTCACAGCGTTTTCAGCCCTACGCGTCCAAATTTAACTACATCAAAATTTCTTGCCCGACCCATTTAGGCATATAGAAAATATTATTTCAGCGTATAGCCCCTCGCAGCTTCTAAATTATTCTAACAAACGCTAACCGCGAGCACCTCTTTGTTTTTTTTAGGTTCTAGCCACTGAAATCCCAGGAAAGTTGAAAGGTGGCAGAACCCGCCAGAGTATTATATAGGTAACACCCGGCCGGCCTCCCCGAGGCGAGGTATGGTAACGTCGGGTCCCATTAGGGACCCGGCGGCTAACAGGCCGGATGAACAAAGGATACAATATGCTACATACCACATGACCCATATACTTTAGTCTGCGCGGGTAGCACAGTGGTATCGTCACCGTCCTCCCCACACCGGGTGGAAAAGGCCTGGGTTCGAATCCCGTCGATGACGCGAGGAACTTTAATGGGCTTTTTTCACTCCGTGGCTGAGTTAGTCGGTCTCAGGTGTAGATAGCAAGGTTTTTCTCCCCAGTAACTGCGGTTTTTTCGTCCAGCAAAACAGGCAAATCGACCATAGAACATACGCAATTTACAGACACAAATACGGGTTAATGTATTTAATTACGGGAAACCCTAAAATAATAATAATAATAATTTCCAAAAGCATATCACAGCTGCAATGCGATGGGGTGTGGCGTTATCATCCATAAACACGAACTCGGGGCCAATGCCACCTCGGAACAGATGCACATGCGGAAGGATTACTTCAGTACAGTAGCGTGCACCGGTTACAGTAACACTATTTCTTTTGACATCGAGGCTGTCTTGATCGCTGGAGGTTTGGATTTACTTATGATTTTCCATGCTATGAAACGCAGCAGGTTGTCTGGAAATCCTTTGACAGGAAAATTGTTGATACCTTTACAACAGAAAATATCCACCGTATTGAAAATTTGGCACTGCTTCTAAAATTAAATGAAATTATGAAACTTGTCACCAATGTTTGTGACACTACGCTCAAAAAGAAACAAAGAAGAAAAAATTCAGTCCCTTGGTGGAATCAGTCCCTGACAGACCTTAGAAAAAAATTAAGTTGTGCTAAACGAGATTTACAACAAGCGAGACGAAGTAATAGACCATCAGATGATATAAAACATTGAAATGAACTTTATAAATTAGCTAGGAAGACTAAATTTAATTGTATATAGAGAGGAAAGATATTGGCTTGGGAGCGCCTGGTTTAAACAGACTTGACAAAGAACCTTGGGGATTAGCTTATAAGCTTGCTGTCGAAAAGACTCATCCAGATGAGATCTTCTCGTCTGTCTTAAAGTCTGACAATTCTGAAACACTTTCATGGGAGGTTTTCCATGAATGCCATTCTGGATGATTTGATTAAACAAGATGTTACCATACCTGAGAGTTCTAAGCAAACCCATCACAGAATGAACCATTTAATGCATGAATGACCAGCTTTTGAGGAGGATTTTTTGCCGGCTGAAGTTGACTCTGCAGTGTGTGTTTCAATGAGAGACGGTAAATATCCTGGTCTTGATCTAATGGAAGTAACTATTTTGAAACGAGTTTGGACAATGTGTCCCCAAATATTCTTAAAGTTATTTAACACTTGTCTTATTGAAGGGTCATTCCCTATTTCTTGGAAGAAAGCAAATCTCAAAATTCTTTTGAAAAGTCATGATAAACCAGCTAATCAGGCCTCCTTGTATCGTCCCATACGATACAAGAAGGCCTGATTAGATGCGATAAAAGATACGCAAAATACTATAGCAATAAAAATTTACAGGTATAGAACCAATTTGGCTTGCAAAGGGTAAATCCACTGTGGGTGCCATAAAATATGTTATGGATTTGGTTGCAACTTCTACTAGTAAATATGTCCTCGGCCTCTTTATGGACTTCAAAGGGGCCTTTGACATCATTTTTGGTGGCAGAGTGTCATGGAGGGGTTCCGGCAGGCCGGAGTCTCTGTGCGCTTATATCGTATTATAGCTGATTACTTACAAAATAGGTCTCTTGTTGACTCGTGTTGTTGTTATTTTTTGTGCAAGGGCTGCTTGGGCCATATGGCGCCTATCAAGTGTAAAGTGTGTTCGTGTCAAACGGCACCAGGGGTTTCCCCCATCTCCGCGTGGTTTTCTTTGTGGGTGTAACAGATCACTGTTAAGGCCAGAGATTTAAAAGTGTATGGGATTTGGAAGTATTGTGTTGTGTATCGTTGTTCCTCTGGCCATTTAGCCGCTAGACCCCTGCTGGGGCCCAACGTTGCCCACACTCAGCCCCGTGGAGGCAGACCAGGTACACCCATCATAATTATTTACTCTGGCATGCCCTGCCACCTAATTTCCTGAGATTTCAGTGGCTAGGGCCTAATAAAAAAAAAAAAAAAAAAAAAAATATATATATATATATATATATATATATATAAAATTTAAAAAAATAATAAAATATAATAAATAAATAAATAAAAATAATAATAATAATAAATAAAATAAAATAAATAAAAAATAATAATAATAATAACGCGATTTTAAGGGGTGGTTCGCTAATGAGATTAAGTTTCGGAATTGATGCACGATTTGGCTGTTATAATTTGGAAGTTTAAGTTTTTGTCGTGTGGGGCGTACACTGTGATGTATAGAGAGAGAGTGGGGGGAAAGACTGAAGACTGGAGGGGAAAGACAGAAGTATGAGGCCAATAGGGTAGACAACCCCAGATATCAGTGTGGCATGCCCATGCCGCACCAGGAGAAGTAAACGGGGGAGACGGGGGAGGGGACGGTTCCGGCCCCTCCCTCCGCCAGGATATGGAGAGAAAGTGGGCCAGACTAGTTGTCCAACCCAGATCGCCAAAAGGCGAGGCAACAGCGTAGCTGCGGTCACAGTCATGGTTTTTGAATGTTCAGTTCAGTGTCACTTAAGGTAGGTAACAGTCTTGGTTCAGTCTCACTTGTCTCGTGTTCATCTTATGGGATCAGCAAGAGGAGTGATGACTATGGTCAGTTTGTAGTACTGCTTTGATGTCAATTCAGGTAGTCATATTCGTTGAGAGCATCAGTCCTGGCCATTTACACCAGGTCATGAATGGAGAGTTATCTTTGTTGGTAATTTCTTCTGATCGGTTGTAGTCATGCGGTATGTTCATGCTGTAGTCTTGAATGTCTCCTCCTTGGTTAGTTTCAATGGAGTTCTTCTATTCAGATGTTTCCATATCGTTGCGGATAGCGATTTCCGTTCTCCGTCTGTTAAAGATGTCCTGGGCGTAGCGGCTGAACGCGGTGTACTCGTCTTCCGAATCGAGGAGGTGATGCTCATTGTCTTTTGGTACAAACTTTATACTGGTGATGAGTACTGATCTTTGTTCCTCATAGCATTCACATTTGTGCATGATATGTTGCCACGTCTCCATATTGCCACAGGTGCAAGTTGGGTCCTCGGTCAGTCCGAATGCATTCAGTTTTGCGTTAAAGGGCCCATGGCCCGTCAGGAGGAAGGTGGTGATCAGTCCTGGGTAGAACCATTTGGGGGCTTTTGGATAGGTCTTGCGCCTATCAGTGATATGGAAGTTATCAGTAGTAACCGTTATGGAATCAGTCAGAGACGACGATCATATACTTTTATTCGAATATGCATGCTCACGCAGCACGTCAGTCGAGTGAAAAAGTGCTGTACTATTTTGGTCTTATTTTAATTGCCTGAACAGTTAATAACAGTGGTATTTGGTATCATCGGGAAGAGGAAAATTTAGTCTCCAAAATGAGTGTATCAGCTTCTGAAAGAAGTTATCAGGTAAAGTTATTTTATTAGTTTTAGATCTGCATAAGCAACCTTACTGACAAAAGATTAGTTCAGCTCGTACAAGAAGGACCAATTAAGCTACCCCCAAGGTCAAGTATGCGCACATATTGGAGCGATAATTTTATTGCTCCTTGCTACTCATTGCCTTATGCCTATTTAACCATCTGAGTTAAATAACCTCAAGGGTAAAAACCCTTGATCCCACAGAATTGCCTTTTGTCGCTAAAAATTGCAAAGTTTCAGGATGACAGAGGCTATTAGTGAAGCTTTTAACTTGCCCCGTGATAAATGAGACTTCTCCATACTGGATTCCTCCCAAGAACAAACCTCCAATGTGGAAGAAAATACAGGCCCCACTAATTTGTCGGTAAACGCCGATGAGTTTCCACCTATAGTTTCTTCACAGTGACAAAGTAAGATAAGGGAAACTACAATGTAACCGCTCCAAAGGCTAAACTAGAACATCTTGAATTATCAAGTAAGTACCAATTTCTACGACGACAAATGTCGTTATTGATTCTTCTCAAGTAAAACCTTTTAGTCCTGACACTTTAACTAGGGGTGCTACTTCAACTGCCAGGAAAATAAAAATACCAAATGTCGGGACTGTCTTACTTTCAGATCTTTCCCCTGTCGATGCACTTACTTTCCAGTGAAAAGAATTTGAAACTTACTTATTAAACGACAATAGTAAGGTCACAAAAACTGCCATGAAAGCTATTCTTCATTCTTGGAAGTACGAGCATTGATGTTAAAGAACGTGTAGTCAAAACCTTAAAGCAAGACTTGAAAGAAGTCAAAGTTAAAGCTTTCCGTCTCATTAAAAACAAAGGCGTAATTTTAGAAACTAATTCCCGTAAAGATTTGGATACCATCTCGTCTTCAAAAATCCTGTCTGATGTTGGAATCACCCCTGAGATACCTAAGGGGATTACTGCTTGAGGATACCTTCTTCTCACATCAGCTTACTGTCTTGAATCAACCAAACCAGCCATGTACCTTTTATAATTCCCTGAGTGAATCGAATACACACATTTCTCTGGCCACAGCCCGCATTGCTCCTTATATTACTGACCGGCACGTAGAAACTGACCTAACAACAAGTGACCATCGCTCTATCGTCTTCCTGCTGGGATCAACTCTTCCTCTTTAACAACCTCTTCGTAATCTCATATGTTACTCTCTTAGAAACATAAAATGGGATCGTTTTAATCGTTCCGTTCTCTCTGATTTGCCAGAAGACAACCTAGAAAAATTTAATTCTCTTACCGCCGAACAACTAGCACTGCGGATTCAAAACATTATCGTTACTGCAATTCAGAAATCTACGCATAAAAAGAAGCTAAAATCTAACTGCACACCTTGGTGGAATAACGAACTTCCTTCTACTCGGAAACTTGTACAAAAAGCCAGAAGAAATTTTCAGCGCAAACGGCGTACTTGGCTTCAAGAAGAAGTTAACAGATTACATGAAAAATACAAAACTCTCAAAACAAAATACTTAAAATCGATTTATGAGAGCAAATTGCAATCCTGGCACAATTTTGTCCTTACGTCTGTGAATAATAATCCTTGGGGTGTCATTTATAAAATTGCTAAAAATAAAATGATCCTAGGTGACATTTTTAACTCCATTACCTCAAACAGTATGGGAACTCTTACATTAACAGACTCCATAAATGCCATCTTGGACCAACTGCTGCCTAATGGTGATCTCACTATTGACATTTCATACCATCTATCTATCGAGATTTAAACCAAAAATACCTTCCTTTAGAAGAAACAAGTCCATTTACTTCAATCCTGAATAAAATTCAGTTAAACAAATGTCCTGGCGATGACCTGATTGATAATATATTTATCAAACATTTTTATGACTTAAGGCCCAAAGTTCTACTTAAATTATTCAACAACTGCTTAAATACTGGAACGTTTCCCAAACCATGGAAATACGCCATTCTGAAGATTTTACATAAACCTGGTAAGCCACTAGAAATGCCAGATCCTATCGCCCCATAGCCTTGCTCTGTCACCTGGAAAAAGTGTTAGAGAGACTGATCGCTAATAAAATTACCACACTGCAGGGAGCTACAAGCTCCACATCCTCTCTTCAATACGGTTTTAGGTAAGGGATTGGATGCAAAGACGCTCTATTAGAACTTCACCACCTTATTGATAGCTCCGCTTCCAAGTACGTTATGGGAATCTTTATCGATTTTGAGGGTGCTTTTGATACTTTATGGTGGGAGAGCGCTCTCCGTTCCAATGATTTCTCTCTTCACCTTTATAAACTTGTTAGAAACTAATTTGCTGATCGCACTGCACTGTCACCGCCATCACTAAAAGCACGAAGATTCACAGATCTGTCTCCCGTGGTTTCCCCCAAGAATCAATTTTAGGTCCCTTGATTTGGAATCTAGTTCTTGATGATTGGCTGCTCAGGACGACTGAATTTCAAAATGTGCAACAACTTGCATATGCAGATGACCTTATCAGTTTGGTGAATGGAAACTCAAGATCTGATTTAGAACTGTATGCCAATAAAGTACTCTTTGAACTATCGTCTTGGTCCTCTAAGAACAAATTTTAAATTATGTTTTTAAAATCATGATTTTAAAAACAAATTAGACTATGGCAGACCACCAGCTGTAAAACTTGACAAGAAATCACTTCCACTTGTCCGAAGCACCAAATTTTTAGGAGTCATCATCGACTACCGCTTTTCCTTTACTGCACATATTCAACATCTGTCCGTCAAAGTTAAGAGTTTTGCCGCAATGCTGCTCCAAATTACCAAAGACTGGATATTGAACACTAAAACCCTGCATCTATTTTATAATGCTGCCATAATCCCTTTGGTTTAGACGTACTGCACTTAAAACTGTACAAACTAAGTTATCCACTACTCAATGTTGTTTTCTCCTTAGCCTACTTCACGTTTGCGTAACTGTATCAACTCCAGCTCTACAGACTCTCGCAGGCACTATACCACTTGACCTTCATGTTGTGTTTAGAGGGCTTTGCTTTTACATCCGCAGAGGCATTTCTGCGGAATTTCGGGGAATCATTGTTAACCCACAGGCTGATCCCAAAACTGAACGAACCCGATGCTGGAATTTATTAGAGAACACATGGCAGAACAGATGGGATTTTACCGAAAAAGGAGTTTTACCAAAAAAATCGTTCCCGACGTAACTGCACTACTTTCATCATCCACCAGAAAATGGTTTTCACCCTCACTGTTTACCTCCTATATACTAACTGGACATGGTTCGCTTAACACAAAACTCTACCAATTCAGACTTTCTAATACAGTCTCCTATCGATGTGGGCTACCGGAAGACACTCCTCACGTACTTTTTGAATGCTCCATTTACGAGGACCTAAGATTGGCACTGAAGGCAACAATGCCAAACTTGTCTCCCGAATGTGACAAGATACTCATATCTGTCAACAATTTCCAGGCCCTTCAAACCTTCTGCAATGCTGCTTTTAATCGCAGGAAGGCTTTCACGTCAATGTTAATACAAGCAATCAAACTGAAAACACCTCATAAATGAAAATACAACCTGTTGCTTCATTTATCGTCCTGATAACGTACTGTCCAAAATTTTGCTGGTTTTCAAGAACACACGAAGATTTTAACAGATGCTGCATTTTTCTGGTTCATTCTTTAACCAGTGACCTCTGATACCACTCCAGATTAACAGAATTATATCTAGAACTTGTTCCTGTTGATCTTGTTTTTAAATGCCATTACTACTTCTGTTTGACAATACGCCTTTGTGTTTTCTCTTTATAGCACTGCATAAAGATGTGGGCAAAGACATAGATAAAGATTTTATTTTTATTATTATTATTATTATTATTTTTTCAATTTTTGTTTTATGTTATTTTTTATTTATATATTTTTTATTTATTTTATTACTATTATTTTACTTTATGCTATTCTCTTCTTTATTTCTTCGTCTTCTGCTGTCCTGTCTCCTGGGAATGACTGTGTGTGTATGTGTGCGCGCGCTGTTGCCGGCTTGCTGGCACAGGGTTCTTTTTAATGGCTGCAAACTCGCTTTGGACATTCAGTGCGTGACTGTTGAGGTTGGCCATGGTTCATGCGTAGTTGTGGCCTACCTCCCGGTGGTGTAGAGGGACACTGGGCAGGCTTTACAGGTGATTTATCTGGTAACAAATCGGCCAGAAACAACTAAACAGCACACACACACTGCACGAACATAATATTACACACATTTCTGGCCTGTTACAGTGCTCTGTAACCATCGCAGTGTACAAAGGCGGAGTTGAACTTTCGTTCAGGTGTCGTCCTACATAAGATACTATACATGTCTACATATACTTTTATTCGTTTAAGAAAGCTGAATAACTCTATGGGGTTAGCATCGTTGCCTATGATATGAGAGAGTTTCAGAGGTTCTTTTAGATTTGGAAGGAAACTGAATGAGCGTTGCCGAGCATGTTTGTACAGAGTGCATTCAACAAGAATGTGCTTCATTGTGAGCGGACAGTTTCAGTGAAAACACTGGGGAGGATCATTTTCTGTGAGTAAAAAATAACTGACTGTGACCGATTCGTGCTCTGGCTAAGATTATTTCTTCCTTTCTCTTTGCACAGAAACTAGATATCCATAACTGTGTCCATTGTTCCTTACATATCCTTCATATATTAGATCTTTAATCAACATATGGAATGCAGAAACCTGAAGATGCTGGGCTGGATGGGAATATTGCAGCATATTCTGCGCATTCGTTTCCCGGTATCCCAGTGTGGATCCAGCAGAAGTTGACTACTTGCTGGCGTTCCTGAATATGAATCATCTTACTTCTTATGATTTTTATTAAAGAATTGGTTAGTGAGGTGTTTTGTAAGGCTACTAGTGTACTCTGCAAGTCCGTATGTATTATACTTTCTTTGATGGAGAGATGGAGAATATTTTCTAGGGTAAGCTTGATGGCGAATAACTCAGTTGTATAACTGCTGCATTCAGTAGGCAGAGATACAAAGATAGTGTTAAAAGGGAAAACTTCTGCAGCACCTACTCCACTATTAGACTTTGATCCATCCGTATATATTTTCGGAAATTGCGGATAATTTTGTGTCAGCAGTATGAAGTTGCCGCATTGATATTTGCAAGGGAATCTTTTCCCCAATTTAGGAAGTAATTGGCGCAAGATGGTTTAATGTAGGACCATGGGGGAACTGAACTGTTTGGATTATGGAGGACTTTTTCTAGGTGCACATTCCAAGTTTCTGAGTGTCGGTAATCTAATACCAGTAGACTGCATTGCGTTGGGTTTATTTCTATAGAACATTTTAAACTCTGCATCACTAAGCAGAGGTCAAATGGGATGGGATGGGTAGGCATGCTTCGAATTTTAACTGCATAATTCAGGAGTAACCTTCTGAGACAGAGTGGGACTTCATGGGCTTCAATATAAAGGCTTTGTACTGGCAATGTTCTTTATGCGCCTGTAGCAATCCTGAGGGCAGAATGTTGAATAGGAGCAGGCCATACTAGCACACACTCTCCCTAGCAGACTCATATACCGGGACACCATAATCAAGACGAGACCTAATTGTTTATAACCCATGTTTAGTCTCCAGAGCTAAGTTCCGGTCAACCCTTCCCCATCTCTTCCATCATACAGTATGATTGATGACTTTTTTTTTGAGGTAATGATGAACATCGTGGCGAGATCCAATCTTCCTTACATTTCGAGGGTACAGCTCTAAAACGGTGTTCGCAGACCGACTGCTAGTTAGTACAACGGACTGAACCTATTGGTAACTCTCTAGGAGGCTTCCGTATCAGCTAGTGTATAATCTTGCTACCTCTACTCTGCCAGATAGTGACTGGAGGGAGTCCGAGTAGTGTATGTGTGTGTGCGGGGGGTCATTGTCGAGGCTACGTTATGTCAAAGGATCTGGGTATATTCTTGCCATATTCAAAAATTTCATTACTTCATACAGCATGTCCCACTTACTTTTTCTTACCATTGAACACACAATGAATTGTCAAACTAATAGAGTAAGCTTATCTGCGAAAAGATCTAAACTCCCAGACACTTCTTAATTCATTTCACAAATATACGGGGTCTCAATTCTAATCTCAACGATGTCCATTTCCATTTGCAGTCTTCCAAACCCCATGTACTTAAGGATGAAATTGTTGAAGTTAAACATAAGAAAGACACCTGGGGTGGATTGGATCTATCCAGTTATATTAAAGGAGGCGGCAAAGCAACTAAGCAAACCCTTAGCGATAATTATGAGAGCACCCTGGGACTCAGGGGAGGTCCCCACGGACTGGAGATGTGCAAATGTATCCCCATTTCACAAAGGGAGATCGAAGGGTGACACGAGTAATTACAGACCAGTTAGTTTAACTTTTGTTTCGGGTAAAATAATGGAGTCACTGGTTAAAGATGCATTGCAGGATCATCTAGACAAGACTGCAGCAATAATTCAGACCCAGCATGGGTTTGTTAAGGAAAAGTCTTGTCTGACAAATTTCATAGGATATTACAATGTGCTTACAAAGGAAAACTGGATGCAAAAAATAATTTTGGTATCATATATTTGGATTTCAGGAAAGCTTTTGACACTGTTGCGCATGGAAAACTATTGTACAAATTGGAGCAAAATGGTATTAAGGGTAAGTTGCTACAATGGATAAAAGGATGGTTGAGTGGGAGAAGACAGAATGGGTGCTTCTCTTCGTGGACTAATGTTATTAGTGGAGTCCCACAAGATTCAGTGTTGGGTCCTCTGTTGTTTTGTATATTTATCAATGATATTGATTCTCTCCTAATGAAAATTTTCTTCGCTCAATGGAAACTATTCTAAATGTAACTGCCAAGGGGAATTCAAAATAATTCACTATGGGAGTTCGTTAAACAGAAGCCTGACTGAGTAATTTAGTATTATAAAAATGGTCAGTTTTATGTAGAAAATATCTTAAAAATACAATGAAAAATGCAAATTTAGTTAAATAATTGTCAGCTTATTTGAATAGTAGGTAAACATGTGAAAAAAATTTACGAAATATTACAAATTTCGGAGTGCTCTGCATTTAAATGTCACACGTCATTGTTAATAAAGGTGCCGGTATGCTGTACTGTCCCAAAAAAAGCACTGGGTATAAGAAAGTGAAAAAAGGCAACACAGAACAGGAGTGAGTTCAGGAGCACAGGTTTTGAGAACAAGAGGAGAAATACCATCAGGAGCTGTCTTTCAAGATTCGTCAAAATCCTTCTGACATACTTTTGCGAGGAAGCATTGGGGGGAACTGGGAATGGTGGGAGGTAGTTTACCACGATCATTAATACATGATTTAGAAGAAAAAAAGCATGCTAGCAGGTCAGCTTTATCCTTGGCTGAAGTAGCAATAGAACCATCCGATTTAGACAGATGGGCAAAAGTCGCGGGCAAGTTGTGATCCCAGATGCCACTCACCTAAAATGTGTACTTAAGAGGGTTGTTTGTGAGAAAAAATTCAAGGGTGGCTAGGGTTGTCTGGCCTTCTCGTAGATAAATGAACAATCTGTGTGAGGTCTATAGTAATCGCAAAAGCCTCAGCACCTCAACCAGCTGGGTCCTGTGACTAGAAAATGAAAGCTACCAGTTGCAAACATTAAAATCAGCAAGGAAAATTACCTGTGTTAGGCAAGTCGGGCTGAAGAAAGTTTCAAAGAGAGGAAGTCAAAGTTCCAAGTTATTAGTTGAGTTGGGACTGATAGAACAACAGATGAATTTGACAGTGTTATAAGATTTTAAGTCAGAGATCAAAAAGAGATTCCAAATTACTAACTCTCTGCCAGGAAATATCAGAACAGACATTTAAGTAACACCTTTGAAGCAAAAGGAATTATATAGCAAATAATTTGGACAACTGAGATGCAGTGGTTGAATCAACCAACAGCTGAGATTCTGTCAGAAAAAGTGCATGGATTCTGGCAGACTGTAAGTGAAAATGATCGAGATTAGAACTGAGACGGTGTATATTTGCGAAATGAACGAGATGTTTAGGTTTAGATATTTTTGCAGATAAGCTTGCTCTATTAGTTTGACAATTCATGGTGTATTCTGCAGTAAGAAAAGGTGGGGGGGGAGGAGTGCTGTATGAAGTAAAGAAATTTTTGGATGTGGCATGCACATGGTAATATACCCAGTTCCTTGACACGTGGCCGCGACAATGCTCCCCACATACACACTACTTTGACTCCCTCCAGTCACTATCTGGCAGAGTAGAAGCAGTGAGATTATACACTACTTGATCTGGAAGCCTCCTAGAAATTTACCAATAGGTTTGGTACTAACTAGCAGCTGGCCTGCGAACACCGTTTTAGATCTGTACCATCAAAACGTAAGGAAGATTGGATCTACATAATAACCTCAAAAGACATCAATCATACTGCATGATGGAGGAAAGTTTACTGGAGATGTGCTGCTCTGGAGACTAAATATAGGTTCCACCACCTCAAGCCTTCAATAAGCAAAGTAGTGGTATTGCACAGGTTAATGAGAGTCATCTATCACCTAGTATGGCCTGGTAACACAGAGGGGCAGCATTCCTCCATGTGGTGTGCATGCCACACTTTGACCAGCTGCTTATGTTGGTTTGAATCTGGATGGACCCCAGTGTGCTAGGTGCCATATTTCAGGACTTGCACATTGGGGTTATACACAGGGTTAATAACAGTCTCATCAACATGAAGTGCAAGTTGATGATTTGGCTTCGCAGACTGACAGGCTTTGCTGAAATTAGACCCACTTGACTAAAGTGTCACCCAAATATCACTTTTATCAGCATTTTAGACTCCCAGGTAGCAAGCACCGCTTGACATATCTGAGAGAATGTTTGTGACATCCTCAAGGAAGTATATCCCCTGACTTGAAGCATTTAAGCACCTTGGGTTAAATGCTATCATATTTAAAAAAAATATGCTGATGATTCAAAAATAAAAGAATGCCAATAGGTGGGCCAAAATATTTAAACATTTTGAAACAAGGAACATACCATGCAGGCATCTGAAAAACGGAAACTGGATTTGCATTATGTTTGCTGGGAACCAATAGCACAACAGAAAAAAACACAACTGACCACAGAAACTCTAAAAGCAATACTACAAGTTAAGTGCAATTTTGCTAATTCTTTGTGAAGCATTTTATGAAGAAATAATGAAAAAATGCAAATGCTGAAAAATTCACTCCTTGGAAAAATATATTTAGCTATATTATTTAATTTCTATCGTTTTTATTGTTAAAAAAATAAAATATCCACATAATATAGGTATTTCTGTGTATTATAAGTAACATAGATAAAATAAAACAGATGTGAGAATATATATTTAGTTCAAAGAAGTATATGTATTTAATTTATATTTTGTATGTGAATATATTTTTTTAAATAAAAAAAAAAAAAAAAAAAAAATATATATATATATATATATATATATATAAACACAAATATTGCGGGCGGGGGTTGTAAAATCGACATTCTGAATTGGAATACTAAGGATCTGGTAACTTTAATCAAGAGTCAAGTACCTTCAATCTTTTCATCCTTCAACCCATGCACAGTACAAAGTTTTTTTTTTTTTTTTTTTATGAAAACCCCAAACACGAGAGGTATTGGAACCTATAGTACTTAGTACCATGCTTGGGTCGGAGGTTGAGAAGACGAAAGAAGATATTTGTTGACATTAGACTTGAACTTCTGTAGATTGTAATTAAGTACTACAGGTTCTAATATTTTTCGTAGTTTTTTTTGGTGATTTTTATATAATAATAATAAAAAGCAGATTCATTTCAGTAAAGTAAAGAAATCAGTAGTTAGCACTGTTCCTTATGCTGTGAGGTGCTAATGGCTGAGATAAATTTTTTAAAGAATTAAAGTATGCAGCACTGCTAGTTTAATAGTGTAGTGGTTTTTTTTTTTTTTTTTTTTTTTGATTTGGTAGTTATTGGCGCATCGGCTTCTGTGGCCATATTGCACCTCCCTAGGTTTTTGCAGTACTTTGATCCAAGCCCGAGGCGGGAATCGAACCCGCGACCTTTGGGTTGCCGGGCAGGTACTTTACCCACTCGGCTAGCCCGGTCGGCTAGTGTAGTGGTCTGCACATTGAGACGATCATTGCCCATAAGAAAAGTATGTATTGGATGGGTAATCAAGTGAATTTTTGTGCAAAATGTGACTGATCAAGTGAAACCTTCAATTTCTCTCAGAAGTTTCCTGAAACCCCTCTTAAGTTCAGCAAATACAACAGGATGACATTAATATTAAAAGGCATCACTGGATAATCCAAATGGCAATCTTTTCATTAAGTCTTATATGCATCAGATATTCAAAATGTAATAACACGTGATAAGACATTTCTAATCAAATAAGTTGTTTGAAATATCATTTTACAAGACAAATCAATCCATATACCAAGCTCTTTGAAGGAGGTAACCATTTTCTTATTTTAATGGAAAAACTTCCCTCTTTGGGGTCACAGTTTCATAGAATGGAGACTATTTACTTTCTTTATTTTTCAGAGAATTGGAAAAAAAACTGCAACTTATGGAAAATGGGTATTACTTCATATTTGTGCCTTAATAAAATAAATATGCAGTGGAACTTAAAAACATTAATAGTTATGACAATACAATTCCCATCCAGTGGAGGCAGGTGTTGGACAGTAACACAATTTCATGCGGATAGTATGCACTTTCCCCTAGATGCATGAAACTGTATATTTGAAAATATGATTAACTTAACACATATCACAGACATAATTCAAAACAAATGCAACTCTCCCCCCCTTTTCTCTCATTCAAGAGAAATTATGTAAAATATTGATAGGCATACATTAAGTTAATTTCTCTGTTTATATTAACATGTGGGAGAAAATATGCACAGAAATTCATATATATCTGCATAATTCTTTTTTTATTTACAATTTGCGAAATCATTTTCACTCAACAAATATACAAACATCTCATTCCTTAACCTGAAGATAATTTTTTTTTTTTTTTTAATTAACGTTAATAATGAAACTTTTACTGGAGGCTGTATAACCACACCAATTGCATTTCTTGATTTCATTTCCCATTCATTCATACTCATGTGTGCAGGCGCACACATGAATCTCTCCCCCACCCCCCCATACAAACCCATTTTCCTCTCAATTTAAAATGTGTTACTATACACAATGCACAACTCTGTATGAAATCAAGGACTGTGCACTTTAAATTTTATCTAAAATCTAAGAAAACTTTTATAATTTGCTACATATCTTAAATATATTACAACTTTCATAATTAAAGTGCTATATATGCAATTTGTTTCAAAATACATAATGCATTTTTCATGGACCTATGAAACTCTTGACTAATTTCATATACATATACAATACTTATTTACATATAAGCACAGCAAGCAGAATCTCATGATGTATAATAAATTCTAGACTCCTCCAAAAAATTAACTATTAAAAACACTTTTTCTTGCATTAACAACTATATTATACAATATCAACTTATAAAACACTAAATGTTGCTTGCAAAAAGGTTAGTAACACTGGCATTTAAACAGAAAGTAATAGCAATAACAACTAGCCTTGAAGGAATTTTTTTTAACATTTCGGTGATCAAACATGAAATATTTCAGTAACTCTTATGCAAAAGCAATAACAAAAGGAAATTATAAATTTATAATATATGTCAAGTATGAGTTCTGATGATTCTAAATAAGCTTTATACAGCAGCACATAAGGTTTTTACATAAAAAATACAACAGGGCTGATAACAATCCATTATCTACATATAAAAAAAACAAAAAACACTCCATAGAACACAAGAAATAATATTTTTGTACAAAGCATATCCAACATTCCCAAACTATACAATAAGCATAAATTTAAGGAACTCTGTAATGTGAGTCTGCCACTGTTTGAAACTGGCAATACTTTGGTATTTATAAGAGTAGAATAGGGCAAAAGTTTATACAATAGGCAGGAAATATTAAATGAATGTCCTTTCTTTATTAAGTGAAATGGCATAACAGTGAGCATGGGCAATAACAATTTAGAGCAAAATCTAAATCTAAATTCTCTTCTTTGGTGTAAATGTGTACAAGACTAACAAATGTTCTTAACACGTGTCAACATTTAAACCATATTATGACATAATTGTAATTTCAATTCATTCAAATACAAGATAAGTTATATTTTCAGTATAAATGAATATGACTGTTTTGAATCACATAATGCTATGTAATAGTTTCCTACTGAGTGAAAACTGAATAATACGAAAATTGGCAGGATATGATAGCCCTCTTGATGCCTAAGTCTAGATAATAATGGAAAAGAGTGGCAAAATTGAGTGATCACAGTTAACACATGGGAAACTGCAAATAATGGCAATATAAGAAACAGTTTCACACAGTCACTTAACTTCTTTCAACTGAGAAGACTTTAATAACATTTCAGTTTTAACTTGAAAGTGGAAGTTCAAAAATTTTCACAAATGAACCTAGCAAAACACATTATCACATGTTTCTTCATATAGGCCTTAGCTGCAACTCTTTGAAATAGCGATGGCAAAAATTCGCTCCACGAGAAGGTGGTTTATCACACTTAACCATCCATGATAGTTGCTTATTAGAAAGTCCTTTGTAAGTTTCTCGATATTGCTGATCAAAAGCATCTAAAGAGAAACAAAAAGAGTAAGATGTGATAGCTAAATCCCATTTACAGATATATATTGATAATTTGAGAAATATTCACTGCTAAAGGGATACTGAACTCTGTAGCAAGTGTCTCAAATAAATAAATTAAAAAAATATATATACAACTATAGCACTATATATACATTATTAATAGTTATATTAGTGAAAAAGGAAAGAAAGTTAAAAGACAATAACTAATATTTATGGGTTAATGCAGTTGCAAGCAATCATGCAATACACCCATAATGTCTATAGAATATTATTAGAAAAAGTAAATCAATCCAATAATAAGAATACCATCAGGGACTTAAGAAAACGCAAAAAAAAAAAAAAAAAAAAAAAAAATTATTATTATCGCTTTTTACCGACAATCTAGATGACTTCAACTGGGGCCAACCATCCAGAATGAAGGCAAAAAACGACAAGAAGTTCTCTGTTTCTGTGATGATCAATATATGCTAAGTAATTTAAATCTAAACCAAATATAAACCAGTATAGGCCGAATATAAATCGAATATAAATAAATCGAATGAAGATAATTAATTAAGAAAAAATTTTGAAATATTAGAATCAAAGGTAAGAAATATAAGTAAAATATAAATGTAAGCATATATTAATCATCGTTGACCCGACAGAGAACGTAATTTAATGATTAAAATAAGATTAAATATATAATACATACAGTACTACATTTGACCGTATCTAGGACATAATGTAATAGTCGTCAAAATAATATGTGGTGCCCCCTATGTGATGGATACGGTAAAAATAAATAAATAATTAAATTAACGCAAAGAGAAACATGCAGATAGTAAAGGCAGTTAAAGGCATTACAAGATATAAGTTGTGTCCTACTATAGGAACGGGTTTGCGATCCCGGGCATACCCGAGCCACAACTTATATCTTGTAATGCCTTTAAGCTGTCCTACACTCTTTATTTTTATTTCTCCGAAATTATTAGGGCAATCCGAGGACGTAGGAGAAACTATTTCTTATCTATACCACTATTTTTCGCCTTTGTGGAGTTCAGGTTCTATTTTTCCTACTCCTTTAGTTTTTCTTCTTACTATCTGCATGTTTCTCTTTGCGTTAATTTAATTATTTATTTATTTTTACCGTATCCATCACATAGGGGACACCACATATTATTTTGACGACTATTACATTATGTCCTAGATACGGTCAAATGTAGTACTGTACGTATTATATATTTAATCTTATTTTAATCATTAAATTACGTTCTCTGTCGGGTCAACGATGATTAATATATGCTTACATTTATATTTTACTTACATTTCTTACCTTTGATTCTAATATTTCAAAATTTTTTCTTAATTAATTATCTTCATTCGATTTATTTATATTCGGCCTATATTGGTTTATATTTGGTTTAGATTTAAATTACTTAGCATATATTGATCATCACAGAAACAGAGAACTTCTTGTCGTTTTTTGCCTTCATTCTGGGTGGTTGGCCCCAGTTGAAGTCATCTAGATTGTCGGTAAAAAGCGATAATAATAATTTTTTTTTTTTTTTTTTTTTTTTTTTGCGTTTTCTTAAGTCCCTGATGGTATTCTTATTATTGGATTGATTTACTTTTTCTAGTAATATTCTACTATATATACACATATATATAGTGCTGTAGTCGTAAAATTAGCAGGTATACCTATGAATGCTACGAAAAGCAGAGTATACTGTGCATATCAGGCTTATTAATTCAATTCCAGAACACGCACACAACACACATAGCATATTTACTTATGTATACAGCATATATATATTAAAAATAATAAAACTATAAATATTGCCTAAGAATCAAATTCTAATAAATTTTTTTTTTAATTTTCAGTAAATATTTTAATAATATATATATATTTTTTCGTCTTTCAAAAACAAGTTATTCACCTAAAACAAAAACATCATAGTGTAAAAAAATATGGAGGTCCATATGAGTGGGAACATAGTTTATTTTATAATTATATATACAGGGTGTCTCAAAAATATTGGTACAAATGTTTAGGGGAGGTAGGTAATATCTAAAAGAATGTGAATCGCATAGGAACCCATAACCAGAAACATCACGGGAAAGTAGTAGCAGAGGCAGAAGAAGCAGAAATGACACAAGACAGTAATTAGTGGTAAACATTTATTTGACATAATATTAACAATGGAGTACGAGATGGATGATTTCATGATGTTACAATAGATGCTCGAAGGTTCCACCATGAGACGCGATGCATGTGTGACACAGAGGCAGCATGGATTGGCAGACACGGTCGAATACACCTGGAGTTTCTTTGACAGTAGCAGCAGTGCATACGAGTCTCGCCACAAGATCCATTTCCATCTCCACAGGCGATTTATACACGATAGATTTGGGGGCCTCCCCACAGAAAGAAATCAAGGCTCGATAAATCAGGTGAGCCTGGGGGCTATGCAACGGGTCCACCACAGCCAATCCATCGACGCCCAAAACGCCTGTTCAAATGGTCACGAACACACCTTCCACAATGGGCAGGCGCCCCGTCATGTTGAAACCAAATGTTGCATCTCACATTTGCTGGAACATCGTCAAGTAACCCTGGTAGAACTTGTTCAAGAGAGAGATTCGATATTTAGCAGAGTTCATGCGGGATGGTAACAGGTATGGACCGACTAAGCGGTCACAAGCGATGTTGTGCTGCATGGGGGCGCACACCATGTGGGTTGTCGTGAGCCCACACATGAGCATTGTGCTGATTGAATAAGCCTTCCCGAGTGAAATAAGCCTCATCCGTGAACAAAACATAGGCTGGAAAATTCAAGCCCAGAACACTTTCTTGGAGAAACCACTGTGCAAAATCCACACGTGCAGGATGGGGGAGCAGTAACTGAACCCTTTGGAGATGAAAGGGGGGTAAGGAATCATTGTGCCAGACACACTGTACACTGCAATGAGACACTCCTAAGCAGAGGCAACGGCACGTGTGCTGGTTGTAGGATTATTCTGGATGGCATTCAACACACTTTCTTCCATGGTGGGAGTTCGCGTCGAACGTGGTCTGCCCATTCGACTACTCCTGTTACCTCTAAATGACCCATAATCGCACAAATTTTGATGCACACATGCAAACAAATGGTGGTCCGGTACATGACTGTCTGGGAAGCATTCTCCATAAACTCGTTGAGCGGCTCGTCCATTGCCCTCTGCTAATCCATACACAAGGTGCACGTCTGCCAGCTCGCAGTTCATATATCGATGCTTGCTCTTCGTACGGCGACTACTGCTTGAACGAGTAAACCAGAAATTTTCCCTCTCGCAAACTTATAAACAGCGCCGTCTACCGACTTACGGTGATGTTTCCGGTTATGGGTTCCTATGTGATTCACATTCCTTTAGATGTTACCCACCTCCCCTAAAATGTTTGTACCAATATTTTTTGAGACACCCTGTATATACAGTATATATATATATATATATATATGATGTAATATAAAAGTTAGACAAGAGTAATAAAAATAAATAAATATAAATCTATCATTAGAGGCAGCAATGCAAATCCTCCACATGAAGCCTAATTATATCTGCTAGTTGAAATAAATCTGATATTTAAAATAAAATAAAAACATCAGCCAGTAGTACGGCAAAAAAGTAGAGCGAAAAACAACGTAAAATAATATAAAATAAACAAACAGGGAAGGGAAAGTAAGAGTAATAATAAGACAAAAAAGTAGTCGATAATCCCCTGTATAATTTAGTCATTAAACCCAATTAATAAAAACGATGTAATTTTAAATTAATGCCAATTATAAATAATTTAGCGGTTCCTCCCCAGAAGGTACCAGTTCCAAAAGACGTGAAATATCACCAAAAATGGGGGTTAAAGAAACTACAAGAAATTAAAATATCGAAATGATAGACTGACCATCATGCCCCATATCGACAGAGGACCACGAGGCCAATAATGGTCATGGAATCGCTGCATTTCAATCGTCATACAAACCATCGCAAAGGCGGAAATATCGAAGAACCATACCCCTCTACCATTCTCCGATATATCAACCAATGCAGAGGATTTGCATGGCGGTGGTCCTTATGCAGCGAGAAATAATCTATAGAACAGACAGCACTCTAGATCAGAGCCACACCACTGACATAATGTAAGCTTAACCAGCTTATATATTGCCGTACTACTGGCTGATGTTTTTATTTTATTTTAAATATCAGATTTATTTCAACTAGCAGATATATATATATATATATATATATATATATATATATATTTTTTTTTTTTTTTCCTGGCACTATATAGTGATTAATAAAAACAAAACATCAGTGACAACAGTCTTACTAGCAAAAAAAAAAAAAAAAAAAATTATTTCCTGATTACCTTAGTGCTCAGCTGTGAGAAGCAAATAAAATGGTGTACTCTGTACATAAATGGAACTGTAAATTTTTTTTATGATTATACTTCTTTAATTAAAGATTAATTTATAATACAGATCAAAAGTGAATATCATACTTGAGTAATATAAAAATTTACACTGATGTAATTCTGATATATATTTAAATTTATGTTTTTCTGTTTTTGGTTTACAAACTGCAACAAAATACATTAACAAAGAAGGAATCCCAACTCATGACTTATGACCAGTGGGATTTCAGAAGAGTGAGTTAAAGCTTCAATTTTATATATTTAAAGCATAATTTTGTTTACATCTTTCTAAAAGACAATTTTTATCACCTGTTGTCATGCCAACATTCAGATCATTTTTATGTTATTATTACAAATACTTTAAAGCTGTTAACTTTTTGAAAAGCTGGAAATTTGGTAATCAAAAAGTAGGAAAATAGGAAAAATTTTTGAAGTCAACACTACTAACAACACAAACCTTTTATATTAAAATACAGCTATTGTATTTAGATATAAAAGGTTATAAAAAGTATTTTAATATAACAATTCAAACAGAAAATCTGTCAGTGGTTGTCTTTTTATCATATGATTACAGCTGCTTCAAGGTACTGTTGCAGATTTTGCCCTATTCAGAAATGTTCAAAGTTTTGTTTAAAAGAATGGTACAATAGGCCCTCGATTTAATGGACTAATTGGGGGAAAGTCTGTTAAACTGAATGTATTTTAAAAACATATATTAATAATGAACTTACAATGTACATTGAGTAATTAATACAGACCACTAAAACATCTGTTAAAAATATAAAAATAAATTTATGACAGGAACCAAACTTTATTTTAATTAAACATGTCAAAAACTATACAATGTATCTATACAAAAACTATACAATGTTTTCAATGTGAACATTAGATTTTTCATTTATATTCATTTTAGAGGGGAAAAAATACTTTTAAATTCTCAAACTCCATTGAATAAAAAACAAAAAAAAAGTTAAAAAAAAAGATACATATTATTTAATATTAACTTAATTGAAAGAATCACAATTTTTAGAGTCAGAAACAACTGTCATGGAAGGAGAGGCATTAATTCCTTGCTGGTAGAGGGTTCTGGTGAAACATGTCCAGTTGATGAAGTGGTCTTGAAGAAATCATCAAGCTTCAGTTGCCTTACAACTTGGTGCTGCTTTCTTATTACGTAGACCAAAATTCTCTAATAAGGAAGCACATCAGGGTCTGATGATGATTCAATATAATGTATGATGTCATCTATATGTTGTCTTATAACAGACAATTTAGGATGAGGTATACAACTGATTCTTTGACTTTGTCATCATCATCGTACTCTTGTTCTCCACGAAGAACATTTTCCACAATCTCTACCTCAGAAAACATTTGATAGTCCGGATCACCTTCATAATTTTCGAGTGAATGTTCCACATTATTCTCGGTTGCATATTTGTTGCCGGCCCTCAGAAGAGTGTTCTGAAAATTAGAGTCCTCAACTCCCTTAAAGTCCATTTCAGGTTCTATGTCGTACAACAACTTCTTCCAAGCATTGGCCAAGGTAGTAGTAATCTTCATATCTTTCCACGCATCTGCTACATTAAAGATAGCAGATATGATGTTGTATGCATGTATATTTTGCACTGTCCTGGTGCCTCTTATATCTTACCTTCTCCTGCATCTTCTGTTTCTTCCAAAACAACCTCTTACATGCAACATTACACCCTGATCCATTGGCTGTATCAGTGTAATGTTTGGAGGCAGAAAAACACATTTAATTCTCCCATCCCTGCTAACTAACCTCTGAGCATTAGGGTGAGCAGATGCATTATCTAGAAAAACAGCCGACAGATATGCTGTCTGATGTGACCTCTCTAAATTTATCCTTTAGGACAGAAATTGTTTTGTCCATTAAATCGAAGGCCTACTGCACTAATGTTTAGACAAAGTTGCCAACGGCATTTCAAAAGCTTCCACAGAAAGAGTTCATGTCGGTTTTTTTAATTTGGTTGACTCAGCATAGGGAATAGTTAAAATGCCAAGGATGACTTAGAATAATTTTTTATATTTCAAGGTTTTTTCTGCACTTGTCAGTTACTCAATCAAGGACCACTGTACGTCAATTCTTTCTTTATTCATTATTATGAAAGAACTGATACAACAAAATACAGTGTAGGACCCCATATTAAGAAAGACCTAAAATCTGTAATGTTCTAGGTAAAATTGAAAATGTGATGTCCCTACATGATACAGAAAACTTACTTTCCCACAGTGTTCAATGGAGAGGGTGACTTTCATTGCAATAAGTCATCTGTCTATCACTTTTACAAATCAGAGTTGTTTTGTTGTTCACAAAATTTTAGCAGCAAAGGAATTGTTATTTACAGTTTGTTGGGTAGTTTTATTTAGAAATAAAAAAACCAGTTTTATTTCTCAATAATTTATTTGTGGATTGCTACTCTTAAGTGTAAGACCTCGCATTTAGCAGCATTAAAAAAGCTGCAACTTCTCTTACCATCTTTGAAATCTGTTCAAGTCATCCTGAGAGAGCACTGCTTGGCACTGATCATTAATGACTTTGCCAACTGTTATGTCATCTGCAAATTTTGACATCACACTTTTTATCAATTCATCAATGTCATTTATGAAAATGAGAAACAACAGTGCTTCAAGAACCGATCCATGAAGAAATCCACTCCCGATATTGTTGGGATATTAGAGATGTGGTATTGGTATTTCTGGTGCAAGGGCTACTAGGGCCATATTGCGCCTATCAACGGTATGGAGGTCAGACATGGTGATTATATAGCTGTATCCCTTTTAGGAAGCAGAAAAATTCTGGAAGATTTGCATCATTGCCTATAACATGACTAAGTGTTAAAGGTTCTTGAAGATTTCATAAAATACTGAATGAGGCTTTTTGGGCATCAGTGTATAGAGTGCAATCAACGAGAATGTGTTTGACTGTGAAAAGAGAGCTGCACTGCGAACACTTTGGAGGATCGTCTCCTGTGAGTAGATAAAGATGGGTGAGATTTCACTCTGGATAGGAGGAGTTCTTCCTTTCTGTTTACACAGAAACTGGAAGCCCATAATTGTGGTTCAGATTTTATTTGAAGGAGCTTGTTCTGCAGTTAAGCTTGCCATAGATGTGTCCACTGTTCCTTACATACATGTCTTATATAGGATCTGTAGTCAATATATGGAACGTAGTAATCTGTCGATGCCATGTTGGATGATTGTTTTGCTGCATAATCCGCTTTTTCATTCCCCGATATTCCAGTGTGGCCTGGGATCCAACGAAAGTTGACTACTTGCTGGCATTCATGGATTTGCATCAGCTGAGTTTTTATTGTTGTTATTACAGAATGTGTTGGCAAGGAAGAATTTTGCAAGGCTAAAGGCTAAAAGTGCACTCTGTGAGTCTGTATATATTACACTTTTTTGAATGGACAGGTGGAGAATATTTTCTAAGGCAAGGAAACAGAGATGGTGTTATAGGGAAAGACGGCTGCAGCACTGACTCCACTTTCAGACTTTGATCCATCAGTGTATACTTTTGTAAAATGTGGATAATTGTGTGTGTGTGTGAGCAGTATGGAGTTGCTGTACATTGATATTTGCAAGTGAATGTTTTTCCCAGTTTAGGAAATAGCTGTCACAGGATGCTTAAATAGAAGACCATGGAGGATCTGCACTGTTTGAATCTTGTAGGACTTTGTCAAGATGTATATTCCAGGTTTGTGATAATGTTTGTTATTTGGTTTTTAGGAGTATTAGCAACTAAGGCCATATTGCTCCAGGGATATGTGGTGGTCATTCCCTGACCTATCCGCATCCTCTGTATTTGGTGGGCACGGGCTCGAACCCCGGTCTAATCAAGAAGCATGTGCTATGCACTGCTGCTCCTGCCCACCTGGCTACGGAGGTGCCGCTTGTGATAATGCCGGCAATCTGATGCCAGTAGGTTGAACTGCTCTTGGTTTATTTCTATAGTGCATTGAGAACTGTGGATCATTAAGTATTGGCCTAATGGGGTGAGTAGTTAGACTTTGAATTTTGGCCACATAGTTCAGGAGTAACATCTTTCGCCTGAATCAAGGTTCATGGGCTTCTTAATTGAAGCCCATGAACAGACTTTGTACTCGCAATGTTCTATAAGCACTAACAGCAATCCTGAGGGCAGAATGTTGAATAGGGATAAGCTGTGCTAGCATGCTTTCCCTAGCAGAATCATACACCAGGGCACCATAATCAAAGCGAGGTCTGATCAGGGCTCAACACATGTGAAGTAAGGTGTAACGATCTGTACCCCATGATGTAGAAGAGATAACTGTTAGTAAGTTAATTTTTTCTGGCAAACAGTTCATTGATGTTTAACGTGTTTGGAAAAGTTCAATTTATTGTCAAAAATCACACCAAGAAAACAAACACTGTTCACAACAGTGACAAGTTGGTTTCTTAAATGTATTTCAGGATCTGGGTGCACCTTTCATTTGATACAAAATGAATGACGCTTGATTTATGGTGGTCTCACTCGGTAACCATTCTGTGCCATCCATAGTTCGATATCATTAATTGATGTTTGCAGCTGCCTCTCAATAAAGCTCATGTTTTGCGAACTGCAAGAGACAGCCAGGTCATCAGCATAAAGATATGAATTCACTGTATTGGGAATAAATTTAGTCATCTGGTTTATTCTTATTGAAAACAAGGTTGCACTAAGAACAGAACCCTGAGGGACTCCTTGCATATATGTTTTGGAAAGGACTTGCCAATAGAGAACTCGAAAGGTCCTGTGCTGTAGGAAATTCTGTATGAAGTAAGGTAAGTAACCCCTCAGATCCAGGTATAAAGATCTCTCAGGATACCAAATGCTAAGTGGCAAATTAGCGTTAGGCTAATGCCAATCGCTATTCACGTGGAAACAGCTTCAATGGCAGTTTGTAGCAGAATGCATATACAAGGGACTCATGAGTGCACAAGTATGGCTACTCCTCCATGAGCATTAGTGGTTGCAGGTCTGTCTTGCCGAAAGAGAGTATAATTTTTTTTCGAGGGAGAAAACTGAGGTGTTAAATATGTCTCTTGTAAGCAGATTCCAATTGGATTATGGTTTATAATTATTTCGTGGATGTCATCAATATTGCTGCAAAAGCCTGTGCTGTTCCACTGTATGATGTTTTTCATTGTTTGGATTTAAATGGAGAAGGTGTATCTGTCTGCTTTTTGGAAGTCTCCAATGTCACACTGCTCCAATTTGGAACAAATTGGAGCAGTATGACATTGGAGGCAAATTGCTGCTATGGATAAAGGGGTGGTTGAGGGGGAGAAGACAGAGAGTGGTAATCAATGGACACTGCTCATCGTGGACTAATGTTATTAGTGGAGTCCCTCAGGGCTCAGTGTTGGGTCCATTTTGTTTTCTGTATTTATAAATGATATTGATGATGGTATATCAAGTTTAATGTCCAAGGTTGCAGACGATACAAAGGTAGGCAGGGTTGTCAAGGACACTAGTGACACTATGCTGTTGCAACAGGATCTGGAAAAGTTGAGCAGATGGGCTCAGAGGTGGCAAATGAAGTTTAACATTGACAAATGTAAAGTACTACACATGGGAAACAGCAACCCCAGAGCAACGTATCAACTCTGTGGTACTACACTGACAGTGGTAGAGAATGAAAGGGCCTTGGGGGTGGTTGTGCAGGCAGATATGAAGTTCTCTGAGCAGTGCAGACGGGCTGCAAGAGTAGCTCATGGAGTATTGTCAATGATATACAGGAATTTTTCCAGCAGGGATAAGGAGGTGATTATTCCCTTGTATAAGGCAATGGTCAGGCCACACCTAGAGTACTGTATACAGGTCTGGAGGCCTCATTTCAAGAAGGATGTAGAGCTGCTGGAACGAGTACAGAGAAGGGCAACAAGATTAGTGAATGGAACAAAGGGGTGCTCTTACGAAGAAAGGCTTAAGTTTTGCAAATTACAGTGTCTGGAGACTAGGCACCAGCGAGGTGATCTGATAGAGGTGTATAAAGCCTTGAATGGTTTGAGCATGCTCAATGCTGATGAGATTCTTCCTCTAGCTCAGAATAATCACCTGAGAGGGCATAAATTCAAATTGAGGAAAGACAGATGTAGGATAGACGTGCGGAAATTTGCCTTTAGCCAACGGGTGGTTGGTTGGTGGAACAGACTTCCATCCCTTGTCGTGGAGGTTGATAGCCTAAATAGGTTTAAGGCTCAGCTGGACAGGTATTTTGAACGAACAGAGGGGTGAAGTGGAAGTGGGGGTTTTTTTTTTTTTTTTTTTTTGGCTGATGCTGCATAAGCTTGCTTTCTTGCATCAAATGCCTCTACTAATGCTAATGCTAAGTCTGTTTCAGGCAGTCAACTTTCATTTCTCTCTCTTTGAAAAAACAGGCCTGGTATCTATTTCATCTTCTGGATGGATTTACAGAATGGTTTCATTTTCTTCTTGACTGCAAGTCTCATTTGTGTCCATAGCGGAAGAAAATTCAGCATGCTGCTTGTTAATGGGATCAGAATTTTCTCTTTGAGCAGGTCTTATGGAAGTTGCAGGAGCAACAGGTGGTATCATGACTGGTGTGTTACTAGATCTGTTTGAAGTCTGTTGCTTTGAGGCCTGTAGTACGGAAGAGAGTATAGACCGAGCCCATTCAGAAATAGAGATGCTTGGTGGTATTGATGTCAGTCTGAACGGATATTATTATTATTATTAGCCGTATGGTGCAAGGAAGAATGGGGCTTATGCTGCACCGGCCAAAAAAAAAATTTCCCTATTACCCTGAGAGACAGAGAGAGAGAGAGAAGTAGAAAGGAATCACTAAGAAAGGGAAGAATGATGATATCCAACTCAGGAACCTGGGTGTGCCAAGCCATAGTCGCCAAATGTGAGTCCCTGGGGGTAACTTTTGGCAGAATCAGTTGCTGTATTTGTTTTCTTGCTTCTGAAAATGAGACTTTTTTTTTTTCTATCTTGTACTTCTGGATTTTCTTTTCATATTTCCACTGGTCACATGTTTTAGAGAAGGCTCGGTGGTTGCCTTTACAATTAGGGCAGAGTGAGGACTATGATTTACAATCAGCTTGGGCATGCTCCTTCGATCCACAGTTAGGGCATACAGCATCACCTCAACAGACCGTTTGGGAGTGTCCGAATTTCTGACATTTATAACATCTTAATGGATTTGGAATATACGGGCGAATGCGGCAGTTCAGGCTTTCACCAATGAAGGTAGATTTGGTGAACTAAATGTCAGTATGATGCTGCGAGTGGGATAAGTTCGCCATCTTTCTTCAGCATAATTCTTTTTGTCTGTGTGACCTTCTGATCTTGCAATTCATTTACAATTTCCTCCTCTGAGACATTCATTAGGTCTCATTCTGAGAAGGCACCTTTGGAGGTTTGAGTGTAGCATGTGGTGAGTTTCAGAAGGGACTGGACTCAGAGTGTTTGGAGTTGGTGGTCTCAACTAGTAGGTCGCCAGATTTAAGACGTCTCACCATTTTAGGGGAACCGGCTACACTTTCCAGACATTTCTGTATGAGAAATGGTGATAGATTGCCTATGGCCTGATTTGTTAAAGAATGCAAGATCAGGAAACTTGGATGTTCTACTGTGCAAGCATCCGTCTCCAGTCTCTTTCTGTTGGTTGTGTTATCATCGGGTTGGTGCAAATCCATTGAATTAAGATTTGCTGTCTAGATCAGGGGAAAGTTGACAAAATCCATGTTTTGCTCCTTTTGGCCCTGGGGGTTTGCTTTACCACCCAGGTTTCCGGCCCCACCACGAAGAGGCAGGATCAGTGCCACGAAGTGACCAAGCGGCTGAGTTAGTAAGTTAGTACTAATAGAAAAAGAAACAGAAAGGTGGATTTCAATTCTGTGCCTCTGCCTACTTCTTTTAGTGTGAAAGAGCTACTCAGATATAGAAATGAAGAAAACAGAGTTTGAAACTAAAAATAGAAACGGTTTGCTTAAATGTTCTTTTAGAAAATGCTTTCAGTAATGCATAGAATTGCTTGGCCATGGAACACCCGGCACCCGAGTTGGTTGGTTGGTTGGTTGTTTGGATTTTAATGGCACATCAGCAACTAGGGCTATAATGTGCCAAAACCACGTCCCATACTGGATAACAGTAAAAATTATAGTGACGTAGTTGCTTAGGTCACTATGTTGCTTATGTCAATATGTATAAAAATATAAATATGTACAAGGTAAACTAATATAAAGATATATTTACATACAAGCAAAAAGGTTTTTGATTTTAAAAACCTAAAAACAGCTGACACATTGTCGTTGTCAGATAGCTAAAACGTTAAAATACGTTTTAACATTTTTATAACTCTGATCACAATCCTCTCACATAGGAGAGTCATCTGCCCTCAGCAAGAATGCATGCGTAAGAAGACTATGTCCTATGCGGAGGCAAGCTAGAACAACTTCCTCTCTACGGTTCCTACACAGACTCGATTGCCAATGTTGAATATCAGGCTTTATCTGATATAACTTGTTAGCGACTTGCTCATGCCAAGATTGTTGCCATTGGGAGAGTAATGCAGAGTGTATTAGCTGCCCGTAGTGATCTGGCAGTGTTGTCAGCCAATTCATTACCCTTGATCCCAATGTGGCTTGGGATCTAGCAGAAATGGATGTCAAAGGAATGCTCAAAAAAGAACATGTAACCTCTGCTGGACACGGGTCGGCAACGGGTGGGAATTTTACCCAATCCCTGATATAGCCTGTAGTATGCTTAATGAGTCAGTATACACCATGCACTTTTGGTAATTGTGAGTTTCAATATGGCCCAAGGCTAATTCTATAGCATACAAATGAGCGGTATATATGCTGCATTCTTGAGGAATCTTTCCAGATACAGGGTGATTCACTACCAGTGCGACAAACTTGCAGGAGGTGTAGGGGGCATAAAGACGAAAAAGACGAATCAGAATCACATAGCATTGCAGGGTCCAAAATGCCTTCGTCATGTGGTAGAGGACGTTGAACGGGAGGTCGCGTGAACAGCGATCCCGCTGGAAGTCAGCATTTGCGAACCGTTTCTGTTGAAGAAACCAAGTAGCAAAAGCCCTCCGGAGTGGATAATCCGCAGGCTCCAATGATTGGACGCGTTGCAGATGGTATGAACTCATTTGGTTTGCTGACAGTATCTTCCATACAGTGGATTGGGAAATACCCAATCGTTGGCCTATCGCTCAAGTACTCGTACTCGGATTGCCTTCTGCAAGACGTAGGACATTCTCCTCATTGTCTGGCGACCTCGTTGTTCGCTCTCTCGATTCATGGTACCTCTCGTGAAACGACCAGTCTCACGTAACCTTCTGTGCACATGTGCGAAAATCGTATGATGAGGAGCATGCCTGTGCGGGAAATGTTCCTGGTACAAGCGCAGAGCAGCGCGCCCGTTACAGTCCGCAGCTCCATACGCAGGGTGCATGTCGGCCAGTTCAACGTTTGAATACTCGTCCATCCTACTGCCTCGGGAACCAGTTCGCAAATGCTGACTTCCAGCGGGATCGCTGTTCACGCGACCTCCCGTTCAACGTCCTCTACAGCATGACGAAGGCATTTCGGACCCTGTAATGCTATGTGATTCCGATTCGTCTTTGTGCCCCCTACACCTCCTGCAAGTTTGTCGCACTGGTAGTGAATCACCCTGTATAGTACTATCTGGAAAGAAGGCAGCAGATCTGACAAAATCTCTGATTTCAAGCCCTCAGTGAAGACAGGCAAGAAATCAGAGTATTTGGCTTGGTGAGCAGTATAGAGTTGTTGGTAAACAGAAGATGGCGTGGTGGCCTTACTCCAATTTTTGATGGAGAAATCGCATGATGGAAGGCGAGCATGCCAGGGTGGAAGCCATTGCTTTGGTGATTCAGCAATATCGTTTACCGTGATGTTCAGCTCTCTGAGCAGCTCTTGGACCCGTATACCAAAGGGACGGTTGGCAGTGTAACGGGAGTTGTAGGTTGTTGTGTTTAGATTTTTCTGGCGCAAAGGCTACTTAGGCCACATTGCACCTATCATAGTATTTAATACTAGTTCTATTGGCTTCTATGGAAGCAGTTAGAAACGGTTATATAAACGTATTCGTTTCAGAAAGAAGAAAAATTCTGCAAAGTTTGAATTTTTTCCCTATGATATGGCTAAGTGACAATTCCTGTAAGTTTGAGAGAGAAGTGAATGAAATTAGACGGGAATTGTTATACAAGGTGCATTCCAGGAGTATATGTTTTACTGTGAGTGGCCTGTGGCAATGTGAACACTGTGGAGGGTCATTACCTGATAACAGGAATAGATGAGTCAAATGAGCGTGGCCTATTCGGGCTCTGGCCAGGACTACCTCTTGTCTGTTTCTGTGGAAATTGGAGGCCCATAAGTGCGGTACAGATTTAATTTCAAGGAGTTTGTTATGTATATGTGTTTGCCAATGAAGTGTCCATCGTTCCTTACATATATTTCGTGTATGCATTTTGTAATCACTGAATGGGACCAGAAAATTCATTGGGGCTGTGCTGGATGGATGCTTGGCAGCAGCATCTGCAATTTCGTTCCCTGCTATTCCAGTATGGCCTGGGATCCAGCAAAAGACAACCTTTTGTCGATGAATCAACTCTGATCTGACGAGCTGTAGTAATGGATGAGTAGGTGGGGAAATCTTTTGCATTGCTAATATGGCACTTTGCGAGTCTGTGTAGATTATGCTCTTTTGGATTGAGAGATGGAAAATGTTTTCCAGAGCAAGCTTTATGACATATAATTCAGTGGTGTAACTACTGCATTCTGTCGGAAGTGATACAAAAATGGTAGCGTCGTGGAATACTGCTGCTGCACCTGTTCCACTCTCGGACTTTGATCCATCAATATATATTTTAGAGAAGTCAGGATAACATTGTACATGGGCAATGTGCAGCTGTTGGATGTTATTATCTGTTTTCCCCATTGGTGGAAATAATTGTCACAAGACGGCGTGATGACAGACCATGGAGGAATGTGATCTATAGGTTCTTGGTGGACTTTATTGAGTTGCATATTCCAGTTTTCTGCTAGTTTCATTAACCTAATACCTGCAGGCCTAGTTGCTTGTGGTTTGTTTCTATAAAAGGCCGTGAGTTTCGGATCACTAAATATTGACCAATTAGGATGGGTTGACTGGCTTTGGATCTTGATTGCGTAGTTCAGTAATAACATCTTTCTTCTGATGTTTAAAGGAGCTTCATAGGCTTCTACATACAGACTTTGCACTGGAGATGTTCTGAATGCACCTAGGGCTATTCTAAGAGCTGAATGTTGAATAGGGTTCAGGTGCGCCACAGTCCAATCGAGATCTGATTATGGATCTATATAAGTAAAGCAAGGTGTAATGATCTACTACCCAGGTTGTTGCTGATAAGGCTCTGAGTTTGTTCACTTTTTTTTGACAAGCTGCCCAGAGATGTTCGTGTTTTTGATAGTTTAACTTGCTGTCAAAAATTAAGCCAAGCAGATGGATACTATTTGCTATTGGAATAGGATGGTTATCTAATTGGAGCTCAGGATCAGGATGCATTTTACGTATGGTACAGAAGTGAATGGCAGTTGATTTCTGGCTGGATAGTCTGTAACCATTTTGTGTCATCCAAATCTGGAGCTGATTTATTGATATCTGCAATTGTTTCCCAATACAGTTCATGTTTTGAGAATGGTAGGAGATTGTGAGATCATTGGCATAAAGATATAAGTCCACTGTTTTTGGAATGAGTTCAGTTAAATGATTAATTCTAATTGCGAATAGAGTGGTGCTGAGAACGAACCCTTGAGGGATTCCTTCTTCCTGGACAAAGTTTTTAGACAGAGTTTCCTGTAAGAAATTTTGGATGAAATATGGCAAATTTCCTCTCAGGCCAAGAGAATATAGATCCTTTAATATGTCGAAAGGCCATGTCACGTCAAAGGCTTTCTCTATATCCAGACAGACCATAACGAGATGCTCCTTTTTGATGAATGCATTTCTGATGTTTGTTTCAGCTTTAATCACGAGGTCCAATGATGATCGATTTTTTTCTGAATGTTATTGATCAAATTTTGGGACTCAAGATACCAAGTCAGACGACGATGAATCATTTTTTGAGGGTTTTGCTGAGACAGCTGGTAAGTGAAATTGGTCTATAGTTATGAGGAACAGAATAGTCTTTACCAGGTTTTGGGATAGCCAGGAGCTTGGGAATGTATGTTCAGTGAAGATTCGATTGAAGAAGATGAGAAGTGACGAGCGTGATTTTGGATCTAAATTTTTGAGCGTAACATAAAATATCCCATCAGGGGTATTTTATGTTCCTTGTGTTGGTAAGAGCATGCTGCAGTTCAACCATGGTGAATGGTTGATTATATGTTAATGCACATCTGTCAGTGAAATTCAGTTTGGATTTTTCAGTTACATCTTTAATATTTTGAAAAGATTGGTCATAAGCAGTTGAGGAGGACAACTGAGAAAATACAGATCCTAGTTCATTTGCGATTTCTGCAGGGGTAGAAAGTTCCTGACCATTCCAGTTAATTAGTGGAATAGATGTTGAAGGAAATTTGCCATTTAACAGTTTTATCTTGTTCCAAATCAGTTTGATGCATGTATTTTTATTGACTGAGGAAGCGAATTTAATCCAAGATTCTTTTTTTGCTTTTTGTCTGATATAACGGGCTCTTGCTCTAAGTCACTTATAATTAATAAGATTCAAAGTGGTCGGATGTTTGTAGAATTCATTCCATGCTTTTCTCTTTTTTTCTTTGTTACACTCTTCATCCCACCAATAATTCAATTTTTGCCTTTTCCTGACTTGGTATTGTGGAATGGCAGCAGTTGCAGCTGTTAGAATTTGGTTTGTAATGTGTTCAGTAACATGGTTGATAGAAGAGCACTGTATGATATGGTTGTCGAACGAGACAAGCCTGCTGTATTTTATCCAGTCAGCCTTTGGAAATTTCCATTTTACTGGATTATCTCTTTGTGATGAACAGGAAGTTTGAACTTTGCATATTATTGGGAAATGATCGCTGTTGTGAAGATCATTAAGAGTTATCCAATCGATACTTGGATAAAGCACTGGAGAACAAATGGAAAGGTCTATTGTACAGTTGATCCAGTAGGAAAATGAACATAGGTAGGTGAGCCAGTATTCAACAATGTTAAATTCTGTCTGTCTATCACCATTTCAATAAGCTTACCATGCCTGTCTAAGCTAGGGGTACCCCATAATGGGTGGTGAGCATTAAAGTCACCAAGTATACAGAAGGGTGGTGGTAGTTGCAAACACAAGATCTTCGATTTTCTGAATAGAGTATGGGCGATTAGGTGGAAGATAAATTGAAACTAATGTAACAGTGATTCCAATTACTATGCGTGTGGCAACAGCTTCTAACCAGGTTTGCAATGGAATGCATCTGGAGGGAACTCTTGAATCCAACAGGATGGTTACTCCTCCATGAGCACTATTAGTGTTGGATCTATCCTGTCTGAAGATAGTGTAATTTTTGATTGTAGGGGAAACTTGGGGTGTCAAGTTGGGTTCTTGTAGGCACATGACAACAGGATGGAAGCAGTGAATTAGTTCATTGATATCATCAATGAAAATTACTGTGAAAACCTCTACAATTCCACTGAATGATGTGTTCCATTATTTGGTTTTATTCGTGGAAGATATATCTGGCTGCTTTTTATAAGTGGATTGTTTATGACAATCTGGTTTTGATTTTTCTTTTCGGGGAAAAGTGGGACGTCCTGATTCATTGCTATCGTCCATATCACCTTCTGCATGTATTTCAAGCAGTTCTTCTTGGCCGATAGTATCATCTGTATCCATGCATGTTAGGCATGATTCTTTGCCTCTACAGGATATGATCTTGGCAAATTTTCTGCTACCTGACAATGCGGAGGTCTCTGGGATGGAATTGTAAGTGGCATATTGTTGCTTTGGTCTACTGAATTTGGTTTGTATGGATGCTGGATCGAGAGTACCATAGGGAGTAACACTCTTGATCTGAATATCAGCAGTGATTATTCGTGCATTAAGAATCTGCAGATAAAGGAACCACTAGGTGGCAGCAATCACAGTGTACTGATGTAGGATTTACTTAAAGATGGAACTACCATCAGGGGTTAAGGGAAGGGGTTCTTGCTTTCATAAAGGTCACTACAGTGGTCTCAGACAGTTTTTAAATTCTAACTGATGACTTACAAATTCTAAATAGGATGCACTCAAGGAATTAATCTTGGAAACTACTAGGCTTTTCATACCAACTAAGAAATACTGTTCAAGGTTTAGGCCTAAATGGATGTCAGATGAACGAATGAGCCTTGTGGCAAAGAAGAAAAATGCATGAGATGCATATAAATTATCAGGCAACACAGAAGCCTATGGCAGATATAAGTTAATCTGTAATCGAGTCACAAAGGAGGTTAGGAAAAGCAAAGGCAGATTACGAGAAATCTTTGGCAAAGGATGGAAAGAAAAACAGCAAAGGCTTCTTTATTTATGTAAACTCTAGAAGGAAGGAGATGAATCAGATCGGTCAACTTCATATCGATAGTTCAACTACTGATGATCCTGCCCAGGAAGCTGACAAACTGAATGAGTATTTTGCATCTACATTCATACATGGGGAATTCTGCAGGGAAGTGGAGGCTAGAAGTTTATAAAACTAACAGGGAGATAATCTTTTTGTTATAACTGAGAGCAATGAAGTTAAACATAAGAAATGCACCTGGGATGGATTGGGTTGTTTTTGTTGTTGAAGTGGGATTTAATGGTGCAAGGGCTACTATGGCCAAATTGCACCTGTTACTTTGGACTGTTGATCAATATATGAAAGAAAACACATCTAGAAGTGATTGTATACATTGATCATTTTAAGGTAAATAAAAAGTTCTGATAAACTGGCATCATCTCAAAGTATACTGGTTAGTTGCAGAGGCTTTTGTTAGTTAAGCAATGATCCAAAATATGCAATTCTAGCCAAATGGTAATGTGCACATTCAATGAGAATATGCTTAATGGTAAGAAAGCATCAGCAGTGCAAGCAAAGTGTAAGTGTAAACTGTATTGATGTCTAGTGGCACCAGGGGTTCCCCCATCTCTGCGATGCTTTCATTGTGGGTGTACCAATTCGCTGGGAATGCCAGAGATTTAAAACTGTGTGAGCTTTGTATTTGTGTGGTGTCGTGTACCATTGTTCATCTGGTTGTTTAGCCGCTGGACCCCAAAGTTGCCCCACTTTTGCCACATGGAGGCAGACCGGGAACACACAGCACACTTAGATTTACTCTGGCTGGTCCTGCTGCCTAGTTTCCTGAGATTTCAATGGCTAGGAGCTAAAAAAAAAAAAAATTTTTTAACTAATCAATTGCGTGAGGGTGATGGCACTTGAATTTGAAAAATGGACAAAAGATGATCTGAACATGTTTAAATTTATGTGCGTGGGACTTTTGCCAGTGTATAGATGGAGGAGGGAAGGGGAAGAAAGGCAGAAGTATGGGGCCAATAGAGAAGGCAGCCCCAGGTTTCAGTGGGCATGCTATGCCCACCAGAGGGGAAAAGTGGGTATTGGTATTGGTGTTTAAGGGCACAAAAGTAGCTGAGGCCAAAACGTGCCAGGTCCTATATTATTATCCTAAAATAATATAATTTGTTCCATTTTGGCTTCAGAAAGGTATAGAGTTTAGCTAGGTTAGCACTATTTCAAATCATGTGGGTAAGTGATAATGGTTCCTGCAGTTGTGACTGAGAGTGGAAAGTATTTCTGAAATGGGAATAGTGAGGACAATCTAAAAGTATATGCTTGACTGTAAGTGGTAGCGTGCAATGCGTGCATCAAGGTGGGTCATTCCACATGAGTAGAAACATATGGGTTAGGTGTGTATGTCCTATCCTTACTCTTGCTAGTACAACTTCTTCCTGTCTATTTTGTATGAAGCTGGAAATCCATAATGCTGGTTCTTCTTTGATTTTGAGCAATTTGTTATTACTTTGTGACTTCCATATTTCTGTCCACTGAAAAGTACAAACTTTCTTTCATACAAGCTTCAAATAATCTCTATATGGTACTTGGTAATTTGCTGGTGTTGTACTGTTTGGTTTTTTGGCTGTTTGATCTGCTCCCTCATTGCCTAAGATACCAGAATGCCCTGGAATCCAGTAGAATTTCACTGAAGGATTCCTACTTCGTAGATGGTTTAAATCATCTGCGATTTTTTTTTTTTGATTGGTTGTGATATTGAAAATTGATTGGCCAAAGTACACACTGCGCACTCAATGAATCAGTGTATATTACACTGCTAGCATTGTGGAAAGTGTTAATATTCTATAAGGTTAGTTTGACTGCATATAATTCTGCAGTGTACCTGCTACATTCAACCGGTAGCGATATGGAGGCTGTAAAAGAAGGAAAACTGCGGCACCAATGGCAGAACCTGTTTTGAAGCCATCTGTATATATTTGGCAGTTTTGTATATTGTTGAGGGCATATTCTTTATGTAGTAGTTTGATATTTTCATCTGCTAGGGATTTCTTTCCCCATTGCTGAAAGTGGGTATCACAGTGAGGGAGATTTACAGACCAGGGTGGATCATGAACATTGCTATCTTGAACATTGCTATCAAAATCAATATTCCAGGTGTGAAGCAAATCTTTTAGTCTAATGCCAGTTGGTCTATTTTCAGTAGGTTTACTGTTATAGAATATTGTCCATTTAGGGATGGAAAGCAACGGTCGAACAGGATGGACTGGAAGGCTTTGAATTTTAGCTGCATAATTTAGAAGCAGCATTTTCCTTCTAAGGTGAAGTGGAGGTTCTTCGTGTGCTTCTACATACAGACTCTGAACAGGGGATGTTCTAAATGCACCCAGAGCAGTACGAAGGGCACTGTGTTGGATGATATTAAGTCTGATTAATGCACTTTTCCTAGCTGAAAATATACAATAGCACCATAGTCTAAACGAGACCTGATAATATCACAATACAAATGTAATAGAGTATCTATCAGCTCCCCATGTCATAGCAGAAATGGACTTCAGTATATTATGTTTCTTTAGACAAACAGTTCGGAGGTATGTGATATGTGAAACAAAGTTAAGTTTGGTGTCCAATATTAAACCTAGGAAATGAATATCACTGGTGAGAGGGGTCAAATGGTTTTTTAATCTGAGTTCCGGTTCCGGGTGCAGCTTACATTTTTTTCAGAATTGAACTGCAATTGTTTTTTTTCTGATAAACAATATCCATTCTGCATTGCCCATGTCTCCAACTTATTTATGGAAAGTTGCAGCTGTCTTTCAATGGTATGAATATTTTGTGAACGGCAAAATATAGTAAGATCGTCAGCATACATATATAGTTCTATAGTATTGGGGATGTTTGTATGTTATGGTGTTCGGTCTAAGTGAAAAAAGGATAGAGCTCAGTACTGATCCTTATGGGACACCTTCTTCTTCTTCTTGAGCGTAGGACTGAGAAAGTAGAGACTGATAGTGGACCTCAAAGGTTCTGTGTTTGAAGAAAATTTCTAATGAATTCTGGTAAGCGCCCTTGCAATCCTATGGAATGAAGTTCTCTCAATATGCCATACCTCCAGGTAGTGTTGAAAGCCTTTTCTATATCGAGACTTACCATTACAAGATGTTCATTTTTGACGTAAGCATTACGGATGTTAGCATTATGGCTTTCACCGTTAGATCCAAAGTGGTTCTGTTTTGTCAGAATCCAAACTGATTGTTGTTCATCAGTGCTTTAGTTTCAAGAACCCAAGTAAGATGTCTGTGTATCATTCTTTCTATGATTTTACTTAGGCAGCTGGTTAAAGAGATAGGTCGGTAATTTTCTGGAAGTGAGTGATCTTTTCCTTGTTTCAGAAAGGCTAAAATGATGGAGTGATGCCAGGAAGATGGATATGTACCTACAAGAAAAATTTGATTATCGAACATTAATAGTAAATTTAAGGCCTTATTGTTTATATGTTTCAGCATTACATAATATATTCCATTAGATCCAGCTGCATGATGATTTGGTGATCTATTTAATGCTGTTTGCAGTTCAAATAGGTTAAACGGTTGATTATAGGCAATATATTGCGTAGTATGAAATTTTATTTTGTACCTTTCAGCCAAAGCTTTGATTTTAAGAAAGGAGTTGCCATATGTTGAAGTGGCTGATGTTTGGTAGAAAGTCTATGCAAAGGCGTTAGCTATTTCTTCAGAAGAAGATATTTCCTGTCCATTTTTGATTAAGATGGGAGAAGGAAGGGGTGGATATTTCCCATTTAATCGCCGAATCTTTTTCCAGATGAGACGAACTGCTAGTATCCTTTGTAATAGTGGAGGCAAACTGTATCCGTGATTACTTTTTTGGCTTTTCTTCTAATTTTTCTAACTTCTGACTTGAGCCTTTTATACCGAATTAGTTTGTTGGTAGTTGGGAACTTCTGTAACAGGTTCCAAGCTTTATTTTTTTCCTTTTTGGCATTGGTACTAGCTTCATTCCACCAGTGTTTAAGGTTTTTGTGTTTACATGTGGAGGCTTGAGGTATTGCTTCAGAGGCTATGGTCAGTATTTGCCTGGTAATATGCTCTGTGACATCATCAATGGGTTGTAATCTGATCAACTGGCTATCAAAAGAAAGGCGGGTTGAAAACTTTTCCCAATCTGCTTTGGAGAATTTCCATTTTAAGTGTTTATCAGGGTATCAAAGTGTTTGAAACATTTTGATTCTGCATATGATGTGGAAGTGATCACTACTGTGTGGGTCATTTAAAACTGTCCATTCTATACTGGGATACAATATGGGGGAACAGAGAGTTAAATCAATTGTTGACATAGATCCAGTGAGAAGGTGAGTATAAGTATTTTCACTACTGTTCAGTAATGTTAGATTCAGTTAGTCTAGTATCGTCTCTATCAAGTGTCCTCTATTGTCCATGTGGTCTGATCCCCACAATGGATGATGCGCATTAAAGTCACCAAGGATATAAAAAGGTGGTGGTATTTGTGTTATGAGGTCTTCTAGTTCTTTGAACATGCACATTTTGTTAAGTGGAAGGTACAAAGATACTAGAGTTAGAATTTGCCCAATTGATACATGTATAGCAACAGCTTCTAAGTGGGTCTGAAGCGGAATGTTTCTAGATGGTATTTTACAGTCAACTAGAATTGCGAAGCCTCCACGTGCGGATAATGAAGAGTATCTTTTCTGTAAAATGTAAAATTTTTGATTGTTACTTGTGGAGTTAGATCAGTTTCTTGTATGCAAACGGCTATAGGACCATATCGGGAGATTAAATCATAGATGGCATCGGTATTGCTGCATAAATCTCTACAATTCCATTGTATAATGTTCTGCATGATTTTGATTTTATTGGCGCAAAAACGACTACGATTATACTGAGACAAGAAAAGATTAAAATATCAACAAAGATAAATTCTGTTAACCTTTAAAAAGGTTACCTCGTCAAATTTTTATTTGTTTATATATATATATGTATATATAAGGCAGTATCGGTTTAAAAGAAAATTATCCAATTTATATATGTGTATATATGTTAATAGCTTGTAAAAACTTAAAAACTGCTGACCCGTGGTCATTGTCTGATAAAATCTGACTGAGCGTATAAGGCTCAGTCGGATGAATAAAAGCGGTAAAATATATATTGTGAACATGGGTAAAATTAATGCAGTCACAAGACTCGCACATAGGAGGGTCATCTGCCCTCAGCAGAAACGAATGTGTCAGATGACTGTGTCCTATGCAGAGTCGAGCAAGAACAACTTCCTCGCTCCGATTCATGCGCAAACTGGACTGCCATGTTTCTTTTACAGGCTTTATCTGGTATAATTTATTTGTTCTCTCTCTCTCTCTCTCTCTCTCTCTCTCTCTCTATGCCATAGTTCTTGCCATTGGGAATATATCTTGTTGTGTATTATTTGCCTGTAGTCTGTATAGGGGACTGACAGGCAGCGATTATTAGTGGGAGCTGCTGATTTGGCTGCAGTGTCAGCCAAATCATTTCCCCTTATCCCAATGTGGCTAGGAATCCAGCAGAAGCGGATATTACATTATTATATTCAGCAGAGAATTTATCTTCTGCTGAACCCGACAGAGAACTGGATGAGAGTTGTGTCTCAAAGATAATAAAGCCTGTAATACACTCAAAGAATCAGAATATATTATTGACCTTTGGCTTGACAAGTTCGGATGTGATCCAAGGCTAACTCTATAGCATGCAGCTCTGCAGTGTATATGCTGGATTCACGAAGAATCTGCTGAGATATTATAGTGTCCGGAAAGACAACAGCAGATCCTACGCACGATTCAGACTTCAAGCCGTCTGTGTAAACGGGCAGGAAGTCTGAGTGCTCAGCTCGGTGTGCAGAATAGAGCTGCTGGTAGAGCAGCTCTATTCTGCACACCGAGGTTATCATGTGTAACGAGGTTATCATACGGTAGACAGATGATGGAGCTTCAGACTTTACCCATTTCTTAAAGGAAAAGTCGCATGATGGGGTATGAGCATACCAGGGTGGAAGAGTTTCTTTTGGTTGTGCAACCTTGTCTACCATGATGTTAAACTCTCCGAGTAGCTCTTGGACACGAATACCAAAAGGTCGATTGGCAGTCTGATGGATATTGTACAAGTTTTCCCAACTTGGCTCAAAAATGGATGTCCACATAGGATGGTCTGGTCTGGGTCTTTAAAGCATAGTTTAAAGACAACTGCTTACGTCGAAGGGATTACGGTGGTTCGTTTGCTTTGACGTATAAGCTCTGGACAGGAGATGTTCAAAATGCTCCAGTAGCGATACGGATAGCCTGATGGTGGACAGGGTCCAGCCATCGAAGGACACTATCTCTAGCTGAGGAGTATACCTGGGCCCCATAGTCTAATTTGGATCGTACAAGTGCACGATAAATACGTAGTAGGGTGCACCTGTCTGCTCCCCAACGCGTAGAGGAGAGAGAGAGAGAGAGAGCGAAGAATATTTAGTCTCCTCGTGCACTTTGTACGAAGTTGACGAATATGTTCTAGAAAGGTCAACTTTTTATCAAACACAAGTCCCAAGAATTTTGTGTCTGACACTACTGGAATAGCATTTTGTCTGAGCCTTAATTCTGGTTGAGGATGAAGATTACACTTACGACAAAAGTGTATGCAAACGGTCTTCTCCGGCGAGAACCTGAAGCCATTAGCAAGTGCCCAGGAATTAAGGCGATTGATGGCTTGTTGTTGTTGTTTTTTTGTTTTGGTTTTTAGGAGCATTAGCAACTAAGGCCATATTGCTCCAGGATATGCGGTGGTCATTCCTTAACATTTCCGCATCCTCCGTATTTGGTGGTGACGGCTCGAACCCCGGTCTAATCAAGAAGCGTGTGCTACGCACTGCTGCTCCTTCCCACCTGGCTACGGAGGCGCCTGATGGCTTGTTGCAGTTGTCTTTCAATAACCCTCATGTTGCATGACTGAAAAAATATGCTAAAGTCATCAACATAGAGGGCACTGTTTACAGTTGGAGGAAGTTGTTCTGTGATGGAATTTACTTTGATGGCGAAAAGCGTGACACTTAAAGCTGATCCTTGTGGTACTCCCTCCTCTTGGCTAAAGGAACGAGAAAGTGAGGATCCCACACGAACTTGGAAAGATCGATTGGCTAAAAAGTTTTTAAGAAAAATGGGGAGATGCCCTCTAAGACCAAGGCTATGCAAATCTTTTAAGATGCCAAATCTCCAAGTTGTGTCATACGCTTTCTCCATGTCAAAGAACAGACACCAAATGTTCACGTTTTAGGAAAAAATCCCGGATGGATGATTCCAGTCTAATTAAGTGATCAAGAGTTGATCTGTTTTTTCGGAAGCTGCACTGGATGCTGGAGAGAAGATCATTCGATTCTAAATACCACATTAACCATTCTCTCTAGGATTTTGCACAGACAGCTTGTCAGAGCTATAGGACGGTAATTAGTAGGGAGTTTAGGATCCTTTCCTGGTTTAGGATCCTTTCACAAAGGCAAGCACAAGTACGATGGCACCAGGAATCCGGAAATTGCTCTTTTATATAGATTCTGTTATGCAGAACAAGCAGGCGATCCATAGATGTAGGTGAGAAATGTTTAAGCATTTCATAATGGATGCTGTCGGGTCCAATAGCACTTGCCTTGGAATGGTAGAGAGCTCTTTTTAGTTCCTGCAGAGGGAGAGGCACATTGTAGGGGGAAAAAGGCCTTTAAATGTGAAATTTAGTGCCTCTTTTTCTCTTTTATGTTTCAGGACCAGGAACTCTGGGGAATAGGATGATATCCCAGAGATGTTTGAAAATGTTTCCCCAAGAGCATTGGATATTGCAGTGGGCTCTGTAATAGTGCATCTATTACAGTCTAGGATCGATGAAGGGTGGGATGTATATTTTCCCTTCTTTTTCAGATTTTATCCCAGACTACCTTAGAGTTGGTAAACTGGTTAATAGATAATGTAAAACGGATCCATGATTCCTTTTGACTCTGACAGGGAATGTAGCGTGCTTTGGCTCATGCATGCTTGAAGGCTATTAGATTAACAGTGGTAGGATATCGGCGGAATATCCCCCACGCTTTGTTTTGAACCTGTCTTGCTGCTGTGCATTGTGAATTCCACCATGGTTTGTGAAATGGCGGAAACTGGGCAGATGTTTTTGGGATGACATTCGCAGCTGCTTGGATGATATTTTCTGTGATGTGTGTTACTGCATCATTGATAGGCTCCTGACTGACGGTACTGAGGTCAAAATTTGCCCGATGTTGGAAGGCAGTCCAGTCAACCTGATCGGTCTTCCACCATGGTAACCTGAAAGGAAGACACGGTCTCACACTGTGTAACGAGGTTATCATACGGAAGTGATCACTTCCGTATGGGTTCTCCTCCACTTCCCAAGTGAGTGAAGGGAGTAGAGAAGGGGAGCAGATAGAGGGATCAATGGCAGAAAACGTATGGGCAGGCATGTGGAAGAAAGTGCTTGCTCCAGTATTTAGAAGGGAAAGGTCATTGTCATTTAGCATACGCTCCATGACTCATCCCCTTCCATTGATGTTAGCACTACCCCACAGGGTGTTATGTCCATTAAAATCCCGGAGAAGTAAGAAAGGGGGAGGCAACTGCTTACAAGATCATCAAGGTCTTCCTGGGAGATGCCAGTCCCAGGTGGCAAATAAATAGAGCACACGGTTAATAAAAATCCCACTGTAAGGCGAATTGCAACAGCCTCTATGCTGGTTGTAACTAGCAAGGGCTGAACTGGGGTCTGATTGCCCACAAGAATAGCCACTCCTCCATGAGCAGGACCATCCGCAATTCTATCCTTATGAAAAATTGTGATGTTATGCATGGTGGGATCATCATTTGCCTTTAGATAAGTCTCCTGCAAGCAAAAGCAAACTGGCTCATGCTTTTGCAGGAGGGCTTTGATGTCATCAGTATTTCGCCGGAATCCACGACAATTCCATTGTAGGAATTTAGCCATTATTTTGGCTTGGTGGGTCCATCAGGCGGCTTCCGGGGTACTGAGGGCTTACTTTTGTTAGTCTTGGATTTATCTTTTTTGGGAAAGAATGGACGCTATCCCGTGTCCATTTCTTCCTCCGCAAAGAGTTCCAAGACTGATTCGTCCGGTACCTCCTTATTCTCTACATCCATTGTTTCTGGTATCACGGGTGACTCTTCTGAACTTTGTGGCTTTTCCTTACCACGTGGTTTTGGTAGTGGTGGGGCACTAAGAGGTACGGATATAGGAGTGGCAGCTGATTGTAACATCCACCTCCGATTGATGTTACCTCTCCAGTTATCAATTGCCTCTCCATTCCTGAAATGCCTCGAGAAGTGCATCTATAATGATGTAGCACTCGCAATCTTTGCGCATAGGCCAGAACACACCCATTATGCCATGCCTAATAGATCTACGGTAACCTGCCTACAGTCATTATCACAGAAAATACTTCAGGCCTGGAATGACAACGAAGATCTTCACACCATTTTTCTCGACATGAAATCTGCTTTCGACTCAGTCCAAATAACACCCCTTCTTGCCTTATTTGAGAGATTCTATGGGATATCCGGAAAGATGCTCGAGATCCTCAATAGTTTGCTATCTAGGAGAATGCTTCACTTCGAAGGCGATGGCGTTAAAGTCACTAAAAGCGTCGAAGTAGGGATCCCACAAGGTAGTTGTCTCTCAGCCTTGTTATTTGCAGCAATATTCGTTCCACTAATGGATCAAATTCCAGCGTTCCTATCTTATGCTGATGATATTGTTTGCTATATGCCATGCAAACGCCATGTTGATCCTTCAAAAGAAAGACAAACCGCCTCTGAATCTGTAAACAGCTACCTAAATACATTCTATAAGTATGCTAAATTTTTTGGCCTGTCAGTCAATCCAGAGAAGTCAAACTATCTTATCTTTACGCCAAGTCGGATGACTTCTACTGATACTGCATCTTCTCTACTTCCGGTATTGGCAGGAAATGTCCTGACTCCCACAGACAGTGTCAAATTCCTAGGAGTAATCCTTGATGCCAACCTCACATATAAAAAACAAATCCAAGCTCAGTATTCCAAAGCCCTGAGAGCGTTCTGGGGAATGAAAATTGATCTGTGCAAAACACACAATAAGAAAATAATCAAGACGTACCTCGCAACTTATTTCTGTAGTGTACTCTCCTATGCTGTGTAAGTTTGGTCGGCGGCACCACCCACCAGCCTCAGGAAACTGTGGGGCCTCGAATTCTGGGTGCCGAAGTGGGCCAACTTGTGGTTGCACCAGATCTACACAACATCTAAATCTACTCTCTGCTGCAACCTGCAATATATGCCCATAGTCCACAGAGCCCATGTGCTAAAAATAAAGTCATTCCTTCATCTGTGCTCAGCTAAGCAGGATCACATCAACATCTGGAACACGGTTGGTTGGCGTTTGCCAGGCAGACATCTCTGTAGTACACCCTCCTTATGCTCAAGGCTCCAGCGGTTACAGAATTTCAAAAGACACTTCCCTAATGTGACTCTGGACACTCTCAACTCGCTCAACATCGACATTGACCTGTGGACGATAGACAAGGCATATCGAGATGGCATCTTGTCCCATCTTGCTGTTTGTGAAGGACATTTATGTAAGTGCCGATCTTAGTTAGCTGATGTAATTTCATGTTCAGCTCAACTTGTAGTCCTTTTTCGCTGTAATTACTACTTCATTCATTTTTACATTTTGACTATTATCTTTGCTTTGATCTATTAATTATTATTTAGTTATTATTATTATTTTATTTATTTATTTATTATTTTTTTAAAAATCAAAATCACTTGTATAAACAACTAATTGTAAGATTCCTCTGGCTTTCTGCGTAAGGAATCACTAGTGTATAAAATTTATGTTAATAAAGAATCTTATTACTTAGAATAGCAGCTGGCTGCCTGTCATTTTTTGTTTCAATTAAGAGGTCTACAGAACGGAGCCTATTAACTGATTTAAGGGAACCTGCAAACTCCTCTAACACATTCTGTATAAAAAAGGGTGACATTTTTCCAATCAGTTTTTCGCTGGTTGAATGGATAATTAAAAACCGTGGGTAAGTTCCTGATGGTATTTCACTTTGCTGTCTCTTTGTAGCAATAGCACAATCTGTATCTTCACCTATATTTACAGATAAGAACCGGGTTGGGACCCTCTGAAGAAACATGTTTATCAGGATTGTTTTTAAGTTGGTTCAGAGCCCGGGAGTGGGATGACAGGGCTATCGAGACACTATATCCACACCACTGTCAGCCTGAATCCTGTGTCTCGGATCATGGGGGTAGGTGCACGGCATTGACACGGATGACCTTTGCAGGCAAACTCACTAACCGATTGATCCTAGCCACGTCAGGGTTACCTATCTTGTCGAAGCATGGGCCAAAGTGACTCCTAAACTACCAGGATCCTCCTTTCCGAATTTCCATGGGTTGCAGCGCACGGCAAACACGCCGGATTACATTGATGCTAGCTGAACCTAGGCTGTCCCCTCACCACGTACAGGTGCCCAACATTGAGGGGTACTTATAGATCTGCAGATGTCCTACTCTTAATACCATTAGTACCAGCATGTACAGTGGTATTACCTTATGTGCTCTTAAAAGATGAATATGAACTTTTGCCCGAAGCAGATATACTTTGATCCTATTCCATCAATCCATTACTCATTTCACTGACAGTAGATTCACTGATAATAGCTACCTCCTGTGGGACCAGAGGTCTCTGATGTTCAGGAAGTCATCATGTTGACTGTTGTTCAAGCATGGGCTCTAGTGTTAACCTGTGACTGAGTGCTTAATGGTCCCTCTCTTATTCTTTCTTTCTTTAATCGCTCCTATAAGCCAATAGAATGCTGAATTTGCACTTAACTTCCTCATGATCTTTACAATGAACACACACAAAGACATCCTCCTTGGCTGTATCATGTCTGGCTAAAGGTAGCTCTTCAAAGAGACACCAAGTAGAGCATATTACAGAGCCCTGATCTATAAAAGAATTGCTGTTGGCAGTTCTCTCCTGAGTCAAAGTATTCCTGCTGCTTTGAGCCTTTTGCTTCACTGTCCTAGTGTGATGCTTGCCTCTAGTTTAAATTGTAAGAATATCAGACAAAACTAAAAGATACAAGTAAAACATTAGCATTGGCACATGATGCAAGAAAGCAAGCTTATATAGCATTACGCGGGGGGGGGAACCAACAAAATAAACCCACCCCTTATTTCACCCATCCACTCACTCCAAATGTTTGTCAAGTTCTGCCTTGAATTTATTTAAGCTATCAACTTTGTTCCATTCACTAATCTTGTTGCCCTTCTCTGTACTCGTTCCAACAGCTCTACATGCTTCTTAAAATGAGGCTTCCAGACCTGTACACAGTACTCAAGGTGTGGTCTGACCATTGCCTTATACAAGGGGACAATCATTCTCCCTGCTAGAAAAATTCCTGTATATCACTGACAAGACACCATGAGCTACTCTTGCAGACTGTCTGCACTGCTCAGAAAACTTCATATCTGCCTGCACAATTATCCCCATGTCCTTTTCATTCTCTAACACTGTCAGTGTGGTACCACAGAGTTAATACATTACTCTGGTATTACTGCTTCCCATATGTAGTACTTTACATTTGTCAATGGTAAACTTCATTGGCCACCTCTCAGCCCATCTGCTCAACTTTTCTAGATCCTGTTGCAGCAGTGTACTGTCAATAGCGTCATTAACAACCCAGCCAATATTCATATCATCTGCAAACCTGGACATTAAGCTTGATATACCATCATCAATATCATTTATAAATACAGAAAACAATAATGGACCCAACACTGAACCCTGAGGGACCCCACTAATAACATTAGTCCATGACGAGCAATGTGTATTGATTATCACTCTGTCTTCTCCTCCTCAACCATCCCTTTATCCATAGCAGCAATTTGCCTCCAATGCCACAATGCTCAAATCTGTGCAGCAGTTTTCCATAATCAGTAAAATCTATTAATCTTGTCGAACTTCATTGGCAATTAAATTATACTTTTAACTATACATATAACCACTTAGGTTACGTAACATAAATAATTAGTAAAAATAAATAATTAATACATAACTTGATACGGAAGTTATATAAAGGGATTTCGTAGATAACACTCGTTACTGAAACATAAATATTTCGTAGATAACACTCGTTACTGAAACGTAAATATTTTGTAGATAACACTTGTTACTGAAACATATATATTCGTAGCTAACACTCGTTACTGAAACATAAATATTTCGTAGATAACACTCGTTACTGAAACATAAATACAGTATAGCGTTATAACTGTGTTGGGATACAAGATTAGGATTTAATTTTGAACAGAAATTGAAATTTTATTTAAAGTAAATCGAAATAATGACTGAAACCAGAGCAGCAAAGCAAAAGGCTCAAGCTAATGGGAATGCTGTGGCTCAGGGGAGAACTGAGGGGGGCAGTTGTCCTCTGAATCACAGCCTTTTAAGATGCCCTATTTGCTTGATGTTTGCGGAGCAGTCAGGTATGGGACATGATACTGCCATGGGGGATATCTTTGTATGTGCGCGATGCAAGGAGTGTAAGGAAATCAGGCGACAACTCAGCGTTGTTATGGGCCTATATGAGAGCTTGAAGGACAGGGTGGATGCCCTCGAAGGATTACAAGTGAGGGACCCATCAAGCTCTCAGCTGCCCACACCAATGCCAGAGCTTGCACTTGGTCATCGCGCAACACAGCGGCAACCCCCAAAGCAGAATGCGCTGGTCCCAAAGGAACTAGTAGTTGTTGGTGACTATTGTCAGGGAAACATGCTTTGTAAAAAGGATAGGTGGAACAGGACCAGGGTATGTCTGCCAGGGGCAAAGGTTGATGACGTTGTAGAGCGGATATAATCTTTTAAGGGCACAAAAGGTGATATAGTTGTACACGTTGGCACTAATCATATTAAGAGTAGGAGACCAACGGAATTACTTAAGTACAGGTCACTGATGAAAAAAAGCCGTGAATTAGGGTTGAATTTGAAAGTGTCTGCAATTCTGCCCAGACATGATAGGAGGGAGTATATGATGAGAGCCCTGTCGATCAATTCGGCCCTGGAAAGATTGTGCAGGGCTCAAGGGGTAGAATTTTTTTCAGCCTGTTCTGTACTTGTTAATAGGAGAGACTGCTTCTACAGGGATGGGATACACTTAAATAGAAAGGGTGCAAGAATGTTTGCTGATGCTATCAAGGCAGTGTTAGGTGGGTCGGAAAACTGCTAGATTGGGGGGATACAAGGACTAATAGATTAACAGTAGCCACTGGCAGAGGAGAAAGTGATTCTTGCACTGCTTCTATTGGAATGAGCAGCAGCCTGGAAAATAAGATGCAGGATATTTCAGAGACTGCTGGGAATCATGGGGGTACAAGTGAACACATGGGTTGTGTTAGGGTGGCTAAGAGGAAGAGCAGGTGCATATATACTTGCGTGTACACCAATGCTAGGAATTTAGTAAATAAATTTGATGAATTTGAAGTATTGCTCAAAACATCAAAGGCAGATATTGTTGGGATTTCAGAGACGTTGTGTCACACAGATATAAGGAATGCAGAACTGGAATTTGGGGAGTACAATGTCTACAGAAAGGATAGACAGGATAGGAAGGGAGGAGGGGTTATGCTATTGGTTAAGAAACACATAAAATCCAAGGAAGTGAAGCCAGTCGACATCGTTGGACAGTGCAGTGTCGAGTCAGTTTGGTGTGACATAAGCATTGGGAGATAAAAATTGAGAGTAGGAGTGTGCTATAGGCCTAATGACTCTGATGAGTATAATAAGAAACTGTACGGAGAAATAGAGTGGGCCAGTAAATCAGAGAGTCTTATAATGGGGGATTTTAATTTCCCAGATATTGACTGGAATTTGGAGGCTGGTCATTCACACACTAGCAAGGCTTTTGTGGATTTATTGGATGATTGTTTTCTACATCAGCATGTTCGGGAGGCAACTAGAGGGAGTAATACTCTTGATTTGATTATCAGTAGTGATTCTTCATGCATTAAGAATCTGCAGATAAATGAACCACTAGGTGGCAGTGATCATAGTGTTCTGAAGTGGGAGTTACTCAAAGAGGTAACTACCATTAGGGGTAAAGGGAAGGGGTATTGCTTTCGTAAAGGCGACTACGCTGGACTGAGACAGTATTTAAATTCTATACAGTGGGATCAACTGATGATGTTACCAACAGCAAATTCAAAATGGGAAGCATTCAAAGAACTTATCTTGGAAGCTACTAGGCTTTACATACCAAATCAGAAATATTGTTCAAGGTTTAGGCCTAAATGGATGTCAAATGAACTAATGAGGCATATGGCAGAGAAGAAAAATGCATGGGATACATACAAGTTGATCTGTAACCAAGTTACAAAGGAGGTTAGGCAGGTGAAGGCAGATTACGAGAGATCCTTGGCAAGGGATGTGAAGAAAAACAGCAAAGAGTTCTTTACTTATGTAAACTCTAGAAGGAAGGGGATGAATCAGATCGGTCCACTTGATATCGATGAGAGAGGGGAATGCCAGAGGTGTATTCAACTCTGGCAGTAAGCTAGAGAATCTTGTAATAACTGAGAGTAAAGTGGAGGAGAAATTGTTGAAGATAAACACAAGAAAGGCACCTGGGGTGGATGGGATCTATCCAGTTATATTAAAGGAGGCAGCAAAGAAGTACCCATGGACTGGAGATGTGCAAATGTGACCCCAATTCACAAAGGAGGATCAAAGGCTGACACAAGTAATTATAGACCTGTGAGTTTAACTTCTGTTCCCGGAAAATTAATGGAGGCACTGGTTAAAGAAGCACTGCAGGATCATCTAGACAAGACTTCAGTTATAGCTCGGACACAGCATCGTTTTGTTAAGGGGAAGTCTTGCCTGACCAATTTGATTGGATACTATGATGCAGTCACAAAAGAACTGGATGCAGGGAATAACTTTGATATTATATACTTGGATCTTAGAAAGGCTTTTGATACTGTTGCACATGGAAGACTGCTGCACAAATTGGAGCAGTGTGGCATTGGAGGCAAATTGCTGCTATGGATAAAGGGGTGGTTGAGGGGGAGAAGACAGAGAGTGGCAATCAATGGACACTGCTCATCGTGGACTAATGTTATTAGTGGAGTCCCTAAGGGTTCAGTATTGGGTCCTTTATTGTTCTCTGTATTTATAAATGATATTGATGATGGTATATCAAGCTTAATGTCCAAGTTTGCAGACGATACGAAGGTTGGCAGGGTTGTCAAGGACACTACTGACACTATGCTGCTGCTGCAACAGGATCTGGAAAGGTTGAGCAGATGGGCTGAGAGGTGGCAAATGAAGTTTAACACTGACAAATGTAAAGTACTACATATGGGAAACAGCAACCCCAGAGCAACGTATCAACTCTGTGGTATTACACTGACAGTGGTAGAGAATGAAAGGGACCTGGGGGTGGTTGTGCAGGCAGATATGAAGTTCTCTGAGCAGTGCAGATGGGCTGCAAGAGTAGCTCATGGTGTATTGTCAATGATATATAGGAATTTTTCTAGCAGGAATAAGGAGGTGATTATTCCCTTGTATAAGGCAATGTTCAGGCCACACCTAGAGTACTGTATACAGGCCTGGAGGCCTCATTTCAAGAAGGATGTAGAGCTTCTGGAACGAGTACAGAGAAGGGCAACAAGATTAGTGAATGGAACGAAGGGGTGCTCTTACGAAGAAAGGCTTAAGTTTTGCGAATTACAGTGTCTGGAGACTAGGCACCAGCAAGGTGATCTGATAGAGGGTGTACAAAGCCTTGAATGGTTTGAGCATGCTCAATGCTTATGGGATTCTTCCTCTTGCTCAGAATAATCACCTGAGAGGGTATAAATTCAAACTGAGGAAAGACAGATGTAGGATAGATGTGCGAAAATTTGCCTTTAGCCAGTGGGTGGTTGGTAGGTGGAACAGACTTCCATCCCTTGTCGTGGAAGTTGATAGCCTAAATAAGTTTAAGGCTCAGCTGGACAGGTATTTCGAACGAACAGAGGGGTGAAGTGGAAGTGGTTATTTTTTATTTATTTATTTTACTTTATTTTTTTTTTTGGCTGATGCTGCATAAGCTTGCTTTCTTGCATCAAATGCCTCTACTAATGCTAATTTCATCCAAACCAAGTCAGGAACCATCGCTAGGTGGTCTATTATTTAACCTTGAGATATTTGGTCCTTCAGGTTGTCACAGACATTATCTCAGATATTCCAGACAAGCTGTACTTGCTACCTGGGAGTCTAAAACGCTGATGGAACTGATATTCGGGTGACACTCGAGTCAAGTGGACCCAATTTCGGCGAAGTTCGGATGGTCTGTGACAGCCAAATCCTCTGCTTGCACCTTCACGATGGTGAGACTGTTAGTAATCCTGGGTATAAGCTTGCTTTCTTGCATCAAATGCCTCTACTAATGGTAATGCTAATAACAGTATCAAAGGCTTTTTTAAGATCCAAATATATGATATCAAAGTTATTCTTTGCATTCCTTTGTGACTATCTTTGTGACATAGTATCCAATCAAATTAGTCAGAGAAGAGTTCGCCTTAACAACATTTGTCAATGTTATGCCCCATGCTGTGTCCGAGCTATAACTGAAGTCTTGTCTAGATGATCCTGCAATGATTCTTTAACCAGTGCCTCCATTAATTTCCCCGGAACAGAAGTTAAACTAATAAGTCCGTAATTACATGTCTCGCCCTTTGATCCTCCTTTGTGGATTGGGGTCACATTTGCACATCTCCAGTCCATGGGTCCAGGGAAGCTCTCATAATTTTGGCTAAGGGTTTGCTTACTTCCTTTGCCGCCTCCTTTAATATAACTGGATAGATTCCATCAACCCCAGGTGCCTTTCTTGTGTTTATCTTCAACAATTTCTCCTCCACTTTACTCTCAGTTATTACAAGATTCTCTAGCTTACTGCCAGAGTTGAATACACCTCTGGCATTCCCCTCGCTGAATAACTCCTCATGTGTGAATGTCAATGCAAAATATTCATTTAGTTTGTTAGCTACCTGAGCAGGATCATCAACAGTTGACCCATCGATATCAAGTGGACCAATCTGATTCATCCCCTTCCTTCTAGAGTTTACATAAGTAAAGAACTCTTTGCTGTTTATCTTTGCATCCTTTGCCAAAGATTTCTCATAATCTGCCTTTGCCTGCTTCTTTGTAACTTGGTTACAGACCAGCTTATATCTGTGTCACATGTTAATTTATATGTATCCCATGCATTTTTCTTCTTAATTGGTTCATCTGACATCCATTTAGGTCTAAATCTTGAACAATATTTCTTTGTTGGTATGAAAAGCCTAGTAGCTTCCAAGATTAATTCTTTGAATGTTTCCCATTTTGAATTTGCTGTTGGTAACATCATCAATTGGTTCCACTGTATAGAATTTAAATACTGTCTCAGACCACCGTAGTCACCTTTACAAAAGCAAAAACCCTTCCCTTTACTCTTGATGGTAGTTACCTCTTTGAGTAAATCCCACTTCAGTACACTGTGATCACTGCCACCTAGTGGTTCCTTTATCTGCAGATTCTTGATGCATGAAGAATCATTACTGATAATCAGATCAAGAGTATTACTCCCTCTAGTTGCCTCCCGAACATGCTGATGTAGAAAACAATCATCCAATAAATCCACCAAAGCCTTGCCAGTGTGTGAGTGACCAACCCACAAATTCCTGTCAATAATGGGGATATTAAAATCCCCATTATAAGACACTCTAATTTACTGGCTCACTCTATTTCTCTGCACAATTGCTCATTATTCTCATCAGATTCATTAGGCCTATAACACACACCTATTCTCATTTTTCTTTTCCCAGTGCTTTTGTCACACCAGACTCAACATTGCATTGTCCACCAACATCAATTGGATGCACTTCCTTAGATTTTATGTGTTTCTTAACTAACAGCATAACCCCCTCCTCCCTTCCTGTCCTGTCTATCCTTTCTGTACACATTGTACTCTCCAAATTCCAGTTCTGCACTGCTTATATCTGTGTGACACCATGTCTCTGTGGCGCCTCCGTAGCCAGGTGGGAAGGAGCAGTGCGTAGCACACGCTTCTTGATTAGACCGGGGTTCGAGCCCGTCACCACCAAATACGGAGGATGCGGAAAGGTCATTCAGGGAATGACCACCGCATATCCCGGAGCAATATGGCCTTAGTTGCTAATGCTCCTAAAAACCAAATAACAACAACAACAACCATGTCTCTGATATGGTGCCACAATATCTGCCAACAATATCTACCTTTGATGTCTTGAATAGCACTTCAAGCTCATCGAATTTATTAACTATACTCCTAGGATTGGTGTACAAAGGGTACTAGGAAAGTTTTGCAATATGACGCAACAATGAATCACAGGAAGCTGCTTGTTGCTGCATGTTGAGACATGTTCATACGTGCATAGTAGCCGCCGCGCCAAGTCGATGGGCTCAGTTATTCATTAGTAGTGAGAGTGTAAAGTGCTTGCGATGGCATCGTGGTCACGAAATGAGATAAGGACAGTTTTGCAGTATAATTTCGTGCGTGGTTTAACCATAGACCAGTGCTTAGAAGAAATGACTCTTGCACTAGATGATGATTGTCTACATCGTACAACTATATTCAGGTGGTATAGAGAATTCCAAAGGGGAAATTTCACACTGGAGGATTCTGAGAGGCTGGGAAGGCCACGAACGTCAGTTACGGAGGAAAACGTTACTGCTGTGTGGAAAATGCTTGTCGAAAATAGGCGAGTGACCTACCAACAGATAGAGGATACTTTGGGCCTAAATGCACCAGCAATTCGTTCGATTCTGCCAGATTATTTGCACATGAAGAAACTTTGTTCTCTCTGGGTGCCGCATCAACTGACTGAAGAACAGATGACACGACGTGTGACTTGGTGGCGGGAGATGTTAAAAAAGTTTGATAAGGGACAATCTCGGTATGTGAACAACATCGTGACAGGTGACGAGACTTGGCTGTACTATTACGATCTGCCGACCAAGGCTCAAAACAAAGTTTGGGTCTTTGATGATGACGACACACCCGTAATTGTCAGAAAATCCCGATCTGTAAAGAAGAAAATGATAGCTGTATTTTTCAAATCGAGTGGAATTGTGGAACGTGTCGTTTTGGACACGCAGAAGACAGTCACAGCTAAGTGGTATACTGAACAATGCCTGCCTAAAGTCATTGGATCTATGAAGAACCTGCGGCCAAATTCAAGAATGGACACCTGGTACCTCCATCACGATAATGCTCCAGCTCACCGCGCTAAAGCCTGCACCGAATATTTGACCACGACAGGACTGAAACGTCTCGAGCACCCTCCCTACAGTCCAGACCTTGTCCCTGCGACTTTGCACTGTTCCCGCATGTGAAAATGAAGCTAAAAGGGAGGCGGTTTTCCAGTGATGAGGACCTTCTACGGGCTTGGGACAACGAGTGTGCTTTACTCCCTAGTGAAACTTGGCAGAACTGGTTTAAAGATTGGTTTCGGAGGATGGAGAGGTGTATTGAATGTAGAGGAAATTACTTTGAAAAAATTAAATAAACAAAGCTGTATTGTAAAACTTTCCTAGTACCCTTTGTACATGCACCTGGTTGTCCTCTTAGTTACCCTAACACAGCCCATCTATTTACTTGTTCCACTATGACTCCTAGCAGTTCTGGAAATTCCCATTGCCTTGCTTTCCAGGCTGCTGCTGAATTGCACTTCAATAGAAGTAGTGCAAGAATCACTTTTACCTCTGCCAGCGGCTATTGTTAATCTATTAGGCCGTGTATCCCCCCAAGCTAGTAGTTTTCCAACCCACCTAACTCTGCCTCGATAGCTTCAGCAAATATTCTTGCACCCTTTCTGTTTAAGTGTATACCATCCCTGTAGAAGCAGTCTCTCCTGTTAACATGCACAAACCAGGCTGAGAAAAATTCTACCCTTTGAGCCTTGCACAATCTCTCCAGGGCCGAATTGATTGACAAGGCTCTCATCATATACTACCTGCTATCGTGTCTGGGCAGAATTGCAGACACTTTCAAATTCAACCCTAACTCATGCCTTTTTTTCAGTATTGTCTTGTACTTGTTAAGCAATTCTGCCGGTCTCCTACTCTTAATATCCTTAGTGCCAATGTGTACAACAATATCACCCTTTGTGCCCTTAAAGGATGATATTTGCCCTACAACGTCGCCAACCTTTGCCCCTAGCAGACATACCCCTGGTCCTGTTCCATCTATCTTTTTTGCACAATATGTTCCCTGTTTCCCTGATAATAGAGTCACCTACAACAACTAGTTCCTTTGGGACCAGAGAATTCTGCCTTGGGGGTTGCCTCTATGTTGCGGAATGTTCAAGTGCAAGCTCTGGAATTGATATGGGCAGCTGAGAGCTTGATGGGCCCTCAATTTAAATCCTTCGAGGGCATCCACCCTGTCCTTCAAGCTCTCATATAAGCCCATAACAATACTGAGTTGGTGCCTGATTTTCTCACACTCCTTACATTGCACACACACACAAAGACATTCCCCTTGGCAATATTATGTCCCGTTCCTGATTGCTCCAAAAACATCAAACAAGCAGTGCATTTCAATAGACTGATTCAGAGGACAACCGCCCCCCCCCCCCTCAGTTCTCCCCTGAGCCACAGCACTTCCACTAGTTTGAGCCTTTTGCTTTGCTACTCTGGTCTGAGTCATGATTTCTATTCAAGTTCAATAAAATTCCAATACAAAATATAACCCTAAACCTATATCCCAATGCAGTTATAACACTATATATATGTATTTCGGTATTGAATATTATCTCCGAGTTACATTATATGACTTTCTTATCCCCTGTCAACTTATATGTATTAATTTGCTACATTTGTAATAACTAGGTCGCTATATTTTACTGATTAATTGATACTACTATACTCACTATCTAGTTTTCCGTTAAATCTTACACTAGCACATGTTGTATCGTATAACAATGGCGGCAAGTTACGAACGGTTAATCTTCGGACACGAGGTATTATTTACTTTCCAAATCGCGCTCTCTAAATTCAAAATAAACCACGGAGCTTGACTAGGTCTATAAGCTCCTTATAGAAAATAATTTAAGCTAACAATTAAGTCAATAAAGTGGCTAAGTATAATTAAAAACTTATGTTTGAGGGAGCTGCAAAACCTGTCCACACGTGGATTTGATACCCTTACCGATACTAAGTAACTTACAAAGTAACCTATATAATGTAGTATAATGAATATAATACATTATACTACATTATTATTCAGCAGTAGTACGTACTATGCTATTTTAAGTTACGTACTATGTGACACAGTCATGTTATGAGATCGTGTTTGTATTGGCATATATGAGCTGCTACCCAAAAGTTCTAGAAATCTGAATGTTGTACGGGAACTAAGTCTAGTATGGACTTGTGGCGCTACGTAACACTGCATGCATCCTTTGAGCATCAGTGTGCCACATGCTTTTGGGCTGGACAGAGTCACTGAATATTTATGCATGGATATTTGGCTGTGTGTGTTTTGCAAACTTTGCAATTGTTGCAATGGATCACGCGAGAGAGCAACATGCTTGCATCAAGTTTTGTTTCCTTCTTAACAATACAGCAGCAGAAACCCATAAGAAGTTGAAACAAGCTTTTGGTGACAATGCCTTAGGCCAGACACAGACCTACTATTGGTTTAACCATTTTAAAAATGGTTGACTGTTGGTTGATGATGACGATCACTTTTAAGAATTGTGGTCAAGTTCGTGCCACAGTTACTGAGTGAAGACCAAAAGCAGCATAGCGTGGAAGTTAGCAAAGATCTTGAAGGGGCCAGGAGTGATCAAAACCTCCTTTCTACGGTCGTCACTAGTGACAAGAGTTGGGTATATGGGTATGAATCAGAAACCAAGCAAAAATCATCCCAGTGGAAGAGCCCATCTTTGCCCTAACCGAAGAAAGCCAGACAAGTGAGGAGCAATGTGAAGTTCACGCTGATCTGTTTTTTGGACATTGATGGAATTATCCATAAGGAATTCATCCATCCTGGCCAGATCGTCAACGCAAAGTTCCACTCCGATGTCCTGAGGGGGTTAAGGGAAGCCATCAGGAGGAAACGTCCAGAGAAGTGGTGCATAAAGAACTGGGTCCTTCATCATGACAATGTGCCAGCCCACACATCTCTCGCTGTGGCTCGGTTTTTGGCATCCAACAATGTGACAATTGTCCCCCCCCCCTTATCTGTTAGACTTAATCGCCTGCGACTTCTTCCTCTTCCCAAGAATGAAAATCAAGCTGAAGGGTTGAAGATTTGATAAAATAGAGGATATCCAAACCGAATCACAGGCACTGCTGAACACTATGATGAAGGACTTGCAGGATGCATTCAAATCATGGGAGAAGTGCTGGGATCAGTGTTTACGCTTTCAAGGGGACTACTTTGAAGGTGACGGTGGCGAATAAGACCCAGGGTGAATCTAATTTATTTTATAAATACATTTCAGGAACTTTTGGGTAGCACCTTGTATTTATAGTTTATGGACTTAAACTTCTAATATTAACTACACTCCCATGGAATTATAGAGACGATTACTAAATTGGAATTATATTGTTCTATAAAAATACTATAACTGATAGTATATTTATATCCTTCTTATACAGATACTCTAACAACTGTGGCTATATTGTTGTTATATTGATACAGCCGGAAAAATTCAAAATGGGGTGCACAACCTAATACCTTAAGAACAACTGCCTTGGCATTATGCTACTCAGTTGCCACTCCACACATGCAAAGAAGATAAATGTAGCACTGAATGATAGTTGCCACCTGATAACCGGCTGTTTAAAGGCTACTCCAGTCGAGAAGCTATACACCCTTGCAGGTATTGTTCCACTGGATGTGAGACAGAAGATACAAGTAAGCACCGAACTATAAAAAGACAGAAAATCTATTACACCCAACATTCAAACAACAACCTTCTATTCAAAGGCTGAAATCAAGAAGAGAATTTCTCGTTACAACAAATGAACTGTTTGCCCCACCACCCTTGGGAGCAAGAAGTGAACATACTCAAGATTGGATGACCCTACAAAAAAAAAAAAAAAAAAAAAAAAACTTACCCCTTGACACCTGACAGACAGAAATTTTGGCTAACAGTCTTAGAACTGGTGTGGGTACAATTTGAAGAAATAGAGTTTCCAACCCCAAATTTCAGGAATGGAACAAACAACAAAGCATCTCATCAGCTACACCTCTTGCTCCTTCAACTTGCAACACGTTTGACCTCTTGAAGGCTACAGAGAATGCTACTAAAGTGGCTCATTTCTGGTAGAAATAGCGTAAAGAACTTTATCCAGACATTTTATTTTGTATTACTATATATGTTTATGCTATTTAGCTATTTGTCTATTGGACCCTTTTTTTTTAAAATAAAGACTGTATGTTACCTAATACTGCATTTGAATGTTTCCATATTGCTTCCTCGTATGTTCCGACACGAAATAAATAAATAAAAGACATAGTAACAATGATTGTAAACTACAACTTTCATTTTTTTTAAGCAGTTTTGAAAACCAAGTGAAGAACAAATTAATCAACTTTATCACATAAACGCAAATACCAATTGCACTACTAATTTCTATAAAAATAACAAAATCAATAAATTTTATGTAATAAAAAATTAACTTAGCACAAAAAATGATCTGTTCACCATAATCTCAATGGCTTTTACTGCCTGAGTTATTTTATAGCAGTTAACATAAATAGATTATGATGTATCAAGTTACATTACTGTTCGTAAAGTGAAATTAGCATTAGCATTAGTAGAGGCATACGATGCAAGAAAGCAAGCTTATGCAGCATCAGTCAAAAAAAAAAAAAAAAAAAAAAACCAAAAACTCCCCATTTCATCCCTCCACTCGTTCCAAATGCCTGTTCAGCTCAGTCTTAAATTTATTTAGGCTGTTAGCTTCCACAACAAAAGATGGAAGTCTGTTCCACCAATCAACTAGCCGCTGGCTAAAGGCAAATTTCTGCACATCTATTCTACAACTATCTTTCCTCAATTTGAAAGTGCCCCCTCAGGTTCTTAGTCTGAGAAGACGAAGAATCCCATCAGCATTTAGCTTGCTCAACTCATTCAAGGCCTTATACACCTCAATCAGATCACCTCGCAGGTGCCTATTCTCCAGGCGCTGCAATTTGCAGAACTTAAGCCTTTCTTGGTAAGAGCACCCCTTTGTTCACCTCACCAATCTTGTTGCCCTTCTTTGTATTCGTTCTAGTAACTCTACATCCTTCAAAAAAGGAGGCCTCCAGACCTGTACATAGTAATCTAGCAAAATTCCTATATATCATTGACAAGACTCCATGACCTGCCCTGGCAGCCCGCTCTGCACTGTTCAGCGAACTTCATATTTGGCTGCACAATTACCACCAGGTCTTTTTTCACTTTCCACTTCCCTGAGTGTAGTACCACCCAGTTCTACGTTTCTCTTCGGTTATTACTACCCATAAGCATTACTTTGCATTTTTCAATGTTAAACTCCAGTTGCCACTTCTCAGCCCATTAAATATCCATAATCATCACTTCTTAAATATCCATGGATATTTAAGAAGTGATGATTAACACAAGTATTAAATGACTTTCTGCAGAATTCTAAGAATATTTAAACATATTTAAATATTTAAACTAACAAACAGAGTAAAGAAAGTATTATAGTCTTTCCTTACATTATCTCTAAAATGCATAAAAAGTTCATAAGTGAAAACTTAAGTGACATATAGGTACTGAAATATTCAAGTTTAATTTTCTATAGTCCTAAAAGAAAAGTTTTTACGAAAGACAGTGCAATTGCTACAATGGAACATCTTTAAGTGGTAAACTAAAAATATTTTAGTAGTTGACCTGTTCACAAATCAACTACCTTGAATACAGGCAGTTCCCGCTTTATGGGTTTACGAGTTTCTTTTTTTCGATTCAACAAAATCGAAAATATGAACATTAATAATAAATTCATATTCACAAATTCATATTATGGTAAATATGGCGACAATGTAAAAACTGTTTAAACACAGAAGGAATGCAAACATGTCCATTTTTTGTATGATGCAAGAACCTTATAAAGTTTTTGTATTTTACCTTTAAACTCACAGTCCAATTTCCTGATTTGACTGTTTAGAAAGTTGCAATGTAAACAATTCCAGATTAATTACATATAAAACATTAAAATTTTCAATATCAATGATAAAAGAATTCAGCAAGGAATGAATCTTATGTATAACATATTATGTGTCTATACAGGGTGATTCACTACCAGTGCGACAAACTTGCAGGAGGTGCAGGGGGCACAAAGACGAATCAGAATCACATAGCATTGCAGGGTCCAAAATGCCTTCGTCATGCGGTAGAGGACGTTGAACGGGAGGTCGCGTGAACAGCGATCCCGCTGGAAGTCAGCATTTGCGAACCAGTTCCCGAGACAGTAGGATGGACAAGTATTCAAACGTTGAACTGGCCGACAGGCACCCCGCGTAGGAAGCTGCGGACTGTAACAGGTGTGCCGCTCTGCGCTTGTACCAGGAACGTTTCCTGCACAGGCGTGCTCCTCATCATACGATTTTCGCACGTGTGCACAGAAGGTTACGTGAGACTGGTTGTTTTACGAGAGGTACCATGAATTGAGAGCGAACAACGAGGATGCCAGACAATGAGGAGAATGTCCTACGTCTTGCAGAAGGCAATCCGAGTATGAGTACTCGAGCGATAGGCCAACTATTGGGTATTTCCCAATCCACTGTATGGAGGATACTGTCAACAAACCAAATGAGTTCATACCATCTGCAACGCATCCAATAATTGGAGCCTGCGAATTATCCACTCCGGAGGACTTTTGCTACTTGGTTTCTTCAACAGAAACGGTTCGCAAATGCTGACTTCCAGCGGGATCGCTGTTCACGCGACCTCCCATTCAACGTCCTCTACCACATGACGAAGGCATTTCGGACCTTGCAATGCTATGTGATTCTGATTCGTCTTTGTGCCCCCTATACCTCCTGCAAGTTTGTCGCACTGGTAGTGAATCACCCTGTATAACTGATTTTGTTTCACAATGTTAGACTTCTAGTTCCTTTAATTCCACAATAATTTCTGCTGCTACTGTTGCATATTTCCTTATAATTCAATAAAGTGTCTTGCTGCTCTGATGTTCCACTTCATCACTATATCATCTTTAATTCCATCCATGGTAATGCAATTCAAAACCTGTTATTTTGATACCACTATTTGGCATATAATGGCTTCTAGCTGCCACTGCAAAATCTCTAATAAGAACAACACAATTTTAAAAAAATCTTGGAATAGTTCTTGCCTTACTGGAATCTAATTATAGTATTTCTCTTACTTTGGCAATGCTACTGCTCTGAACTGTAATGAAAATCATTACAGTACTGGTACTGGATATTTTAGTAGTGCTGAAAGTAACAACAAACAAAAGCACTGATTTTTTGTTGAATAGAGTATGAAAAGTAGTCTTAATTCAGGAAAAAAAAAAAAAAAACCCTTGAATACAGGCAGTTCCTGTGTTACGAGTTTGCGGGTTTACAATTCCCCCCCCCCCCAAGTATCAACAAAATCGAAAATATGAACATTAATTGCAATAAATAAGTGCTAAATTGATAAATACAGTATTTCAAACTACAGTACAATATAGCAGATTATATTACCTGGCAACAGGTAATATAATCTGTTATGGTTACTGAAACCACTATGTGGTTTTCAAGAAAGGAAGAATATTTCCTAGTATTGTTTTCCTCCTATAAAATTAGAATTACTTTATTTTTTGGGAAAATCCTCATATGATAAAGCTTAAGCATAAATCTGTATGTGCAGTGATAATATTACTATAAACAACCTTACTTAAAAATATTAACCATCTAATCCAGTGGTATACTTTTAGATAGAAAAATAAATATGCTTACAGATGTCAATATTATCTTTCCCTAGGGCAACTAAAGACAAGAAAAGTATTTCTCTGTATATGCTGTGGTAACGCTCCTTAATTCCTTTTGCTGAATGGCGTTTCCTTCGTTCATTAATCAGCATGTTAATTGGTGAGAGCAGATCATTGCATCTAATTCTAGCTAAGATCTGTCGCATCAGACTAATATGAGATTAACAAAAAGAAGATAAAAGAGAATTAATATTCAATTATTATACAGTATATTTTATAAATTAAATATGAAATGCAACTTTTTTTTTATCAAGAACGGAAATTATTTATGCATTAATTAATAAATAAGTTGCTGCTTTTAAATATTTAACTAGTATTCTGAATAAAAGTATGTGCATGTGTAATATAAGGACTAAATTATACAAACAGCTCAACCACCAAAAAAATCAAATATGTTCATATGAATATATACCCAATTCTGAATGAGTACAAAACTATGGCCATTTGAATGGTGGGAAATAACAAAATAATTAAAATAAATAAGAATGAGCGGATACTTACTTTGTAAAATTTTTATCCACACTATAAACGTGTCTGCTCATTCTTATTTATTTTATTTAATGAGCTTTTTTTTATGGAGCTCCGAATGGTTATTATTTTTAACCATTCAGAACTCCATAGCCATTTTTTAAAATCCAAACAGCCATGATGCTAATAAAAAATATATAAAATAATTAAAATAAATAAGAATAAGCAGGCACATACTTGGTAAAATATTTATTCACACTAAATGTGTCTGCTTCTTATTTATTAGGTGCATTAGCATATATGCATAATGTGCCTATTGTTTTCACTGTGTCTGTCTGTCTGCATGTAATAACTAAACTCCTAATTGGAAGGATTTTCATATTTGCTATTTCAGAAAAAATTATCAATCCATCAAAAATTTCATTAAAATTGGATAAGAGAAATCCAGCAATTATTACTTTTTTTTGTCTGTTTATCTGCATGTAATAATTTGACTCCCAGTGGATGGATTTTTATGAAATTTTATAATTATCCCTGTTAGAGAGATATGCAGTGCAATCCTATATTTTATTAAAACTAGACCATCAGAAATCCAAAAATTATTACTTCTCTGTCTATCCATCTGATGTAATAACTTAACCCACCCTGGACAAATTTTCATGTTTGTTTGTTTATGGGCTTTACAGCACAAGGGCATCAAGGCCATAATGCGCCACAAATTTTCATGAAATTTTATATTTGGTGCTTGATTTATCGAGTCCTTCCCATTATCATTAAAATCAGACCAAGAGAAATTCATAAATTATTTCTTTTCTTTTTCCCATACATATCACATAGGCTATCCACACTGTATATTGTAAATGAAGAACTGCATATTATGTTTGTTGGAATACACTGATTGGAGGAATGAATGGGCTAAATCAGATATGCAGCAACAAAATTCTTTCAATTCAAAGATAAGAGTTGTTGCTTTTTTAGTATGTTTTTTTTTTTTTTTTTTTTTTTTATAAATCATGAATTTTTACTATTTGCTAACACACCTGAAATGTAATGTAATGCATACATTAACTGATCTGTGATTTTATTATAGTGAACTATTTTAAAACTCCACAGCTGTTTTTAAAATCCAAACAGTCACAGCCAGGTAACCATTCAGAATTGATCACAACAATAATAATAATAATAATAATAATAATAATATCTAATATCTACTTCCCCCAAGGTTGAAGTGACAGCTGAGACAGATAGTGACACCATCTAGTGTTGCTTCCAAGAACTACCACTAGATGCAAGCTGAAGCTAAACAGGTCCACCTCCATAGATGGACGATGACATCCAAGAGAAGTAATAATCATACTGCATTGAGTGTGGTGCAGGGCAGGATAAAGTCATGCGCATCAGGTCTTGGGCATAGGAGTCAGAGAAAGTCTCTCAAGGAACACTGTGGAGCAAGTAGTGCTGTCCCCTCCATATGGCTATCACAAGGGAAAGCCAAAGTCCACCCAGCCCATGCAACCAACTGTAAGTCATTCCTGTGCAACTGCACTAGTGAGGAAGTGAACCCAGGGAGGAAGAAAACGCAAAACACAACGTGGAGCATTGAAAGGAATATGTTCATCATGTGAACATACTAAGAAATAACCAAGCTAGAGACCGATATGACAATGTATAGGCGAGAGTACATACCAAGCGGTTCGAATGATTGCTGGATATTCAGGTCACTGAACAGTGGACCCGGAAAGGACCACAGTCACTAAGAACCCGATAGCTCCTGCTATCTTTGAAAAAAATCAAGCAGGACATGAGTGACCAACTAAAAAGAACAAAGAATATGGACAACATGGAACCAGAGGAAGAAGAGCAAGAAGAAATACAATCTAGAGCAGCTGAAGTGGAAAGAAATTAGGTCATTATAACCAGAATAGAAGATGAGTGGAAGAAGGCCCTAACAGAATTCAAGGAAATGGACCCCACAAAGACCCACGTGATACCAAAGCAGTGAACAAATAGAATCCTGTAGGGAGTGACAGACCACCTCAATCGACAAATAATACCACATTACCTTGACAACAATGGTGCAATATTGGAGGCCATCCACACAGCCATATACAGTAGACTGTTGAAATAACAGCACCCCAAATAATGGAACATTCAAGCTAATGGCATACTGAGATCAGTTGTTTACATATAGTACAGATGTCTTGCAGTGCTGAAAAAAGAAAACGGCAAGTCAAGTGATTACTGTATTTGTTTACATTCACCATTTTGAAAGTGAATTTTGTATATCACAGATTATACTGCTGTTTTACATTTATTTTAAATTAAAAACCCCTCACTATGGCTCCTAAAGTTCATAAACCTCATACAGAGAAGAAAAGAAGAACAACATTAAAACTTAGTGACAAACTCGATATAATCCAAACTATTACATTAGGGTCACCTGGAAATTTAATTTATACATCCATGTGTATTGTGTCTGCAAACTGCATGTGTTCTCTAGTCTATTTGCCTGTTTTGCAGAATGAAAAACCCCAGTTTCTGGGGGAACCTTGCTACCTATGCCTGAGATTGACTAACTGAGCCATGGAGTGAAAAGAGCCCATAAAAGTCCCTTGCACCATTGATGGGATTTGAACCTGGGCCTTTACCACTCGATGATGCCACTGTGCTATCCGTGCAAACTAAATTTGATATAATAAAAAAATAGAATAGGGCATAAACGGAAATATTAATGGAGAATATAACATTGGATCATCAACATGTTTATGTTTTTTATGTGAAGTTAATAAAATTGCATTCTTAATCTCTCTATTTCTTATTTAGCCTCATTAAATTAAAATTAAATTAAGTGCAGCCATTATCAACCCACTGCAGGATGGAAGCCTCCTCAACAATTCATGCTGAGGGAAATGGACCATAATCTGCCACGCTGGTCCAGTGCGGGTTGGCAGATTGACCGTATTCAGCAGTCAGGGGCTTGAACCCCAGTCTACTCAAAGAGCGTGTGCTACTGCACTCCCGCTCTTGCCCACTCGGCTACGGAGACCATTAGCCTCATTATCTCTGCATTAAATATATTAAAATAAAACTTTCTATTTTCTACACACATCCATTCCCTATAAAAGGTGCCTAAGTCTAGAAGCACTGAAATTTGCAGAACTTAAGCCTTTCATGGAAAGAGGACCCCTACACTTCTCTGTACTCGCTCAAGCAACTCTACATCCTTCCTAAAATGAGGCCGCCACACTTGTATGTAGTACTGAAGGCGTGGTCTGACCATTGTCTTAAACAAAGGAATAATTACTTCCTTTTCCCTACTAGTAAAATTCTTGTATATCATTGACAATACCCCATTACCTGCTCTGGCAGCCTGTTTGCATTACTCAGAAAACTTCATATCTGACTGCACAATTACTCCCAGGTCTTTTTCAATTTCTACCACCTTAAGTGTAGTACCACACAGTTAGTACATTTCTCTGGGATTACTTCTACCCATATGCAGTATTTTTGTATTTGTGAATGTTAAACTTCAGTTGTGTCACTCCACAGCCCATCTGTTCTAGATACTGCAGCATACTGTCATTAACAACCCTGCCAAACTCGGACATTAAGTCTGATATACCTTCAACAATATCATTGATATATATACAAAGCAACAATGGGTCCAACAAACTGAATCCTGGGGAACTCCACAAATAACATTAGTCCATGAAGAGCAGTGTCCACTGATTACCACACTCTGTTGTTTCCCACTCAACCACCCTTTCGTCCATAGTAGCAACTTGGCCTTAATGCCATACTGCTCCAATTTGTACAGCAGTCTTCCATGTGCAACAGTATCAAAAGCTTTCCTGAAATCCAAGTATATGATATCAAAATTATTTTTTGCATCCAGTTCCACCATGACTACATCATAGTATCCAATCAAATTGGACAGACATGCTGTATCTGAATTATTACTGCAGTCTTGTCTAAATGATCTTGCAATGCTTCTTTATCCAATGACTCCATTATTTTCCTCGGAACAGAAGTTAAACTAGCAGATCTGTAATTTCTCTTGTCACCCTTTGATTCCCCCTTTGTGAACTGGAGATACTTTTGCACATCTCCAGGCTGTGGTGACCTCCCTTAGTCCAAGAATACTCTCATAATTATGCCTGAGGGTTCGCTTACATCCTTCTTTGCCCCTTTTAATATAATTGGATAGAAACCATACACCCCAGGTGCCTTTTTATCTTTAACTTCAACAATTTCTCCTCCACTTTGCTATCAGTTATTACAAAATAGTAGTAGTAGTAGTAGTGGCATGTGACAGGGAGCTTAAAATCATTAAGCTTCCTGTCAGAGTTTAATAAGCGTGGTCTGACCATTGTCTTATACAAAGGAATAATTACTTCCTTTTCCCTACTAGCAAAATTCTTTATATCAATGACAATACCCCATTACCTGCTCTGGCAGCCTGTTTGCATTACTCAGAAAACTTCATATCTGACTGCACATGTATGAATGTAGATGCAAAATACTCTTTCAGTTTGTCAGCTATCGGAGCAGAATCATCAACACTCGAACCATCGATATCAAGTGGACCAACTTGATTCATCCCCTTCCTTCTAGCATTTATATAAATAAAGAAGTCCTTGCTGTTTTTCTTAGCATCCCTTGCCAAAGATTTCTTGTAACCTACCTTCATTTGCCTAATCTCCTTTGTGACTTGATTACAGACTAGCTTATATCTACCACAGGCTTCTGTGTCGCTTGATAATTTATATGCATCCCATGCATTTTTCTTTTCTGCCACATCTCATTAGTTCATCTGACATCAAATTAGGCTTAAAACCTTGAACAATATTCCTTAGTTAGTATGAAAAGCCTAGTAGTTTTCAAGATTAATTCCTTCAATGCATCCCATTTAGAATCTGCTTTTGGTAATGTCATCAGTTGGTCCCACTGTATAGAACTGAAAAACTGTCTGAGACCACTGTAGTTACCTTTATGAAAGCAAAAACCCTTCCCTTAACCCCTGATGGTAGTTACGTCTAAGTAAATCCTACATCAGTACACTGTAATCACTGCCACCTAGTGGTTACTTTATCTGCAAATTCTTAATGCATGAATAATCACTGCTGATAATAAGATCAAGAGTATTACTCCCTCTGGTTGCCGCTCGAACATTCTGCTGTTGAAAACAATCATCCAATAAATCTACAAAAGTCTTGCTAGTGTGCGAGTGACCAACTCACAAGTTACAGTCAATATTTGGAAAGTCATGTTACAGGTATGTTTTGAGTGTGTCAAGAATATATTTAGTAATTCAACAGATCCTGATGGAAAAAAAGAGTGTGGCATTTAGTACTAAATCCTGGGGACTTCTTGCATATGTTTGGAGAGAGCAGAATGAAAACATACCTGAATGGATGTGTTGTTCAAAAAAAAAATATCTGGATAAATTTTGGAAGATGACCTGAAAGGCCAGATTCATACAGATTGTGAAGAATCTCATTCTGCCAGATTGTGTCGAAATCTATTTAATATCAAACCATATCATCAAACACTTCCTATTCATTTCACAAATATACTTGATCTCAATCCTAATCTTGACGATGTCCATTTCCACTTGCAGTCTGCCAAACCCCCATGTACTTTTTCTGAGAGAATCTCAGTTATCAGTTGATTCAACTACTGCTCATCTCAGTTGCCCAAATTATTCGCTGTATGATTCCTTTTGCCTCCAAGTTGATACTTGTGCATATGTTCGTTCCAATATTCCCTGTCAGAGACTTGGTAATTTGGAATCTTCTCTGGCTCAAAATCTCTCTTCCTCATTCTGTCAAATTCATCGGTTGTCACTACCGTTCTCCCAACTCCACTAATCACTTGGAGCTCTTTGACTTCCTCTCTTTACAACTTGACTTTCTCCAGTCCAACTTTCTTAAAAGTGAGGTAATTTTAATGTTCACAACTCCAGCCGGCTTCCGTTTTCTAGTCACACCGACCCAGCTGGACGCGTTGCTGAACAATGTGTGCAAGGTCTAATGACCTTGCACACATTGTTCATTTACCTACAAGAATACCAGACAATCCCAAACATACAGCCAACATGCTTGATCTTTTTCTCATAAACAACCCTTCTAAGTACACGGTCGAAGTGAGAGGTCCTTTAAGCACTTCAGATCACAACTTGGTGATTGTCTCTTCTCCAATGGAGCCTTTATCTCATGGCTATTCCCAACCTTGTGTTGTTTGGCATTACAAGAATGCAAAATGGAATGACCTGCGAGATTTCTTTTCCTTTGTCGGATTACTGTTTCAAAACTTCTGATGTCAACATTTGCTCAGATCATGTGAGTGAAATTATTCTTGTAGGAATGGAATTCTTTATTCCACACTCCAGTTTAAAATCTCGTCCTTTATCTAAACCTTGGTTTTTCAATAAATGTGCTAAGGTTCAAGAGAAGAATGTTGCATATCGTAATTGGCTTGCGATATGCAGCGGATTGGCTTGAAGAATTGGTTTCCAATTCTTCAGTTTCATTTTCTGCCTACACCAAAGATGGCAACAATTGTAAAGTTATTAACCAGTCCAAACTAGATTTTGAACAGGCTAAACGTAGAAAACTTGCTTCTTGCCCTAATGGTAGCCGAGCATTCTGGTCTCTTGCCAAAGCTATTGGTCGCAATTTTTGCCCATCTCTGCTCCCACCTCTGTCAAAACCAGATGGTTCTGTTGTCATTCAGCAAAGGATAAAGCTGACCTGCTAGCATCCCATTTTTCTTACAACTCTTGTATTAATGATCTTGGTAAAACACCTTCCACCCTTCACAACATGCTCCATTCAATACCTCCTGTGGTCTTCTGTCAAAAGGATGTCAGAAGGATTTTGACGAATCTTGATGCTAAGAAAGCTCCAGGTCCAGATGACATTTCTCCACTTGTTCTCAAAACCTGTGCTCCTGAACTTACTCCAGTTCATTGCCGCCTTTTTTCCCTTTCTAATTTAAAGGCATTTTTCCTTCTGATTGGAAATTTGGTCATATCCAGCCAGTATCTAAAAAGGGTGACAAATCCCTCCCATCCAATTATCGTCCCATTGCAATTACTTCTATTATTATTATTATTATTATTAGCCATATGGTGCAAGGAAGCCTGAGGCTTATGCTGCATCAGCCAAAAAAAAAAAAAAATTCTGAACCACCCCGAGAGAGAGAGCGAGAGAGAGAGAGAGAGAGAGAGAGAGAGAGAGAGAGAGAGAGAGAGAGAGAGAAGTAGAAGGGAACCACCAAGAAAGAGAAGAATGATGATATCCAGCTCAGGCCTCTGGGTGTGCCAAGCTCATACTCACCAGATGTGAGCCCCTGGTGGGGGGGGAGGGGTTATCACTTAAACTACCTAGAAACCTTTCATCTGATCAACGATTGCCAGTAGTGATTCCATCAGTGTCGATCTACTGGTGATATTCTGGCTTATGTTACCTATTTATGGACAAATTCAATGGAAAAGTTTGGTGAAACACAAGCAGTTGCTCTTGACATCTCAAAGGCTTTTGATCGTGTTTGGCATGAAGGACTTCTAAACAAGCTTTCAACTTATGGTTTGGCAACTGTTTTTTGTAATTGGTTATCCGGTTTTCTCTTTGATCACTCACTGAGGGTGATGGTAGATGGCTGTCTTCTATCTTTTCCACTAATGCTGGTGTCCCCCAAGGTTTGCTCATCTTTAGTGGCACTCCGATTTCTAGGCAAAATGATATATCTCTCTTGGAGATTGTTGTTGTTGTTATTCGGTTTTTAGGAGCATTAGTAACTAAGGCCATATTGCTCCGGGACATGCGGTGGTCATTCCTGACCTTTCCGCATCCTCCGTATTTTGTGGTGATGGGCTCGAACCCCAGTATAATCAAAAAGCATGTGCTATGCACTGCTGCTCCTTCCCACCAGGAGGTGCCCTTTTGGGGATTACCCTGACTTCTAATCTCTCTTGGCACAAGCACATTACAAATATTGCTTCCTCTGCAGTTAAAAAACTTGGTTTTCTCTTTCGCTCTCAACGTTACTTTTCGTCCAAACAGCTGTTCACTCTGTGCAAATCGCAAATATGCCCTACCATGAAATATTGTTCCCACATCTGGGGCGGTGCCCCCAAAACCTCTCCCAGGCTTCTAGATTCCATTCAGAAGAGGGCAATTAGGTTAATTAATGACTGATGTCTAACAGAGTTTCTCCACTTGCTGTCTCATACATGTACTGTTTCTGCTGCATGCCTTTTCTACAGATACTTCCACGGGCAATGTTCTTCTGAATTGTCTTCTATAATTCCCGCTCTCTCTTTCAAAACAGTCCGAACACGTGCCGCCGCCAACCAACATCCATTTACTGTCCAACTTCAAATTCACAGAACCAACTTTTCATCTTCCTCATTTATTCATTCAACTGTCGTTTTCTGAAACAACCTTCCTTCTTACGTATTTCCTGAAAATCACAGCCTACAGAAGTTCAAGTCTAATGTCAACAAATATTTTCTTTTGTCTTCTCACCCTCCAACACAAGCACTGTACTAAATACTATAGGTTCTAATACCTCTTATGTTTGGGGTTTTCATAAAAAAAAAAGGAAAAAAAGTGTTTGTTCCTAAGAAATGTATTTTGAACATTTGCTTCATCTTAGACTATGAGATTGAGTGTTGACCTAGCTCTTCAAAAGCCATACTGATTTCGACTTAAAATGTTTTCAATCTCTAGGAACCACATCACCTGGCATTAATTTTTTTCCCCAATGTTTTCCTAAACAGCTAGTTAAAGCAATAGGTCAGTAATTTGTTGGATAAGGATGGTCTTTCCCTGGTTTTGGGAATGCTAATACAAGAGAAGCTAATACCAGTTAGCAGGGTAGTAATTCTCATTTGGAGGTTGTATTAAACAGGAAGAAAAAGGGTGAGAGTGATTATTTGACTGAAGAGTTAGGGAATCATCAGTCAAATAATCAATCATGGGATAATAAACTCCATCAGGGTGCCTGCAACACTATTTTCTGATTGTGCACATGCACTGCATAACTCAGTCATGGAAACAGGTAATTACGACGGGTTGATTCAGACTTTTGATAACGATTTTGACATTAATCCTTAATCCTGCTTGTGACATACGGCAGCAATGTAAATTTTTTTTTCATGCAGGTGCAGTCCCAAACTTTATGATCAATTGTAGAAGTTGTTTTAATGTCGACATGCCTCGGAAATTGGACCAATGGTTGGAAGGTTACATAACCGTGCTTTCCGAAGAAGGGTACAGTTATGTGAAAATTATTGATAGGTGCAAGTTGAAAAATTTTAGTGTATCGAAGTTTGGTATCCACAAGGTTTTGAATGGCAAAGGAAAATTCTGTGAAGCAAGTGGGCAGAAAACACTGAAGAAACTGCAACCTACTCCAAGTTGAATGAGGGAGGTAGTATGAAAAGTGCAGTCGCTCGTTGTCAATGAAAATCCAAAAACCCAAAGAGCTATAGCATCATGTGTGGGAACCTCCCCGTCAACCGATTGTCGCTTAATCAACGAAAATTTGCAACTGGAGAAGAAGCACAAGGCCCACATACACCACCTAGGATCAATGCACATTGCAGAGGGCTGGTTCAATGCTCAAACTCTATGAAAAATATCTGGCAGCTGAAAGGTGGAAATTCGTAGCAATTGGATGAAGCGTGGGTATACCTCTCCGATTGCAACAAAATTCGGCCAATTTATTACCGTCCACAGGGTGAGAAGGCCTTTTCAAAATGGGCACGTCAGTACAAGGAAAGTTTCGGCTGAGGTTTTTTGGTTGTAGCCAGTTTTTGTTATAACGGAAAATTTGAGTTGTGTAGAGTCGTTAAAAACATGAAAGTCAACTCAGTGTATTACCAGACTGAAGTTCTACAGCTGTCGTTTGAACGTGAAATACCCACATTGTATGGTTCTGATGCTGAAAAGGTCTGGGTACTAGGATATGGTGTCCAGCCACACGTCACGTTTCACCTGCACTTTTTTTGTGGAGAATGGAAGTGGCAACAGGTATTCGTTCAATCCCGTTTGAAGATATACCTGTTAAATCACGTGACACCGCACCCATAGATTTTTATGCATTTGGACTTTTAAAAAGAGCTCTCAGAAACCGCTGCCCCAGAACTGTTGAAGGTTTGTGGAAAGTTTGCCAGCAGGAATGGCACAAGATCGATTTGGCAGTTTTGCAGTACACTTTACTTCAATGGAAATTGTGATGCTGTGCGACAGTCCATGAGCAAGGAAAACAAATAGAACACAACCAGTGGTGGTGGTATGGAATTTCGTAGTTTTAAAGGACTGTCAAAATCGTTATCAAAAGGCTGAATCAACCTTCCGTATATGGAAGATGGCATGCAGCATTAAAATTCAAATTATATTTTGCTGTCTGTACTTTATATGACTGAATGGTTGACACATATGCAGTTATGGCTGAAAGTGTTTCAAATGTTTCAACTAAAGGATTGGCAAGTTCGAGAAGAGCAAAGATTTCTTTCCCTTTTGGAAGTGGAAGTGGTTAGGAGGATATTTCCCATTAATTTTTCTGATTTTAGTACACACTATTGCAATGTCTGTGGATTCTGTATACAGTGAATGTATATTGGGCCCATGCATTTTTCTCACTCCATCACACATGATGAACTTTGGATCTTGCTTTCTTAAACTGTATAAGGTTAGCAATGGTCGAGTGTTCATAAAATAAAATTCCAGTATTTATTCTTCTCTTTTTTTGCACTGCTACAGGTTTCATTCCACCAGATTTTTGAGTAGCACCAGGTTTTGAAAGATGATTTAGTTTATCATAGAGTCAATTGGTGAGAGATCAGATGGTCTGAATATCTAAATGTGCCAATTTTTGATATTTCAACCAGTTAACTCTGTTCTACTTTTTTTTTTTTTTTTTTTTTTTTCCCAGTTTGAGGAGAAGAATTAATCCAGAGTGTGCATATCACTGAGCAAGTGGTCACTGTTATGAGGGTTATTAGTAACTGTCCAGTTTGTAAGTGGAAAGAAGTTTGGAAAGTATATTAAAAGGTCGATTGTAGATGTTTATCTGAGGAGAAATGCAAGTATGTGTGATGTGTGACTGATATCGTTTAACAATATTTAAAAGTGCTTTACAAGGAATTTTCAATTCCTCTCTTATCAAAGTGGAATGAACCCCATAGGCAGTGATGCCAATTGTTGTGTGATTTTCTCATCATGGCTCAAAACAGGATGTCCATGTGTGGAGGTCTGACAGGGATTCTAATTTAAAAGCAGTGATGAGCTGCACAAAACCTTAACAACAGGTTCCTCAACATCTGTCTCACAACATGAAAAAATAATAATAATTATTATTATTATTAGCCATATGGTGCAAGGAAGCATGAGGCTTATGCTGCACCAGCCAAAAAAAATTCCCAAGTTACCCTGAGAGAGAGAGAGAGAGAGAGAGAGAGAGAGAGAGAGAGAGAGAGAGAGAGGAGAGAGAGAGAGAGAGAGAGAGAGAGAGAGAGAGAGAAGCAGACAGGAATCACCAAGAAAGAGAAGAATGATGATATCCAGCTCAGGACCCTGGGTGTGCCAAGCCCATACTCACCAGATGTGAGCCCCTGGGGGTTGAATGCATATTGCAACAAGTGATAAATAAGAAGTGCATGAGCATACTAACAAATCTCTTGATCTATTTATTATAGAAATGGCTCTGTAACTACTAGATATTAGTGTTCCATTGAATTTTAAGTTTATTTTGTACACCATAATATATTTTCTATACAGTTTTATAAAATTAAGATTATATGGTTTTGAGATCATGTTATAACACTTGCTTACGTAAAAAAATTTTAATGACCAGTTTGCATGAACCGGCTCCAGTTCATCACTATTTAAAGGTGTAGTGACAGGCAGTTGCCACTATAGTTCATCACTGTAGTGACAACTGCTTTTATTGAAGAGAAAGAGGTAATGGTAATAGAGGCATGTGATGCAAGTAAGCAAGCATATGAGCTTATGTAGCATCAGCCAAAAAAACATAACATAAAATAATAAATAATAATAATAATAAAAAAAATAATAATAAATAAATAAAAAAATTCACACAACCAGTCCCTCTAAAAGTTTGTCTAGTTCCTCATTGAATTTATTGGAGCTATCAACTTCCACGACAGATGGAAGTTTGTTCCAATCACCCGCTGGCTAAAGGCAAATTTCACATCTATTCTACAACTGTATTTCCTCAATTTGAATTTATGCCCCCTTAGGTTTGTAATCTGAGCAAGTGGAAGAATCCCATCAGAAACCAGCATGCTCAACCCATTCAAGGCCTTCTTATACACCTCACAGGTGCCTAGTCTCCAGCCACTGCATTTTGCAGAACTTAAGCCTCTCTTGGTAAGAGAATACAATCCCTTCACCCCCTCACCAATCTTGTTGCCCTTCTCTGTACATGCTCAAGCAAATCTACACCCTTCCTAAAATGAGGCCTCCAGACCTGTACACAGTACTCAAGGCATGGCCTGACCATTGCCTTATACAGAGGGACAATCCCTCCTTTTCCCTGCTAGCAAAATTCCTGTATATCATTGACAAAACCCCATGACCTGCTCTTGCAGCCTGTCTGCATTGCTCAGAAAACTTCATATCTGACTGCACAATTATTCCCAGGTATTTTTCATTTTCTACCACACAGTTGGTATGTTCCTCTGGGGTTACTTCTACCCATATGCAATACTTTGCATTTGTGAATGCAAAGATAGTTCAGTTGCTTTGAAATATAGAACAGATGTTCTAAATGCTCCAGTAACAGTGCAGATGGCTTGATGATGAATAGGGTCTACCCATTGCAATATGCTGTTTCCTAGCATATCATAAACCTGGCACCCAAATATAGTTTAGAGCAGACATGTGCACAACAGACTCAAAGTAAAGTACAACAATCTGCATCCCCAGCTGGTTGATGAGATGGCACAGTAGAGGTTAAGGCCTGTCATGCACATTGTGTGCAGTTGACAGACATGTTGGAGAAATGTCAACTTCTTATCAAATACAAGCTCTAGTAACAATAACTTAGGCGCTACTGGAATGGAAATTTGTCTGAGCTTTAATTCTGGTTTAGGGCAAAGGTTCTCACACTGGGTACTCACATTTCAGGAGAGTATATTGGATGGATGTTTATGATTGAGACTAAATGATTGAGGGTTGACCTGTTCCTTTGGAAGTTGCACTGTGTCCTGGAAAGGTCATTCAAATACCATATAAGGCAAGCATTGACCATTGATCAAATATCATATAAGGAAAGCATTAAACATTTTTTCCAGGATCTTGCAAAGGCTGTTAGTCAGAGCAACAGGGCAGTAGTTGTTAGGGATTTCTGTTGGGAGAAGGAAAGTATGATTGTCTTATGCCAGAAATCCAGAAACTCCTCTTCAAGAGAGATTCTGATGGTTGATGAGATGGATGTTGTCTGGCCCAATGGTACTCACTGCATGAGAGAGAGAGAGAGAGAGAGAGAGAGAGAGAGAGAGAGAGAGAGAGAGAGAGAGAGAGAGAGAGAACCATTTTAAGTTCCTATTTGGTGAAAGGCTGGTTGTACACGGTAAAGCCATGACAGGACAGTTTAATTGGCTGTTTTTGACATTTTTGTTTTAGGGTAAGATGTTTCAGCAGAGACTTTAAAGAATGCCTACTACCCTTGAGTGTGTAAAAGAATCCATGAAGGGTGAAACGTATATTTACCTTCACTTTCCAGATTTTATTCCAAACAACCATACAGTTGGCTGCCTTGCGGATGGATAACATGAAGTTCATCCAAGACTCCTTCTGGCTCTCATCAGATATAATAAGCTTCTGGAATGTACATGTTTGAAGGCTAAGGTTATCCGTGGTAGGATACTGCCTTTCTTGCTGCTATGCATTCTGCATTTCACCATGGCATTGGAACTGTAATAGCCACTGCTCATTTGCAATACTTTCTGTGATTTGCTTCACTGATTGGCTCCTGGCAGACTCTAGTGATGTTAAACATTGCCAGATGTTTAAAGGTATTATAGTCAGCCTGATCAATCTTCCATCACAAAATTCTCAACACATGAGATGATCTCCCATTGCTTGGGGCAGATATCACAGGGCAGTGATCACTTTCATATAGCTTTTCTACAATTTCCAATGTACACATTGGGAGAAGTGAAAGAGAACAGACAGAAAGAGCATTGGCAGTAAAAGTACAGGTAAGTATGTGGAAGAAGGTACTCGACCCCCCGAGGCCCAGGTAATTGCTTTTGAGCATATGCTCGATAATCTAACTAATATCTGCATTATTCCACAGAATATTATGTTCGTTAGAATCCTCTAGTAGAAAAGGGGAAGGCAATTGTTTAATGAGATTTATGAGGTCTGTCTGAGGGGGGGGGGGGTGTTGATGTTATTCCCAAGTGGCAAATAAATAGAACAAATAGATAAGAAGAACCTTACTGTATTTTGAACTGCTACCAGCTCTATGTTGGTGATAATTGGTGTAGGCTTGAAAGTGGTAGTAGTAATAGTGGCACGTGATGCAAGAAAGCAAGTGTATGAGCTTATGCAGCATCAGCCAAAAAAAAACAACAAAACACACCATTCCCTCCAAATGCCTGTCCCTTTCCTCCTTTAATTTATTTAACCTATCAACTTCCACAACGACAGATGGAAGTTTGTTCCAGCAATTAACCACCCGCTGGCTAAAGGCAAATTTCCGCACATCTATTCTACATCTATCCTTTCTTAATTTGAACTTATGTCCCCGTAGGTTCGTAATCTGAACAAGTGGAAGGGTCCCATCAGAATTCAGTGTGCTCAACCCATTCAAGGCTTTATACACCTCAATCAGATCACTGTGCAGGTGCCTAGTCTGCAATCTGCAGAACTTAAGCCTCTCTTGGTAAGAGGATCCGTTCATTCCCCTCACCAATCTTGTTGCCATTCTCTCTACAGGCTCAAGCAAATCTACATCCTTCCTAAAATGAGGCCTCCAGACCTGTACGCAGTATACTCAAGGTGCGACCTAACCATGCCTTATGGGGACAATCACCTCCTTCTCCCTGCTAGCAAAATTCCTATATATCATTGACAAAACCCCATGACCTGCCCTGGCAGCCTGTCTGCATTGCTCAGAAAACTTCATATCTGACTGCACAATTACTCCCAGGTCTTTTTCATTTTCTACCACTTTAAGTGTAGTACCACACAGTTGGTACGTTTCTCTGGGGTTACTTCTACCCATATGCAGTACTTTGCATTTGTCAAGGTTAAACTTCAGTTGCCACTTCTTAGCCCATCTGCCCAAATTATCTAGATCCTGTTGCAGTAGCACACTGCCATTACTGTCATTAACAACCCTGCCAACCTTTGTATCATCTACAAACTTTGACACTAAGCCCGATATACCTTCATCAATATCATTTATAAATATACAAAACAACAGTGAACCCAAAACCAAACCTTGTGGGACTCCACTAATAACATTAGTCCACGAAGAGCAGCACCCATTAATTACCACCCTCTGTCTTCTCCCACTCAACCATCCTTTTATCCATTGTAGCACTTGCCCTTAATACCATTCTGCTCCAATTTGTACAATAGTCTTTCATGTGCAACAGTGTCAAAAGCTTTCCTGAAATCCAAATATATGATATCAAAATTATTTTTTGCATCCAGTTCCTTTGTAACCCCATCATAATATCCTATCAAATTTGTCAGACAAGCCTTTCCCTTAACAAACCCATGCTGTGTCTGAATTATTGCTGCAGTCTTGTCTAGATGATCCTGCAATGCATCTTTAACCAGTGACTCCATTATTTTACCCAGAACGGAAGCTAAACTAACTGCTCTGTAATTATTCGTGTCACCCTTCGATTCTCCTTTGTGAATTGGGGATACATTTGCACATCTCCAGTCTGTAGGGACCTCCCCTAAGTCCAAAGATGCTATCATAATTATGGCTAAGGGTTTGCTTAGTTGCTTTGCTGCCTCCTTTAATATAACTGGATAGATCCCATCCACCCCAGGTGCCTTTCTTATGTTTAACTTCAACAATTTCTCCTCCACTTTGCTCTCAGTTATTACAAAATCATTAAGCACCCTGCTACAATTTGATAACCTTCTGCCATTTTCAAACCTTAATAACTCCTCATGTGTGAATGTAGATGCAAAGTACTCATTCAGTTTGTTTGCTATCTGAGCAGGATCACCAACAGCCGAACCATCGATATTCAGTGGACCAAGCAGATTCACTCCCTTCCTTTTAGAGTTTATATAAGTAAAGAAGTAATCACTTTACCCTCACCATCTATGAGGGGTAAAGTGGTTACCCTCATGGATGGTGACTGCTCCATCCCCAACTCTGTCCTTTCAGATAATTGTACAGTTACACATGAAAGAGTCCTAATTTGTCTCGTGTAAGGCTTATGCTTACACAGTAGGGTCTCAACATCTTCAATATTTTGACGAAATCCATGGCAGTTCCACTGCAGAAATTTGAATGTATACATTACTTAGATTTGCTGGCCCCATCTGTGGTCTTCCAAGTGGCTGAGATTTTGTTTTTCTCAGTCTTGAATTTATCCTTTTTTTGGGGAAGTATGGACATTATCCAGTGCCTATATCTTCCTCCACAAACAGTTTCAAGACTGCATCTTCTTTTGTTTCCTTCATCTCTATCTCCATATTTTTCATTTGTTGCAGGAAACAAGTCAGGTTATTTGATTTCTTCAATATTATTGAGGAAACTGTACAATATACACATGGTTCAGTTAAAGGGGGAGCAGTAGGTGCTATTAATATGAGAGTGTTAGCTCAGTGAGTACTTTGTATTGGCTTGTTGGAGTTCAATAAGTAGCATGCAATGGGAGAAAAAGATTCTTTTGGTGGGATTATTGTGTCAGTTTGGGTTACAACAGTATGTTTCCTTGCAGTCTTCTGAGCATATGTGGGCTTATTGCTACACATTGGCATTACGAATTTTGTTGCCTCCTGATATGGAATATTCAGCTCTACTTTGTGTTGTATCTCCTTTACTTGTTTCCAATGCTGGCATGCTCTTGGATATGCAAGATGCTCATCTTCCCAGTTGACCCAAGTCAGTTTGCTGGCTGTATATGCATTGCTTTCATGGTCTTTCTGCACTGCACCAAGCACAGGCAGGAGATCCAAGGCAGACTATTTGTGAATGTCCACATTTTTGTCATTTAAAACACTGCTGGGTTTGGGATGTGTGGCCTTACTGTCCAATATACGAGGAGCGGTAAAAAGTAATGCCTCATTTTTTTCCTCAGAAAATTTAACTCCTACAACTATGCCTTTTACATCAAGTAATCCTTAATCATTAATAAACACACAATTATATTTTTCCACAAAGTCACCATTTTCTAGGCACTTCTGCCATCCAAGATTCAGATGCAGTATTCCAATACTGTAAAAGTCCTTACTTTTGCTCCAGAGGGCTTCATGAACACTGTGCTTGAGCTGGTCATCGTACACAAAATGGGTTCGACGGAGTGCACCTTCGGCAGGCTGAAGAGGTGATAGTGGGAAGGTGCAAGATCCAGGCTATGGGAGGGGTGAGGCACACCCTAGTTTTACAATGGCTTCCATCGGCAAGAACAGTGCACCCTAGTTTTGCAATGGCTTCCATCGTGCACAGAGGCGCCTCCGTAGCCAGGTGGGAAGGAGCAGCAGTGCGTAGCACACGCTCCTTGATTAGACCGGGGTTCGAGCTCATCACCACCAAATACGGAGGATGCGGAAAGGTCAGGGAATGACCACCGCATATCCCAGAGCAATATGGCCTTAGTTGCTAATGCTCCTAAAAACCAAAAAATAATTAAAAAAAAAAAAAAAAAAATTATCCTGCACAGACTGGTGGGGGGTCGTGTGATGTAATGGAGGAGAAGAACTCCATTAAGGTTTTTGTCCGGTTGAACTCTATGGATGCGGGAATTCAACTTTTTCAATGTTTCCACATACTGATCCGAGTTCATTGTGGTGCCACACTCCAAGAAGTCCACAAGCAAGACCCCATCTCTGTCCCAAAACACTGTTGCCATGACTTTACTGACAGAAGGCTGTCTCTTGATCTACTTTGTGCATGGTGAATTTTGATGGTGCCACTCCATCAACTGTCTCTTCGTTTTAGGGTCATAATGGTGGACCCAGGTTTTGTCACCTGCGACTATGTGTGAAAGAAAAACCTCTCCTTCACTCTTGTAGTGCTGAAGAAGTTCTGTAAAGATGACTATTCGGGTTTCTTTGTGCTCACATTTCAGCAATTTCAGGACCCACCAGGTGCAAACCTTGTTGTAGCCTAGTTTCTTTATGATGGTTATCACAGCAGGTTTCCCTATACCTACTGCATCGCCGTTGTTGTTGCTATTTAAGGGTTTTAAGACACAAGAGCATCAAATGCCAAGATGTGTCTTTCCATGTTTTATTTTAATGAAAATCAATTTTTTCAGATTTGTTTGTCAAATTGGATTTGCCAAATAAAATTGAACAGTTCATGGAGATTTGCAGAGTTGTCTAATATCAGAGCACCAGTGAGGCGATCTGATATTAGACAACCTCTGATATTAGTTACCTCTATCAGAGCACCAGCGAGGTGATCTGATAGAGGTGTATAAAGCCTTGAATGGTTTAAGCATGCTCAATGCTGATGGGATTCTTCCTCTAGCTCAGAAAAATCACCTGAGAGGGCATAAATTCAAATTGAGGAAAGACAGATGTAGGATAGACGTGCGGAAATTTGCCTTTAGCCAGCGGGTGGTTGGTTGGTGGAACAGACTTCCATCCCTTGTTGTGGAGGTTGATAGCCTAAATAAGTTTAAGGCTCAGCTGGACAGGTATTTTGAACGAACAGAGGGGTGAAGTGGAAGTGGTTTTTTTTTTTTTTTTGGCTGATGCTGCATAAGCTTGCTTTCTTGCATCAAATGCCTCTACTAATGCTAATGCTAATATCTATTGAAGAGTAAGTGGATTCCGATTACTGCATAAACTCTGGAAGCAAAGGAATCTGGAATTTCTGAAGCCCAGGCATTCTAATAGAATGTATTTCACTGTAAGCTGAACTTGGCACTGAAAACAGAGAGGGGATTTTCATTAGCTAATAGATGATAATGCGCGAGGTGAGTGTGGCCAATTCATAGTCTGGCAAGCATTACTTCTTCTCTGCGACTTTTTCTGATGCTTGATTTCCATATTTGTGGATTTGGTTTTATTTCCCACAGTTTATTATTGGTTTGAGTTCTCCATATCTGGGCCCATTCGTCTTCACTAGTTCTAATAATAACTGGTCTGAAATCAGTGTATGGTACTATCATTATTTTGTTTGGCTGTTCTGTAGCTGACTTTGTGCATTATCTGCTTTTTCATTTCTTTCTATTCCAGAGTGTCCTGGAATCCAGCAAATATTTATTTCAGAATGTTTTTTTTGACAGAGTTTGATTAGAAAGCTAATTTCTTGTAGGATGGGATTACATGAATGATGTGTACCCTGTATGGCTGAGATAGCACTGAGCGAATCAGAATATATGACAGAAATTGATGATTGCTGACATATTTCACTTAATGCAAGCTGGATGGTATATAATTCTGCAGAAAGTATGCTGTACTCAAGTGGAAGAGACTTTGAAACTACATGTGAAGGGAAAACAGCTGCTGCACCTACATGTGAGTGCGATTTAGAGCCATCTGTATAGATTATGAGTTTTCCAGTGTGTTCCAAAGTATGGTTGGCATGAAGCTGTTGGATGTCAAATGATGGGATGGTGCTTTTTGACCACTGAGTGAAGTATAGATCAGTGTCTATATCAACTTTATCCCATGGAGGTAAAGGCATATTTGCACTTCAATTTTGTTGAGATCAATTTTCCACTTCTCTGTTATTTCTTGAAGACGTATCCCAGCAGGCCTGGGTTCATTAGGTTTGGATTCATAGAGTGTTGTCCAAAGAGGTTGGTTGAGGTATACCCAACAAGGATGATATGGTGAGCTTCTTATTTTGGCAGCGTATTGGCAGAGTAGGCTTTGTCTTCTAAGATAAAGTGAAGGGGCGTGTGCTTCCACGTACAAGCTCTGAACTGGCGAGGTTCTGAAGGCACCTAGAGAAGATCAAAGAGCACTGTGTTGGATGGTGTTCAGAGATCGTAAGATGCTCTTTTTAGCTGAAGCATATAATACACCTCCATAAACTAATCGTGACCGGATTAGAGCACGATATAAATTCAGTAACGACTGCCTGTCAGCACACTAAGATGTTGAGGATACTGCACAAAGGATGTTTAATTTCTGGAGGCATGTAGTTTGCAGGTAGGTTATATGTTTATGAAAATTTAGTTTGATGTCCAAAATCAAACCCAATAGTCTTATCGAATCCATAATCGGTATTTCTGTGCTTTTCAGTTTTAATACAGGTTCCGGATGAAGCGATCGCAATTTACAGAATTATATTGCTGTAGTTTTCCCCCTTGGTTAATCGACAACAGGAAATAGCAAGATCATCTGCATACATATAAGTTTCCACTGTAGGTGGGATGTTTCGAGTAATGCAACTGGTTCGTAAAGCAAGAAGTGTGGTGTTTAAAATAGATCCTTGAGGTATTCCTTATTCTTATGTGTGAATTGTGGACAGCTCATTCTCGAAACGTACTTGAAAGGTCCTGAGATGGAGAAAATTCTGAATGAAACGAGGCAGGTTACCTTTCAGTCCAAGGTTGTTTAAGTCTTGGAGGATTCAGTATCTCCAGGTGGTGTCCAATGCTTTGGTAATATCGAAAGTTATCATTTCCATGTGTTGTTTTATAACAAAAGCATTTCGAGTGCGAGCTTCTACTTTAATGTGGACATCAGTTGTAGACCTGTTACGGTGGAAACCAAATTGGTGCGATGTTATAGCGTCTTGAGCTTCAATAATCCAGACTAGTCTCCTGTGAACCGTCTTTTCTATTATCTTTCCTAAACAGCTAGTGAAAGATATAGGATAATAACTGTTAGGAGAGGTAGTATCTTTCCCAGTTTTTGCTATGGGTACCATTATTAACTGATGCCATGTATCAGGGTAAACATTCTCTTCAAAGATTCTGTTGCAAAATTTTAATAGCGTAGATTTTGAGTTGGAGTTGAGGTGGCGAAGCATTATGTAATAAATGCCATCTGATCCAGCAGAACTATTTTGAGAAATCTGAAGAACTTCACTGAGTTCAGTTATAGTGAACAGAAGATTATAAGGATATGATTGGTTTGTATTGAAGTTAACTTTATACTTTTTCATAGATGTTTTTGTGCGGCTAAATGAGTCTTCATAAGAGTCAGGGGACGAAGTGGTAGCAAATGTTTCAGCTAATGCCTCAGCAATATTAATCGGAGAAGATATATCCATTCCTTTCCAAGATGGGATTGAGGCCAAAACTTGTTGATACTTTCCACTGAGGATACGGATCTTTCTCCAGATTATTCTGGGGTCAGTGTTTCTGCAGATGGTAGAAGTGAATCGAATCCATGCATCCTGTTTTGCTTTTCTTCGAATTTGGCGTGATTCAGCTTTCTGACATTTATAGTTGATTAGGTTCTACATTGTAGCATTTTGGCAAAAAATGTTCTATGTTTTATTCTGCTTTCTTTTAGCAAGAAAGCAATCTCTTGTCCACCAACCATTATATCTTTGTTTGGTAATGTTTGCTTTTTTGGTATTGAGCTGGCAGCAGCTCCAAGTATTTCTCCTACTATACGCCTAGTGGCATTATTAATAGATGTAGTGAGGATTAAGTGACTATCAAAAATTATTATTTTAGAAAACATTTCCCAGTTCGCTCGGTGAAAATTACATGTAATTTCTTGGCTGGAGGCATAGTTTGTATCCATCTGTATTTTGCAAATTATAGGATAATGGTCACTGTTGTGAAGATCAGTTAATACTATCCAATCAAGGCTAGGATAAATGGATGGGGAATATATGGACAGGTCAAGAGCTGAACTTGATCCTGTAGGCAGGTGAATACATGTGTGTACACAAGTATTCGGCAGTGTTAAGTGATAGTTGTCAAGTATGGTTTCAATTATCTGCCCTCTCCGATCCATGTTAGTGGAACCCCACAAAGGATGATGAGCATTTAGATCACCAAGAAGGCATACAGGTTGGGGCAGTTAGTTTAGTAAATCATCAAGTTCTGCAGTGGAACACAAAATGTTTGGTGGAATGTAAATAGAGACAATAGTGAATGTAATGCCAAGAACAATTCGAATGACTACTGATTCCAGAGTGGTGCAAATCTGAATAGATTCAGATGGTACATTTCTACGAATTAGAATTGCTACTCCTCCTCTTGCTGGAGATTCAGAACATCTGTCCCATCTGTATAGTGTATATCTTGAGAAGTGGGGAGTATAACTTGATGATAAGTATGTTTGCTGTAGACAAATGCTTGCAGGATCATGCTGGTGCATTAAATATTTTAATTCATCTAGATTGCTTCTTAGGCCTCTACACTTCCATTGAATGATTTTTTTCATTATTTTATTTTAGGTTAGGTGGATTAGTCTGACTGCTTTGTTTTCCCTCAGTCCTGTTTATATTTCTCTCATTTTGAAAATGCTGGACGAGCAATATCCATCTCATCTTCTGCATGTAGTAGGAAAACAGAATCATCATTATCCAACTTCTCGTCAATTTCCATACTTCGCCCAGTTCTTTTATTTTGGGGGCATTGTCTTGGTGCTGCTTGGTTGGCTTTGTATTAGCAGAATTTGACGTATTCTTTGTCACTGTCAATATGTGAGGAAAGCTTTGGCCCATTAAGAAGGAGATACTTTAGGAGGAATTGTAACAGTGATCTGTGTTGAGAACTCTTTAGTGTTTTTGACTGCATCAGAATAAGATTTGGGTGGCATCACGTTTAATATCGGTTTTCTTGCTTCTTGGTATGAGACATTTTTCTCTACTTTGTATTTCAGTATTTTCTTTCCATGATTCCCAAGTTCTGGAATATGCAGGGTGAGCATCCTGGCAGTTAGGACACTTTGGCACTGCTGCTGAACATTCAGTATGCGAGTGGTCTGGCGAGCCACACATGGGGCAAATGGCCTTACCTTGACATGCTGTTTGAGAATGACCATACTTCTGACATTTAAAACATCTGAGTGGATTTGGAATATATGAACAGATTTTACAGGAAAGGTAACCAGCTTTAATTGATGCAGGAAGATTTGGTGTGTTGAAAGTAAGGATAACATTTCTGGTAGGTGTAAGGACGCCATCCTGTTTGGTTATTATTCTTTTGGCACTGATGACGCGTTGTGCCTCAAGTTCTTCAACAATTTCTTCATCAGGAACATTATGCAGATCCCATTCTGAAATGACCCTCTTTTGAGGTGTTTAATGTTCTGTGTGGGGTTACAGAAATGGGAAGACTTCCAAAGGTTGTTTGCTTCAGGAGCTGTCTAGAATGACCGGGATTGGAAGTTTCTATAAGAAAGAAGATCTCCTGAGCGAAGTCGTTTGACATTTTTTGGGAGTACCTGCTACAGCCTCTATGCTTTTCTGCACAAGAAATGGAGATAAGCTACTAAGAGGTTTCATTAATAAAGAGTGTATAATTAAAAAAGCAGGCAGGTCATGTGAAGAATCATCTTTTTTGATTATTTTTGCTTGAGATGACTTAAGTTCATGTGAGCATGTAGGCTCTACAGTTGGTGACATTAATGGATCTATAATTGCTCCTTTTCGCCCTGAGTATTGAATTCATACTCAGGTTACCAGCCCCACTACGTGGAGGCAGGAGTGGTGCCATCAGTGACCAAGCGACAAGAGATTAGTGGTTAGTTTGTTAGAGAAATTGGTTATATAGCAGGCCATTATAATGCGGTTCACTTTCCGATGATTCGCTATAACTCTGTTCTTATATTATAACCCGTATCTGATTATAATACTGTCACAGATCACTCTCTTTTACAGATTGCACTTTTGGCATATTTAAAGAAATCGTTTCATTTGATGTAGTCGATAGCTTGAAAATTGATAGCAAAACAGCATTAAAACGTTTCCCATGCTCAGTGGTATTTTCTCGCACACTAATTTAATTGCAGTACAGTGACTTGCTATGTAGTTCCGAGATCAACATTTTAAAAAATGATCAAGTATATTGCTTGTAATATTTGTGTTATATGCATTTATCCGAAGTCTAGTCATCACTCAGTACAGTATTAGACATCGTGCATAATGGACAGTTTACTTGTCGAAGAGTTAATAATGGCGGATAAGAATGAAAAAGCAACAGCATCTGGGCGCAGAATGAAGACTATAAATGTAAGAAAAAGACTGAATTTGAAAATTAAATTAGACGTTTTGAAGCGAATCGATTCCAGTCAAAGACAAGCAGATATGTGCCATAATTTAGAACTTGCAAGTTTAACTGTAAGAACAATTATAAAAAAAATAAAAAATTAATTTTAGCAGTGGGAAAGACAGCTGTTCCACTGCAAGCAACTAGGGCTAGGCCGGCTATTAGGATTGAAATGGAAAGACTTTATAACTAATTTTATTGAAGATAACATCCAATGCAAAATTCATTTAAGTTAAATGTTATAAGGAGAGAGAGAGATTAGCCAATATGATGATCTGAAGAAAACTCACCTAAAAAAAAAAAAAAATGTGGAACCATTTAAAACTAGCAAGGACTGGTTGAATAGATTTAAAATCAATGGAGAAGCCGCAAGTGCAGATTAAGGAGCCGAAACTTTCAAAAAAGAACTTAAAATTATTGAAGGGCGATATTATGTGTTGTTCTTCTCAACAAGTTTTTAACATAGATGAAGCAGGATTTTTGTGGAAACGAATACCTAAAAGAAGTTTCATATTGAAAGAAACAAAAAACATGCCAGGTTTCAAAGTGGCAAAGGATCAGTTGGCTTTATTGTTGGGTGGTAACGCTGCGGGGGATTTAAAATTAATACCCCTTTTAGTTTAAGGGATATTAATTTTAAATTAGGAAGAGGGCCAAAGTTCAACCCAAAATCGACACATTTTTCTTGATTAAATTCATCAATTAAATTAAATCAATTTAGATCAATTAAATTCATGATTTTAATCGGAATTTAAAGTTTAATTTTGATACGTAAGTATTTATCACATAATTATATACATATGTAATGCAGAATATTTTACATGTACAAATATTTGAATATTAAATATTTTGACCGACATTTGTGCATCTTTTCACTACCGTTTATTATTGATTAGGAAATATCCTATGGCACCGACCGCAACTCATAAATACATATGTTACCTTATGGGAATGCGGCGCTCGCTTAGCACGGATTCACTTAGTGCTCTGTTTTTCCGGAACGAATTATCAGCGTTAAGTGGGGGTCACTTGTGTATATATATATATATAAGCTATATATATATATACACACACACAAAAGAAAGGTGTCTTTCCTTCCTTGATACGAAGCTTACTTCTTTATTTAGAAAAAGCCAAAATTAAATAACTTTATAAAGGAAGGGTTTTAACAATCTCTATAATCTGTCGCTTAGAGAAAAGATGCTTTCAAATCACTTTGGAAATATCGCTATGATCACTCGCTTGGCACCTCAGGGCCTACTGCATCGCAATTTTTGTGTGTTGTGATGCAGCGGTCCTCTCTGATCAGCCTGTCAAGCCAGCTCTTGTTGTCTGTTGTCACTGATGTCACTGGCTGGCTGCTTTGGAGCTTGTCAACAATGTCACTTTCTCCACTGTTAAAGTGTCTTACCCAATGTATAACCGTACTCACATCTACAGTATTGTCACCATACACATTTTTGAGATGTGCATGGATTTCGATAGGCATCACTTCTTCCTTGGTAAGAAATTCAATCACCACTCTTTGCTTGATACGTATACTAACATCTACCATTTTAAACTATCTGTGTGTTGCACTCATGGCACCGATCACACACCACCACTCAATATGTTGAACTAGTGACTGGTAGTGACCACTTAGTGACACGAAAAATGATCTATAGTGCCACATTATGCATTACTTTCATAACGGTTCTCATATATAGCTGGTTTTTACTGAGTTAGGAGAATTAAAGGTAAGGATGAGGTTTCTGGTATGTACTAAAATCCCATCCCAATGTATGAAAGTTCTCTTTACTTCTATCACTCCTTGTGGCTTTAGTTCGGAGCAGATTTCCTCCTCAGAAATCTCAAGGAGACCCATTATAAAATGACATCTCTTTGATGAATTTAACATTGTGTGGTGTCATGGTAATCGGAATTCCTCTGATTGAAGTTGTTTAGAATGCCTGCTCGGAATGAAGTCTTTTAACTGATTTAGGTGAGCCTGCTAACTCCTCTGCAGGATAAAGAGTGACCTTTTCCCATATAGATTTCTAAGTTGTTGAATGAATAATCAAGGTGGAATAGGATTTGGCACAACTTCAGTTTGATGTTTCTTTGCTACACTGGCATTATCTGTTTCTTCATTTTGATTTTCCGATAGGGACTATACTGGGGTCCCCCAGAAGAAACAATATTATCGGTATTCGTCTCTCTCTCTCTCTCTCTCTCTCTCTCTCTCTCTCTCTCTCTCTATTTTTTTTTTCTCCCTAATTTGGTTTGGTGTCTGTGCTCTCCACCCACCATGGTGCCCAAATAGGACCCCACAACTAGGCAAGCAATAAATGTGCTCAGGAGTGGGATGCCAGGGTTACCTGGATATCACACCTGCACCTCTGCCAGCCTTAATCCTGTATCTTGGACCATGAGAGTAGGGGCATGGCATTGACACAGATGACCTTTGCAGGCAAACCCACTAGCTGAATGATCCTGGGCAAGCTATCCCAGGACCACCCATCTTGTTGAAGCAGGGGCCAAATTGGTAGGGTCACCGTCAACCACCAGGTTCCCCATTTTTGAGTTTCCACAATATGCAGCCACGGCAAACATGCAGTGGGCTGCATATTGTGGAAAGCAGGACAGCTCAAGGGCAGAGCTGACTCCTGTGCATCAGGCAACACAGACGCAATCTCCAAGAAAGAATGCACTAGTCCCAAAGAAACTAGTTATTGTTGGAGACTCTATTGTTAGGGAGATGGGAAATATACTATGCAAGAAGGATAGGTGGAACAGGACCAGGGTATGTCTGCCAGGGGCAAAAGTTGATGACATTGTAGAGCATATATCATCTTTTAAGGGCATTAAAGGTGATATTGTTGTATACGTTGGAACAAATGACATTAAGAGTAAGGGATCTGCAGATTTACTCAAGTACAGGTCAATGTTGAAAAAAGTTGCGAGTTAGGGCTGAATGTGAAGTGTCTGTAATTCTGCCCAGACACGATAGGAGGGAGTATATGATGAGAGACTCGTCGATCAAATTGTCCCTGGAGAGATTGTGCAAGGCTCAAGGGGGAGAATTTTTTTCAGCCTAGTCTGTGTCTTGTCGACAGGAGAGATAGCTTCTACAGGGATGGCGGTGCACTTAAATAGAAAGGGTGCAAGAATATTTGCTGCAGCTATCGAGGCAGTGTTAGGTGGGTCGGAAAACTGCTAGCTTTGGGGGGGGGATACACAGACTAAAAGGTTAACAGTGGCTGCAGGCAGAGGCAAAAGTGATTCTTGTACTGCTTCTAATGGAATGAGCAGCAGCATGGAAAGCAAGGCAATGGAGATTTCCAGGACTGGAGGGAGTCACAGTGGAACAAATAAATACATGGGCTGTGTTAGGGTAACTAAGAGTAGAAACAGGTTCTTGTTGTTGTTATTTGGTTTTTAGGAGCATTAGCAATTAAGGCCATATTGCTCCAGGATATGCGGTGGTCATTCCCTGACCTTTCCGCATCCTCCGTATTTAGTGGTGACGGGCTTGAACCCCGGTCTAATCAAGAAGCGTGTGCTAAGCACTGCTGCTCCTACCCACCTGACTACAGAGGTGCCCAGTAGAAACAGGTGCATGTATACTTGCATGTACACCAATGTAGGAGTATAGCTAATAAATTTGATAAGCTTGAAATGCTAGTCAAGACATCAAAGGCAGATATTGTTGGGATATCAGAAATGTGGTGTCAAACAGATATAAGCAGTGCAGAATTGGAATTAGGGGAGTACAATGTGTACAGAAAGGACAGGAAAGGAGGAGGGTTATGCTGTTGGAGTTAAGAAACACAAAATCTAAAGAAGTGCATCCAAATGATGTTGGTGGACAATGCAGTGTTGAGTCTGTTTGGTGTGACATAAGCACTGGGAAAGGAAAAATAAGAGTAGGTGTGTTTTATAGGCCTAATGAATCTGATGAGTATAATGAGCAATTGTGCAGAGAAATAGAGTGGTCCAGTAAATCAGAATGTCTTATAATGGGGGATTTTAACTTTCCAGATATTGACGAACTTGTGGGTAGGTCCCTGCCACGCTAGCAAGACTTTTTTGGATTCATTGGAAGACATTTTCTACAGCAGCATGTTCGAGAACAAGAGGGAGTAATACTCTTGATATGATCATCAGCAGTGACTATTCATGCATTAGGAATTTTCTGATAATGAAACCACTGAGTGAATGTGATCACAATGTACTGATATGGGAATTACTTCAGGATGTAACTACCATCAAGGCTAAAGGGAAGGGCTTTTGCTTTTGTAAAGGTGATGACTACAGGGGTCTCAAGACAGTTTTTAAATTCTGTACAGTGGGATTAACTGATGATGTTACCAATGTTGAATTCTAAATGAGAAGCCTTCAGGGACTTAATCTTGGAGGCTACTAGACTTTTCATTCCAACAAAGAAATACTGTTCAAGGTTCAGGCTTAAAAGATTTTCAGATGAATTAATAAGGCTTGTGGCAGAGAAGAAAAATGTATGGGATGCATATAAATAATCAGGTGAAACAAAAGCCTATGGTAGATATCAGCTTGTCTGTAATCAAGTCACAAAGGCGGTTACGCAGGCAAAGGCAGATTACGAGAAAACTTTGGCAAAGGATGAATCAGATTGGACCACTTAACAGAGATGGGTTGACTATTGATGATCATGCTCAGGTAGCTGATAAACTGAATGAGTATTTTGCATCTACGTTCGCATGAGGAGTTACTCAATGAGGGTAATGCCAGAAGTTTATCAAACTCTGTAACAGGGAGCTAAGTGATCTTGTAATAACTGAGAACAAAGTAGAGAAGAAATTGTTGAAGTTAAACATAAGGAAGGCACCTGGGGTGAACGGGATCTATCCAGTTATATTAAGGAGGTAGCAAAGGAAGTAAGCAAACCCTTAGCCATAATTATGAGAGCTTCCTTGGACTCAGGGGAGGTCCTCATGGACTGGAGGTGTGCAAATGTGTCACAAATTCACAAAGAGGGTTCAAAAGGTGACACAAGTAACTACAGCCCTGTTAGTTTAACTTGTGTTCTGGGGAAAATAATGGAGTCACTGGTTAAAGAAGCATTGCAGGATCATCTAGACATGACTGCAGTAATAATTCACACACAGCATGGGTTTGTTAAAGGGAGGTCTTGTCTGACCAATTTGATTGGATACTATGATGTGGTCACAAAGGAACTGAATGTCAAAAATAGTTTTGAAATCTTGGATTTCAGGAAAGCTATTGATACTGTTGCACAAGGAAGACTGCTGAACAAATTGGAAAGTTATGGCATTAAGGTAAGTTGCTACATTTGATGAAGGGATAGTTGAGTGGGAGATGACAGAGAGTGGTAACCAACGGACACTGCTCTTCATGGACAAATATTATTAGTGGAGTTCCCCAAGGTTCGGTGCTGGATCCATTGTTGTTTTGTATATTCATCAATGATATTGATAAAGGTATATCAGGATTAATGTCCAAGTTTGAGGAAGATACGAAGGTTGGCAGGATTGTTAACGACAGTAGAGATAGTATGCTACTCAAAAGTTGAGCAAAGGGGTTGAGAAGTGACAACTGAAGGTTGAGAAGTGACAACTGAAGTTTAACACTGAAAAATACAAAGTACTGCATATGGGTAACAATAACCAAAGAGAAACGTACCAACTGTGGTACTACACTCAGGGAAGTGGAAAGTGAAAAAGATCTGGGGATAATTGTGCAGTCAAATATGAAGTTTGTTGAGCAGTGCAGATGAACTGCCAGGGCAGGTCATGGAGTCTTAGCAAAATTCCTATATAACAGGGGTGGCCAACGAGTCGATCGTGATCTACCAGTCGATCATGGATTTAATTTCGGTCGATCACGAATTTTAAATATACAGTCATCCCTCGATTTCTGCAATGAAATTTTTGATATGGTAGATCACGGCACATTTTGAAGGAAAAAAGTAGATGGCATTACAAATTAAGTTGGCCACTTACAAATTAAGTTGACAAGACTCCATGACCTGCGCTGGCAGCCCATGTGCCAGGGAGAGAGAGCAGGTACAGGGAGGTAATTATCCTGTTGTACAAGGCAATGGTCAGGCCACACCTAGAGTACTGTGTACAGGTATGGAGGCCTCCTTTTAGGAAGGATGTAGAGTTGCTAGAACGAGAAGGGCAACAAGATTGGTGAGGGAAATAAAGGAGTTTTCTTGGTTCTTTACCAAGAACCAAGAAAGGCTTAAGTTTTGCAAATTGCAGTGCCTGTAGAATAGACACCTTTGAGGTGTCGTCGTCGTCGTCAGCCATTTTCAATCCACTACAGGATGAAGGCCTCTCCAGCAACTTTCCAGTTCCTTCTGTTTTGTGCAATAGCGATCCATTTACTACCCACAAACTCACGAATTTCATCTATCCATCTCCGCCATTGTCTTGCAAGTTTTCTTTTAGCTCCTCTTGGGTACCATTCTGTTATTTTCTTAGTCCATCTGTCATCATGTCTTCGAGCTATGTGTCCTGCCCAAGACCATTTTAGTTCTTTAGTTTTGATAAGAATGTCCATTACTTGAGTTTGCTGCCTAATCCACGTGTTTCTCTTCTTATCTAACAGTCTGATCCCCAATATAATTCGTTCCATTCTTCGCTGTGTAGTTCTCAGCTTCTCTTCCACAAGTCATGGTGGATAATACACATCGGTTCATTATTTTGTTTCAGACAAACTGGGATATTGCTCCTCAGTATGTACCAGATAACTGTATGACTCCACCTTTTCAATTACTGCTCCTTCAATCATTATGTCCCTTTCTGTGCCATACTTCTTCATGATTACTTTTGTTTTTGCCATATTCATCTTTAGTCCAAAATCCTTACTAACTGTGCATAACTGATTAAGATTTTCCTCTAATTCTTTGAGATCGTGGCATATGACCACAATTTCATCTACAAATCGTAAATGGTTTAGGTCAGTGGTCTCGTATGCGGGCCGAATGCATGATCTGAAAGCAGCTGACAGGCCGGAATTTTTTTTTTTTTTTTTTTTAACAAAACGAGAGAGAATATATATATATATATATATATTGCACTGTACTTACCCCTAATGTATAGATACCACTTCTTTATAACCTGGTGTTACATGTGATGCGTGTGTGTAAGTTTATAATAAGTTTGGAAATTTTACTTTTATGTAGATGCTCATCGGTCAATCGGGTTCTTTTCTTAGACTTATTAATTTTCAACTGCGAAAAAAAACTGTTCACAAGCATACAGTGACAAACACAAAGCTCCAACCTATTCATTCTATTTCTTTTCCCTTCAATGGCAGTCGCGCACATAAGCTCAGTCCATATCTCTATGTCTCTAAAACTACAAGCACCGTATTTACAAATACATAATTCAAATGTATTCGCGGGCTGTGTAAAATTGCTTTGGGGACCGGATGCGGCCCACGGGCTGCCAGTTTGAGATTCACATTGACTCCTTTCTGTGACCAATTCTCATCTTCTGAAAGCTTCTTCAAGGGCAGCAGTAAACAGCTTTAGACATATTCTGTCTCCTTGTCGAACTCCTTTCTCAATTTTAAATTTCCTACTGTCTTTGTCTAGTCTAATAAAGGAGGTGGCGTTCTCATATATTTTCTTCAAAATCATAATATACGGGGTATCTATGCCTTGTCTTTCCAGTGCCCGAAACATTGCCTTATGCTGTATGGAGTCAAATGCCTTTTCATAATCCCAAAAAATGCCAGGCATAATGGTGTTTTATATTCATTTGCTTTCTCCATTAGCTGTGATATTATATGAAGGTGATCCTTAGTTGAGAATCCTGTTCTAAAGCCAGCTTTCTCTTTCGTTTGATTCTCATCAAGTACTCTTTCTAATCTGTTAGTAATGACCCTTGTTTTTAACAAAGGTCATTACTAACATAATGTTAGTAATGTGGGATAATTGGTCTATAATTTCCAAATTCTGATTTATCTCCTTTCTTATGCAGCAAAACTATGATTGCATTATTCCACTCCTTAGGAATCACACGTTTTCTAATGCATTTTGTGAAGATTCTTGCCAGTTTTTGTGTCATGTCTCTTCCTCCCAATTTTAACAACTCTACAGTAACTTCATCTTCCCCCGGGGCTTTCTGATTCTTCATTTCTTCAATGCATGTTCTACCTCATCAGGAAGAATATCAGGTATGTTGTATGTGTTACTAATTTGCGATCCATCTTCCCCACTGCTCGCATCATTCCCTCGCTTCTCGTATAATTCTCTATAGTAGTCTTTTGCTATTTGAATTATGCCTTCTATATTTATAAGTACACCATTGCTATTCTTCAGTTTCAGTATCATTTGTCTTTCTGTATTACTGCTCATGGCTGCTGATTTAAGTCCTTTGTTTTCCCTTATTGCTTGTTCTACTTTTCTTGTGTTAAATGTTCTTATGTCTTCTCTGAGTCACTTTATAATGGCTTTGCATAACTCAGTATACTCAATTATTCTCCTTGTCAGTGTTTATCTTGCTCTTCATTTGTCGTCTTCAGTTCATCAAGACAAGTCTTCCTTGACTAATTTTTTCTTCTTTGGATTTCTTTTTACCTAGAGGTTTCTTGGGCTTTATCACTTTCAGAAAGTTGTAATATTCCTCGTCAATATCTTAGTACTGAGCAGTCTGCAGAAGCTCAAACCTGTTCTTAAGTTACAGTACATACTGCCTTTTCAACTCTTCTGTTATTTCAAAGACCTTCGTATTATTTACTCGAGTGAGATTGAGGTGTATGAGGCCTTGAATGGGTTGAGCAAGCTGAATGCTGATGGGATTCTTACTAAGATTAAGAACCTGAGGGGGCATAGATTCAAATTGAGGAAAGACAGTTGTAGAATAGATGTGTGGAAATTTGCCTTTAGCCAGCGGGTGGTTGATTGGTGGAACAGACTACCATCTTTTGTTGTGAAGGTTGATAGCCTAAATTAATTTAAGGCTGAGCTGGACAGGTATTTGTAACGAATGGAGGGGTGTAATGGGAGGTTTTTTTTTTTTTTTTTGGCTGATGCTGCATAAGCTTGCTTTCTTGCATCACATGCCCCTATTTTTTTTTTTTTTTTTTTTTTTTATGTAAACCCTAAACATGAGAGGTATTAGAACCTATAGTACTTAGTAACGTGCTTGGTCTGGAGGTTGAGAAGACAAAAGAAGATATCTGTTGATGTTGGACTTGAACTTCTGTAGACTGTAATTTTTAGGAAATACGTATGAAGGAAGGTTGTTCCAGAAAATGGAAGTTGAATGAATAAATGAGGAAGACGAAAAATTGGTTCTGTGAGTTTGAAGTTGAACAGTAAATTGATGTTGGCTGGTGGCGGCACGTGTTCGGACTGTTTTGAAAGAGAGTGCGGGAATTATAGAAGCCAATTCAGAAGAACAGTGCCCATGGAAATATCTGTAGAAGAGGCATGCAGCACAAACATTACGTCTATGAGACATAGAGTGGAGAGACTGTTAGAGATGAATCATTAATTAACCTAACTGTCCTCTTCTGAACGGAATCAAGAAGCCCGAGAGAGGTTTGGGGGCATGACCTCAGACGTGGGAACAATATTCCATGGTAGGGCAAATTTGCGATTTGTACAGAGTGAACAGCTGTTTGGAAGAAAAGTAACACCGAGAGCGAAAGAGAACACCAAATTTTTTTAGATGCAGAGGAAGCAATATTTGTAATGTGCTTATGCCAAGAGAGATTAGAAGTCAGGGCAATCCCCAAAGAGAAGCATAACAGCAGAATAATCCTTTTTGCGATACATAAGACAAGACTGAGTTTTAGAAGGATTGAAATCAACTAAGTTGTCTTTGCCCCACTGGAGTTCGGCATTTAAGAAATTGGTAGCAGATTTTCGAGAAGTTGAATCTGATTGAGCAGGGTAAGGTTTCTCAAAATGGAAAGTGGAATGCAATGTGTTATCATCAGCAAAACTATGGATAGGATTTCCAGTCAATGGAAGAAGGTCATTAATATACAAGAGGAAAAGAGTGGGGGAAAGGACTGAACCTTGGGGGACACCGGCATTAGTGGAGAAGTTAGTAGACAGAGAGCAATCTACCATCACCCTCAGTGAGTGGTCAGAGAGAAAACTGGATAACCAATTACAAAAAACAGTTGGCAAACCATAAGATGGAAGCTTGTTTCGAAGACTTATGTCAAACACGATCGAAAGCCTTTGTGATGTCAAGAGTAACTGCGTGTGTTTCACCAAACTTTTCCATTGTATTTGTCCATAAATTGGTAACATAAGCCAGAATATCACCAGTGGATCAACACTGACGGAAGGTTTATGGGTAGTTTAAGAGTTGGTGGTTAACTGATTTCTGCATTTCTTTAGAAAGAGTAGAAGTAATTGCAAAGGGACAATAATTGGATGGGAGGGATTTGTCATCCTTTTTAGGAACTGGATGGATGTGAGAACATTTACAAGCAAAAAGAAAAACACCTTTGGAATAAGAAAGTGAAAAAAGGTGGCAAAGAACAGGAGTAAGTTCTGCAGCACAGGTTTTGAGAACAAGTGGAGAAATACCATTGGGACAATGGAGTTTTCTTAGCATCAAGATTCGTCAAAATGCTTCTGACATCCTTTTGACAGAAGACAACAGGAGGCAATGAATGGAGCGTGTTAGGAATGGTGGGAAGTGTTTTACCAAGATCATTAATACATGAGTTGTAAGAAAAATGGGATGCTAGCAGGTCAGCTTTATTCTTGGCTGAAGTGACTACAGAAACACCTGGTTTGGACAGAGGTGGAAGCAGAGATGGGCAAATGTTGTGGCCAATAGCTTTGGCAAGCGACCAAAATGCTCGGCTACCATTAGGGCAAGAAGCAAGTTTTCTACTCTTAGTCTGTTCAAACTCTAGTTGTTTGGACTGATTAATAACTGCTTTACAATTGTTGCGCGCTTTGGTGTAGGCAGAAAATGAAACTGAAGAATTAGAAACAAGCCAATTACGATATGCAATGTTCTTCTCTTGAACAGCCTTAGCACATTTATTGGAAAACCAAGGTTTAGATAAAGAACGAGATTTTAAGGTGGACTGTGGAATTAAGGATTCCATTCCTGCATGAATAATTTCACTGACACGATCTGAGCAAACGTTGACATCAGAAGGTTTGAAACAGTAATCCGACCACGGAAAAAAAAAAAAATCTCACAGGCATCCCATTTTGCATTCTTGTAATGCCAAACAATACGAGGTTTGGAATAGCCATGAGATAAAGGCTCCATTGGAGAAGAGACAATCACCAAGTTGTGATCTAAGGTGCGTAAAGGACCTCTCACTTCGACAATTGTTTGTGAGAAAAAGATCAAGCGTGTTGGCTGTATGGTTAGGATTTTATAGTATTCTTGTAGGTAAACAAGAATTAGCTATTCTGTAGGTAAATGAACAATCTGTGCAAGGTCATTAGTAATTGCAAAAGCCTCAGCATCTCGACTAGCTGGGTCAGTGTGACTAGAAAACGGAAGCCAGCTGGAGTTGTGAACATTAAAATCACCAAGGAAAATTAGCTCACTGTTAGGAAAGTTGGACTGGAGAAAGTCAAGTTGCAAAGAGAGGAAGTCAAAGAGCTTCAAGTGATTAGTGGAGTTGGGAGAATGGTAGAGATTTTAAGCCAGGAAGATCGAAAAGAGGAGATTCCAAATTACTAAGTCTCTGATAGGGAATATCGGTATGGACATATGCACAAGTACCACCTTTGAGGCGAAAGGAATCATACAGCGAAAGGATTTCATACATTCTGTCAGAAAAAGTACATGGGGGTTTGGCAGACTGCAAGTGGAAATGGACATCGTTGAGATTAGAATCGAGTCCACGTATATTTGTGAAATGAACTAGGAAGTGTTTGGGAGGTTTAGATCTTTTTGCAGATAAGCTTACTCTATTAGTTTGACAATTCATGGTGTATTCAATAGTAAGAAAAAAAGTGGTTGGGACATGCTGTATGAAGTAATGAAATTTTTGAATATGGCAAGAATATACCCAGATCCTTGACATAACGTAGCCTCGACAATGACCCCCCGCACACACACACATACACTACTCGGACTCCCTCCAGTCATATCTGGCAGAGTAGAGGTAGCAAGGTTATACACTAGCTGTTCTGGAAGTCTCCTGGAGAGTTACCAATAGGTTCGGTCCAGTGTACTAACTAGCGACCAGCTTGCAAACACCGTTTTAGAGCTGTACACTCGAAATGTAAGGAAGATTGGATCTCGCCACGATGGTCATCATAACTTCAAAAGTCATCAATCATACTGCATGATGGAAGAGATGGGGGAAGGGTTGCCCAGAACTTAGCTATGGAGAATAAACATGGGTTCCCAGTGATACGAAGCTGGAGTGCGAGCAGCATTATTGGTAGGTCCCCCACTACTTACATGTGCCTACATTGAGGGGGGGGGAAGCCCCTGTTGGGATTTGCATGTGTAAAGGTGCTATTTATGTGCCATTGTAAACCCCCCCTGATTTTTTTGAATGATCCAGTATGATCTTTCCCCCAAAACACACCTGACTAAATTAGATTTTGGCTTACCATACTTGAGCACCAAACAAATATCACACCACTCATAGATTCCTAATTCTTAACAGTGTATTCCCAAGTCCCCCCACACACCTCACACAGGTTATTTGCACATGTGCACTCTGAAGATGTCCTTGTGTGCATATGGGGGAGAGAGTGTACGTGTCTGTGTTTGGGAAATGCAATTACAGTCTGCCCTGGGGGTGATACCTTCCCAAAGACAGACTGCACTCTTTACCCTGGGCAGTTAGAGAGATACAGCCTTTTCTGCTAGCACTCAACATAAAACATTAAAATTATAAAAAAATAAAAAATAAATAAAAAAAGTGGGGAAACTAATTAATTATAAAAATTCTTATGCAATTGTGTAATTTTTATGTAAAAATATATAAAAAATAAAATTAAATAAATACTAACTTTTTAGATGCTTTCCTCTCATCAGTCACCAAGGCATGGACAAGTGGGGACTGGTGTGCTAAAGCAAATATTGAAGAATTAAAATGCAAAATTATTTTTAAATTCAAAATTCACAAATAAATAACAAAGGTTAACTGAAAATTGACATGTAAAAGAACATGAAATAAACAAAGAATAACATTAACTTGCCCTTTAAATTAACTGTTAGGTATACTTAATTCAATTATATGCATAATTTAAACTAGTCTTAAACCAAAACAGGATGTGCTCATTAGAACCTTTGAGAAATCTCTCTTTTATTATGTCTAAAATTAATAGCTGTATACTCATTTGCCCTCTAGTAAAAAAAAAAAAAAAAAAGCTGAGACATAAATGTTAAAACATCAGACTTCTGTAACTAAAACTTACTAATTTTCATTGAAAATATATGCTAAATGAACTTAGTGGCAGAGAATAAAATGCAAGCATGTTTATAAATTGTATTGTAGTGAATGTGGAATCACAATCAAGTTACTCAAGCAGTTGGGCATATAGATTATGAGAAGTCTTTGACTAAGAATGCAAAGAAAAACGACAAAGAATACCTAGCAAATGTTAAAACAAGAATGAAAGAGACAAACCATATTGGTCTGCTTGTTATAAAATGGCAAAATATCAGTTATCTAGTACAGATTGCTGAAAAACTGAATATATATTTTGTATATACAGTCAGATGTGAAAGTTTTTAGAGATATTAATACTACCAGAATCTGTGATAAAGGAAATATGGATGAGAGATAATTGTAAATTGTATGGGGGTGAAGATGGGAAAAAGGCTATCTAGAGTGCTAGATTTGTAGATGATATTTCACTAGTGGCAAATTCTGAGGAAGAATTGCAAATATTGGTAGAGAGGCCAAAAGAAATTTGTGAATGGCTTGCAATGAGAATAGATATTGAGAAGATAAAGGTTATGAGATTAAGAAGAGAAATGTGAAAGTTAAATACTGAAATAGGAGGAGAGAGAATTGAACAGATCAGTGAGTATAGGTGTTTTAATGTTAACACAAGAATGAAAGAGACAAACCATATTGGTCTGCTTGATATAAAATGGCAAAATATCAGAAAGGAACTGGAAAGTTGCTGGAGAGGCCTTCATCCTAACAGTGGATTTAAAATGGCTGATGATGATGAGGTATTTGGGAAGCCTAATGATGGAAGAAGCAAAGAGTAGTAGAAAAATAAGAGTAAGCATAACAAATCAGCAACATATAAAACTTTTGAGCAGTGAAAATGAACATTATGTAGGAGATTAGGAATTAGTTTTATGATGAGACCTGGTATGATGTCTGGTGTGGTATTTTATGGAGCAGAGATAAGGACTTGTCTCTGCTTCACTGACAGTGAAAGATATTGAAGGTTGTAAATATTTGTGATTAGTATGAGTAGCAGCAAATGATGCAAGGAAGCAAGCTTATTAAAAGGTGGAAAAATCCTCTTCTGTTTATTCCTTATAACAATCTGTCTAATTCTTCCTTCAACTTATTCAAACTACCTACTTCCAAAAAGCCAGATGGAAGTAAGTTTCAACAATCAACTACCCTCTGGCTGAAAGCAAATTTCTGCACAACATCACTTTTCAATTTAAATTTGTCTCTCCTAATGTGTGCTGACTGAGAAACAGTAAGAATGTCATCAGCATTCAGTTTATCCAATCTATTTTAAACTTTAAACACTTCAATCAGGTTTCATCACAAGTGGATTAGCTCTTAAGTGTTGCAATTTGCATCAATGACATCTTTCATGGTAAGAGTACCATGAAAGATGTCATTAATCAAGGCCATGAAAGATGTCATTAATCAATGTGCCCTTGATTAATCCTCTTGTTCTTTCCCATATCCATTCCAACTAATCCACATCTTTCCAAAAATGAAGTTTCCAGACTATGTAGTACTCAAGATGAGCCTAGCCAGTGCCCTGTATAATGGGATAATCATCTCCTTGTCCCTGCTAGAAAAATTCCAGTATCATTGACAGAACCCCCATGAATAATCCTAGCAGCCTGTCTGAACTGACTGCATAATTATCCCTAGGTCTTGACTGTTCTCCACTACCTTGAGCGTGGTCCCATATGCGAGGGGCATTCAAAAAATAAGTTACACCTGCTGCCATCTCTTGGTATAATTGCGCAACAAATGTGGTGCCTGCTCGGAATGGAGTTCATATCATTTGCCCCCTGATAGGTGAGCTTCGTTGATGTAGCGGCAACAGTCATGTAGAAGCAAGTGTTCATAATGGCATATCAGCTAGAATGTTACCCCAAGTTCGAGGTAGTACGTGGAACAGTACAGTTTTTGTGGGCGAAACATCTGACTTGTTCCAAGATTTAGCATGAAATAATGGCGGTGTATGGGGAAAATGCAATGTTGCGTCCAGCCATAGTGAAGTGGTGCTAGCAGTTTGGAAGTAGTCGCACAGAATTGACAGATGCTGAGTGAAAAGGAAGGCCATCAATGTTGACCACTGCACACAACGTGATGCAGGTTCACGAAATGATTCGCAATAATCGAAGACTGAAAGTCGCAGAAATGGCAAAGAAGTTGGATATTTCGACAGGCAGTGTTCATTCCATTGTCCGGAAACCTCTTGACTACCGCAAATTGTGTGCACGATGGGTTCCTCATTCACTGACAGACGAATACAAAGGTCAACGTTTTTTGTCTTGTTATTTTTGTTTTTGTTATTTTGGTTTTTAGGAGCATTAGCAACTAAGGCCATATTGCTCCGTGGTAGTCATTCCCTGACCTTTCTGCATCCTCCATATTTAGTGGTTATGGGCTCGAACTCTGGTCTAATCAAGAAACATGTGCTACGCGCTGCTGCTCCTGCCCACCTGGCTATGGAGGTGCCTGTTTTTTGTCTTCTCTAGCCTTCCTTCAGCGTTATTCTGTGGAGGGCCATGACTTCTTATGCCGCATTACCACTGGCAATGGGTGCACGATTTCACCCCAGAAACGAAGAGAGCATCTATGGAATGGAGACACACAACATCACCTATGCGGAAGAAATTCAAAGTTGCACCATCAGCAGGAAAGGTCATGGCCACTGTGTTTTTAGACTGTGAAGGAGTTGTTTACATGGAATTTATGGCAAAAGGCACAACAATTAATGCTGTCTCATACTGCCAAACATTACGGTCTTTGCAAACAGCCATGAAAAACAAGAGGCCTAGAAATTAAAGCAAAGTTATTGTTCTCATTCAGGACAATGCCACACCACACAATTGCATGCACAACACAACACTTGCTCAAAAGTTTTGGATGGGAGGTATGGCAACATCTGCCGTACATTCCCGATCTTTCGCCTTGTGACTATCATATCTTTGACAAGCTGAAAGAACATCTAGGGGGACGATGATTTGCAAACAATGAGCAGGTGCAAGCAGCAGTTCGACGGTGGCTGAATGAACAAGGAGTGGATTTCTATCATCAGGGAATCGAACATTTAGTCACACATTCCGAGAAGTGTTTACACCAACTTGGTGACTATGTGGAAAAGTAGTGCAAGGTATGTGCTTTCTATTGCATAATGTTACATACCTCAATAAATGTCTCTTGGGCTACAATGGTCAAGTGTAACTTTTTTTGAATTACCATGGTAATTGTAAGGTTATTCTGATATTATTGATACCCATAAGAAGTACCTTGTATTTGTTAATGTTAAACCTCAACTACCACTTTTCAACCCATTTCTTATTTTCTAGATCTTATTGAAGGGACATACCCAAATTATGTGTCACTTACCATGCTGCCAACCTTTTTTATCACTGCAAATTTTTACATTAACCTTTATATTCCTTCATCAATATTGTTAATAAATATTGAAATCAGTAAGTGGCTCAGTACTTAAGCCTGAGGTACTGCACTAATAACATTAGTCAACATAGAGTGGTATCCTTTAATAACTACCATTCAATCATTCCCTTTTCCATAGCAGTAACTTGCCGCTAATGCCAAACTTGTCTAATTTCTAGAAGTCTTTCATGTGGAACAGTGTTAAAGCTTTACTGAACTCTTAAAAATATGATGATAAAATCACTTTTTGAACCAGTTCCTTTTTCACACCATAGCAGCAATTCACATTGAGAAGACAAGATTTCCCTGCAACAAATCCACGGTGCAAATGCCATATAACTGCATTCCTGTCAAGATGATTTTGCATTACTACTTTAACTGAATATTTTCACATGAACACAAATCAAGCTTACAGGTCTATAATTACTCATTGATTACTTTATGAACAGAAGGGATTTGCATATCTCCAATCTATCTTTCGATTCAGGAACTTGACCTGAATTCAAGGATACTATCTTTCAATATTAGTATTAATGGTGGCAAATGGTGCAAAAAAGCGAGCACATACATCAACAAAAAAAAAAAAAAAAAAAAAAATTCACACATCCAACCCCTCCAGAAGTGTCTAGTTCTTCCTTGAATTTAATCAAACTACCCACTTCCACAACAACACATGAAAGTTTGTTCCAGCAAAGAATCACGATAGCTGAAAGCAAACTTCCTAAATCTGAATTTATGCTCACCTCATGTGCAGTCTGAGCAAAAGGAAGAATCCAATCAGCATTGAGTTTGCTGAAGCAATTCAAAGCCTTAAGCACCTCAATCAGATCACCTTGCAGGTGTCTAGTCTCCAGATGCTGCAATTTGCAGAACTGAAGCCTTTCTTGTTAATAGCACCCCTTTGTTCCCTTCACCAACCTTGTTGCCCTTTTCTGCACACATTCCAGCAGCTCTACATCTTTCCTAAAATGAGGCCTCCAGACCTGCATGCAGTACTCAAGATGTGGCCTAATCATTGCTTTATACAATATGATAATCACCTCCTTATCCCTGATAGGAAAATTCCTGTATATAATTGACAAAACCCTGTGAGCTGCCCTGTCTGCATTGCTCAGAGAACCTTATATAATACTGAACAATTACTCCCAGGTCCTTTTCATTTTCTGATACTCTGAATGTAGTACCACACAGTTGATACACTATTCTGGAATTACTGCTACTCATATGCAGTAGCTTGCATTTGCCAATATTAAACTTCAACAGCCATTTCTCAGCCCATCTGCCTAATTTTTCTAGATCTTGTTGCAGCAGCATACTTTTATTACGGTCAAAAACTACCTTGCCAATCTTTGTACATCTGCAAACTTGGACTTTAAGCCTGATATATCCTCATCAATATCATTAATACAGAAAACAACAGTGGGCTCCAGCACCGAACCCTGTCAGATTCCTATAACAACATTAATCCATGAAGAGCTGTGCCCAGTAATAATTGCTCTCTGTATTCGCACACTGAACTATCCCTTTATCCACAGCAGCAACTTTCTCTTAATGCCACACTGCTCATCATCATCATTAGCCATAGAGTGCAAGGAAGCCTGAGGCTTTTGATACACAAGCCAAAAAAAAAAAAAATTCAGTTACCCTGAGAGAGAGAGAGAGAGAGAGAGAGAGAGAGAGAGAGAGAGAGAGAGTACAAGAGTCAGAAGTAGAAGGGAATCACCAAGGAACAGAAGAATGATGATATCCAGCTCAGGACCCTGGGTGTGCCAAGCCCATACTCACCAGATGTGAGCCCCTGGGGTTAACAGCTACTTATGTGCAACAGTATCAAATGCTTTCCTGAAATCTAAGTATACAGGGTGTTTCAGTTAAACGTTTCAGAACTTCTAAGAGGGGTAGGGTACATCCTGACAACTCGAAATCATATAGCAATGTGGGGTCGGAAATGCTTTCCTGAAGCGGTGTTGTATTGTACACAGAAGCACCATAAAGAAAAGAGACCGTAAGTGAGAAATCGTTTTAATAATACATGAAAAGAAGCAAAAGGTACATGGATTAAAGTAAGTGTTCGAAGTTTCTTCCACGGGCTACAATGCACGCCTCACATCTGCGACGCATGGACATCCGAACATTCTGGAATACTCCAGGCGAATTTCGAATTTCTTCGGCAGCTACTGCGATTCTTGCAACCAGCTCCTCAGCATTGTCAACAGGGGTGTCATAAACTAGCGATTTCATATGACCCCAGAAATAAAAATCAAGACATGATAGGTCGGGTGACCGAGCAGGCCAACGAACGGGACCACCACGTCCGATCCACTGTTGACCAAATGTGACATCCAGGTAGTTACGAACATCTCCGCTATAATGGGCAGGGGCTCCATCGTGTTGGAACCACATTGTCTGTTGCGTCGATGCAGAAATCTGTTCATCTCTCAAAAGTTGTGGCAATATTTGCTGCAGAAAGATCAAGTGGATAGGTCCGGTTAGACGACACGGTAACAGGTAAGGTCCGATGAGGTGATCTCCCATAATACCGGCCCATACATTGACCGAAAATCGAATCTGTGCTGCACGACGTCGTATTGCATGCGGGTTCTCGACCGCCCAGATATGGTCGTTATGCGTGTTGAAAATTCCTTCCCTTGTGAAGGATGCCTCATCGGAAAACAACACTTCAGCAGGAAAAAGGGGATTTGTAGCACATTTTCCAAGGTACCACTGTGCGAAAGCAATACGAGGTGCATAATTCTCCGGTTGCTGTGTCTGGACACGCTGCACGTGAAACGGATGCATGTCTTGTTCTCGGAGAATCCTCCAGACGCTGCAATGGGAAACCCCGACTGCGTTTGCTAGACTTCGTGTACTCGTTCTTGGATTCCCCTGTACATGCTGCAGCATATTCTGTTCGACGGCTGGAGTCCGTGCTGTTCTTACCCTGTCCCTGTCAGCTCTTTCAAATGAACCTCTCTCAGCTAACCTCTGGTGCAGTCTTGCAAAGAAATTATGATTGGGAATACGCCTCGTCGGATATTGTTCCGCGTACAAACGCTGTGCGGCTGGCCCACTACAATTTGCAGCCCCGTACGCCAAATGCATATCGGCTAACTCTGCGTTCGTGTAATCATCCATCCTACAAACTTGGCGTTCTTGTGCGAAATTAAGATTCCCTGCACTAAAGCTCGGAATTTTCGATTCTGCCCATTGGTATATGATTTCGAGTTGTCAGGATGTACCCTACCCCTCTTAGAAGTTCTGAAACGTTTAACTGAAACACCCTGTATAATATCAAAATTCATTTTTGCATTTCTTTTGCAGTTCCTTTATCACTGCATCATGGTATCCAATCGAACTGGTCAGACGTGATCTCCCCTTAATAAATTGATGCTGTAACTAAAAAATAACTGCACTATAACTGGTTTAAGAAGTAATGCAGAACCATCCTGTCTAGATGGTTCTGCATTACTTCTTAAACCAGTCAATCAATTATTTTCCTTGGAATAGAAGTTAGGCTAACAGGTCTGCAATTACTCATGTCACTCTTTGTCCCCTTTTTAAATTGGGGGATATATATATATATACACACACATCTCCAGTCCACAGGTACCTCTCCTGAATCAAAGGATGATCTCATAATTATGGCTAAGAGTATGCTTACCTCCTTTGCTGTCTCCCTTTAATGTGATTGGATAGATCTTATCTACACCAGGCCCCTCTTTTATGTTTAACCGAAGCAGTTTCTATTCTACTTTCATCTCAGTTATCATAAAATTGAGCTCCCTGTTGGCACTTGATAAACTTCTGACATCTGCCTCCCTAAATAATTCCTCATATGTTAATGTGGAATCAAAATACCAATTCAGCCTGTCAGCAACCTGAGCAGGTTCATCATCAGTTTAACCATCAACATCAAGTACACCAATGTGATTCAACCTCTTCCTTATACTGTTAATATTAGCAAAGAAGTCTTTGCTGATTTTCTTGGTTTTTTTTGACAGAGAATTTTTTGTAATCTGCCTTGGCTGGCCTAACCTCTTTTGTGACTTGATTGCAGTCTAGTTTATATGTACTGCAGGCATCTGTCTTATACAGTGAGCATCCTTATCTCATTATATACGACATTTTAATCACGGCCAAAAATTATGGGTCACTATAATTATAGCAAAAGGGCTAGTTAGCTCTTTTTACTGCTTGTTTTAATGTAATTGGAGAGATTTAATCAGCCCCAGGTGCCTTATTTACATTTTGCTTCAACAATTTTTCTTCCACTTTATTCTCAATTATTTCAAAATCATTTGGCTCTTACTTATAACTGAGTATATTTCTGGTATCAATATTCCTAAAATCTACCATATGTCAATTTAGATACAAAACATTTATTGAATTTGTCAACAATCTGAAAAAATCATATATATATATCATATACCATTTAACAGCTAATTAGTTTTGGAAAAAAAAAAAAAAAAATGTCTATGCTACCGCACCATTAATATCTTAACACCTTAACTTACAAGAAAATTAATAACATGCGTGCTAAAACTGTTAATCTTTATAACAGTCTCTGACCTCTATATAACACTCTCCACCTAATATTTTTGTCATTAGTGCTTCAAAGCAGTAAACAGTTCGGCTCTGTTTTCTGGGCAGTCTCTCCTTACACACCTGATGATCCAATTCATCCTAAATTCTATAGCATCTCTATAGGATTGAGGTCAGGACTCTGAGCTGGCCAGACCAGCTCTTCAAAGTTCATGTCTTCCAACTAGTCCATCACAACGTGAGAAGTAGGACATGGAGTACTGTCCAGTTGGTACAGGTATGGACCTGCCCAACGTGCTGCCATAACTTAGGCAATGTATTATTGTCCAGAACAACTAGACAGACCTCACAATTCATGGTTTTGTCCAAAACAGCCATGGCCCCAAGTGACACCATGAAATGCAGCCCCAGACCATCACACGAAAATGATCTTCAGACTGGCAGACCACGTACGAGGACTTGTCACTCCAAAGACCAGTTTTTCACTGGTCTATTGTCCAAGGACAGTGGACCTTACACCAAGCTAGATGGAGTCTGGCATTAGTCAGGGTGATTAGTGGCTTGTGGATGGCTGCATGACCATAGTAACTCATATTAAGCAGTATCCTGCACATACTGGTGCTGACACATATCACAATCGTCTCACTTAGGACCTAAGTGTGTGTCAAGACAATGTCAACGTGTGTTCTGAGGGGGACAATTCTATGCGGGTTCTCCTGTCATGTCCTGTCGGCTTAGGAAAATTCCTGGGTCATTTCGTGATAGTTTCAACACATGACCTATCGTCGACATAAGGACTTTCAGTGACGTGGAAATGTCACATAGAGACTGACTGCTCATGTGGTATCCTATTATCATTATCAATAATATTATATTATATTATATTATATTATATTATTATTCTGAAGTCTCAATTTCAATTGTGGTCTCTTGAATTCACCATCATGCTGCTGTCTCCTTGAAGGATATGAGCATATTTATAGTTGTGTCTGACACATGCTTCTTGGGTAGGACATGCCCAACTATTAACAAAGTTGTATCTTGATATTAATAGTAAGCACTTATCATTTGCGGAAACTTTAACCAAAAAAACAGTGATGCTGTCTCTACTGTTCTCCCAACTCCACTAATCACTTGGAACTCACACAGATTGTTCATTTACCTACCAGAATACCAGACAATCCGAGCCATACAGCCAACATGCTTGATCTTTTTCTCACAAACAACCCTTCTAAGTACATGGTTGAAGTGAGTGGTCCTTTAGACACCTCAGATCACAACTTGGTGATTGCCTCCTCTCAAATGGAGCATTTATCTCATGGCTATTCCCAAACTCTTTTTGTTTGGCATTACAAGAATGCAGAATGGGATGCCCTGCGAGATTTCTTTTTTCCTTTTCCGCGGTTGGATTACCGCTTCAAAACTCCTGATGTAAACGTTTGCTAAGATCGTGTCAATGAAATTATTCTTGCAGGAATGGAATCCTTAATTCCACAGTCCACTTTAAAATCTCATTCTTAAACCTTGGTTTTCTAATAAATGTGCTAAGGCTGTTCAAGAGAAGAATATTGCATACCGTAATTGGCTTGTTTCCAATTTTTCAGTTTCATTTTCTGCCTACACCAGAGCTCACAACAACTGTAAAACAGTTATCAATCAGTCCAAACTAGAAATTGAACATGCTAAGAGTAGTAAACTTGCTTCTTGCCCTAATGGTAGCTGAGCATTTTCTGGTCTGTTGCCAAAGCTATTGGCTGCAACTTTTGCCCATCTCTGCTCCCCCTCTGTCCAAACCAGATGGTTCTGTTGTCACTTCAGCCAAGAATAAAGCTGACCTGCTAGCATCCCATTTTTCTTCCAACTCATGTATTAATGAGCTTGGTAAAACACCTCCCACCATTCCTAACATGCTCCATTCAATGCCTCCTTTGGTCTTCTGTCAAAAGGATGTGAGAAAGATTTTGAAGAATCGTGATGCTAAGAAAGCTCCATGTCCCGATGGAATTTCTCCACTTGTTCTCAAAACCTGTGCTCCTGAACTTACTCCTGTTCCTTGCTGCCATTTTTCACTTTCTTATCCCAAAGGTGTCTTTCCTTCTGCTTGGAAATTTGCTCATATCCAGCCAGTTCCTAAAAAGGGTGACAAATCCCTCCCATACAATTATTGTCTCATTGTAATTACTTCTACTCTTTCTAAAGTAATGGAGAAATCAATTAACTGCCAACTCTTAAAACTATCTAGAAACCTTCCGTCTGATCAGTGATCACCAGTATGAGTCTGTCAGTGTCAATCCACTAGTTACATTCTGGCTTACGTTACCCATTTATGAACAAATTCAATGGAAAAGTTCTGAGAAACACAAGCAGTTGCTCGATATCTCAAAGGCTTTTAATCGTGTTAGGCATAAAGTTCTTCTAAACAAGCTTCCATCTTATGGTTTGCCAACTGTTTTTGTAATTGGTTATCCAGTTTTCTCTCTGACCACTCACTGAGGGCGATGGTCGATGGCTCTCTGTCTTCTAACTTCTCCACTAATGCTGGCGTTCCCCAAGGTTCAGTTCTTGCCCCCACTATTTTCCTCTTGTATATTAATGACCTTCTTCCATTGACCGTAAATCTTATCCATAATTTAGCTGATAACAGCACATTGCATTCCAGTTTGAAAAACCTTGACTTGCCCATTCAGCTTCAACTTCTTGAATATCTGCTACCAATTCCTTAAATGCCGATCTCCAGTGTAGCAAAGACAAGTTAGTTGATGTCAATCCTGCTAAAACTAAGTCCTGCCTTATTTTTTGCAAAAAGGATTCTTCTACTCCTATGTTTATCTTTGGTGACACTGATTTCTAGGCAAGATGATATATCCCTTCTGGTTACCTTGACTAATATCTCTTGGCACAATACAAATATTGCTTCCTCTGCAACTAAAAAACGATTTTCTCTTTCACTCTCAGGGTTACTTTTCTTCCAAACAGCTGTTAATTCTGTACAAAATGCAAATCCGACAGTATGGTCCCACATCTGAGGGGGTGCCCCCCAAAAAAACCTCTCTCTCTCAGTCTTCTAGAGTCCATTCAGAAGAGGGCAGTTAGGTTAATTAATGACTCATCTCTAACAGAGTCTCTCCACTCTCTGTCTCATAGATGTTCCATTTCTCTGCATGCCTTTTCTACAGATACTTCCATGGGCAGTGTTATTCTGAATTGGTTTCTATTATTCTCTCTCTCTCTCTCTCTCTTTCAAAGCAGTTCGAACATGTGCCTCCACCAGCCAACATCCATTTACTGTCCAACTTCAAACTCACAGAACCAACTTTTTATCTTTCTTATTTATTCATTCAACTGCCATTTTCTGGAACAACCTTACTTCAGATGTGTTTCCCGAAAATTACAGTCTACAGAAGTTCAAGTCTAATGTCAATAAATATCTTCTTTCATCTTCTCAACTTCCAACCCATGCATGGTACTAAGTACAATCCATTCCGGTTATTTGGGACACATTGGGACTAGTGCATTTTGGCCCGATTAAGCGGCTGCCCCAATTATCTGAAGTTTGACATAAATATCTAAAAATACAATGTACCCCCCCTTTACAATTGGTCCAGTGCACAGTCAAATCACGTTACGACGAACTCACCATAGTAAAGTACTGTTCACTATACGATGTGTAGTAAGCCCGGTCATTGTGATCACGTTTGTGAATTGAATTTTAATTCTATTAAACAGCGATTCTAATTTCTGAAAATAGGAGGAATATTATCCACAGGCTATAAAAGCAAAGATATATTAAGCACAAATTTACCCTTTATTACCTTACCAATTAAAAAATTAAATGATACGTGAAAATCGGAAGAGTATATGTTATAATCGGAATAATTAATACGTACTGTAATATGTACATACGAACTAGTTGACATTTCTGTTCACTGACATTTGTGGGTGGGGGTTAAAATTTAAAATAGTAAAAAGATAAGCAATCAATAACAAAGAACATGGCATACACAAATTGTAAGTAACACAATAAGTGCAAGTGAGAACGGAGTAACGAGTTACAAAGCTTTAAAAATAGGAATGAAAAGAAGATCTGAAAATTAATTTTTTTATATGATTGAAGATTTCATGGAAGTGTAAACACATTTCACCATAATAACCCACAGAATTCCAGCTGTCGGTATTAACACAAATTCAGTAAGATCGAGTTTACTGTCTGTTTATGATAGATTTCACTAACAGAAAAGCCCAATAAACAGGTGACAGTTAATTGTTTTATGGTTGTGATCGCCAGAATTTCGACCGAACCACGTGGTACCGTCGGAGACAATCGTAGAGCAATCTCCAGTGCTTCGGCTCCTGCCCCAATTAAACAGCATGCTGTCCCAATTAAGTGAAATTAACCCTGGCTATTTTCTTGATTGGTTTCTGTTTTTTAAGATTTGCTCCAAATAAATGGCTGCCCCGATTAACCGGTGGGCCAAATAACCGGAATCCACTGTATTTGATTTCAGTATTCAAAGTGGCATTATTAATAGAACCAGTAAGGATCAAGATACTATCAAATTGGATTATATTAAGAAATTGTTCCCAGTTGCCTCAGTGAAAGTTCCAGGTATTTTGTTGGTTCCATCAGTATTTTGTATATAGGATGGCTATCACTATTGTGAAGGTAGGTCAGTTAATATTGCCTGCTGAATGCTATGATAAATGGGCGAGGAATATATAGACAGGTCCAGAGCAAAGCTAGATCCTGTCGGGAGGCAAACATATGTGTGTATGCCTGTTTTCAGTAATGTTAGCTGTTGACTAAAATGTACAGTTTCTATTCTGCCCTCTACAATCCACTTTCAGAGAACCCCACAAAGAGTGAGCATTAGATCACCTAGAAGGCATATTGGGCAGTTGATTTAGTAAATTATCAAGATCAGCGCACTTGTCTACTGCTTCTAGAGATGTGCTAAGTTGGATAGGTTTAGAGGTACATTTCCATGAACCAAAATTACTACCCCTCTTCCTCTTGCTGGGGATTCAAGATATCTGTCATATCTGTATATAGGAACTGGGGAGTATAATTTGAAGATAACTGTTTCCTATAGAAAAATACTGGCAGGATCATGCTGGTGTATTAAATATTTTAATCCATATAAGTTGCTTCTTAGTCCTCTACAATTCCACTGAATGATTTTCTGTCTTATGTGGGTTTAGGTTTAGTGGCTTGGTCTGACAGCTTTATTTTCCTTTGATTCTGTTTTAATTTTTCTTGTTTTAGAAATACTGGACAACCAACATCCATTTTGTTATCAGCATGCAGTAGTCAAACTGTATCTTGATTATCTGATTTCTCATCTATGTCCATACTTTGATCTAATTGTTTATTCCATGGAGGATCTGGATCTTTCTACTTTGTCAACTATTCTGACTTGAGGGTATCATCAGGTGCCTTGGTATTAGTAGAATTTATACACTTTTTGTTTTTGATGAGGAAAGGTCTGGCCTATTGAGAGAGATATTTTAGGAGGAATTGTAATATAAGTCTGTGTTGAAAACTCTTTAAACTTCTTTAGTGTTTTTTTCTGCATTGGCACATATGATTTGGTATCTTTGTGTGCTTTTTTGGTATGAAACTTTTCCCCTACCTTGTACATTAGAATTTTCTTATTGGTTTTCCATAATTCCCAATCTTTGGAATATGTAGGATTAGTACCCTGACAATTCAGATTGTGAGTGGTATTTTGAGCTACACAAGGGGCAAATAGCCTTTGATGTTTCAAATGCCCACTTCTGGAATTTGAAACATCAAAGCACATTTTGATCTTACAAGAAAGGTAGCCAGCATTCAATAATGCAGGGAGATTTGGAGATAGTGTATAGAGTTATTTGGAAGGCAGCTCCAGGTGTTCCCCCAACTCCGTGTCAAGCAATGTGATGTAAACAAAACTCTGTAAAGGCCAGATTTATGTAGATTAGTGAGTCTTCATGTAGTGTTAGTGTGAGTTATGTTGGTTGTTGTTCATCCGGACTCTTAGTCTAGGAGCTTCTTAACACACAGAAACCTCTAGTTTACTGTCCAGTGCTGCGAGGAAACAGGCCGAACAGCAGGAAGTATGAAGCACTGGAAGGGCGAACTCTCTGGTAGCCAAGCCTACAGACAGGGAGAGCCCAGTTAAGGGAAAACTTGGCAGGCATAAGAGGAAATAATGAGCCCTGGAGGGTAGTCTATAGGATAATCACAAACAAACTCCCCGGGGGAGGGGAGTTATTTCTACCACACTGACACCACAGGGGAGCCAAACCACCACATGGCAACATTCAATCACAAATATTCTGGGTGCTATTTTCCTGGAGACTGCCATGCCTACTTCACCTGAACAGCATAGAATATGCCAAGAAAATGACATGTACACCACTGACTCCCGTGAACCACCCTTCATGCTAGATGACATCAAATCTGCAGTAAATCACATAAAAAATAAGTGCTCTGGCCTCGATTATCTCAAACCGGAAATTATCAAAAAAGCAATGGACCTGACCCCTGAACTCCTCCTAAATCTGTTCAATAACTGTCTGGATAGGCATCTTCCCAAGAAACTGGAAGACTGCAGGACTGAAGCTAATCCCAAAAAAATCCATGAAGCCTCCACAACAGCCAACTACCTACAGACTTTTTGCTGATCACTGGTAGCTTTGCTACCAGTGATCAGCAAACTATTTGAGAGAATGTTATATGCCCGAATTGACACACATTACAAGAGTGCTGAACTGCACATCTACCCAGTTCCTCAGTAAATACTACTTAATCATCTCCATTGATTTTGACAGGGTGTTCGACACCATTTGGTCGCCGCTTGTCCTGGCAAGACTAAGGTGGGCCAACTTTCCTTGCAAACTTGTATCTTACTATCAAGTCTTACCTTACTGACAGGAGTATTAGTGTAGTGGCACCCTATGGTAGGGTAAACTGCAGTGTCTGCAGGGGTTGCCCCCAGGGTTCCATCCTGGGGCCGTTCCCATGGAACACTGTCTTGGATGAGTTGCCATCAAGATACCACAGGACTGAACCCTCTTACACTGCTTAAAAATCTCACTGACTAAGACATTCTGAATCTTACTGAACGGCTCCCTTGACCTGTGCAGGCCGCCTCAAATAAAGGCGAATAACACAACAATTAAACTCAAAGCCAGCTTAAGTACCTGGGGGTGATATTAGATTGTAATTTTTCCTTCAAGCAGCATCTCACACATCTAAGGACAAAGATAAGGAAGTATTCTGCACTGTTAGCCTGTGTGGTCCGTCGTGACTGGGGACTTAAATGTCGCGTACTCTCCTTATATTATAAAATGACACTCCTACTAGCTATAACACACGACGCTGTGGTTTGGTATAATAAGGCATCAACCACTGTACATAGACGCATAATCGACTCAATCCATAGAACTATCCTGTTAACCATTACCGGAGGCTGCAGCAGCACCGCCCTACAAGTTTTGGCCGGAGCCCTTCCCCTTGACCTGGACATCATAAGCACTGGAATAAACTATTATATAAGCAAAGGAATGCCTTGCACCCATCTAGACCACACAGTTGATAACAGAGCAACCCAGACGAGTGACAATATATTGTCTAACCACAAGAGGTATAATTACTGCCAATGGAAGCGAAACACACCTTTAAATAGTCATGATATCAGAACAAAGGGACACTGCCCCATGAAATTGCAGCATAGACCCACTACAAAAGGTAGTGTAAGGACTAGTAAACATCACGGAAGGAATAAAACCCCATAATGACAGCCAGCAGACATGATTATGACCCCAAGATAATGACGAGAAAATAGGACCCAGACTATATGCAGTCTGGAAAGATGGCGATACAGATTTAACCTCCTATTAGTGTTCCACCTGGATGAGACTCAACGGCCAATCTTTTCAGGGCCTGCAAACTGACGGAAACGATATACAATGGCACGCTCCCGCTGGGACAGCCCATTGGAGACCCAAACCTGCACTCTTTTGAGTGGATCTTTCTTTCCAAACTCCTAAGGAAGGAGGGAGGAGGGAGGAGAGGCTTGCTCTCCCCTCCCCAATTTTCTCACTCTGGTGGGGTGCGGGCATGCCTCACTGCCTGTGGGGGCCATCTATTCTGTCAGCCCCTTACTTCCAATTTCTTCCCCCCAGTCTTCAGCCTCCCTGCAAACTTTTGTCCTGCACGGCGTTTAGCACTACATGTCAAAATTAAAAGAGAACATCAAAATTCTTGCTCAAACCTATTTGGTTTTTAAAACTCACTTTTACCACACAGCCCCACGTTGCATACTATTAATACTAACTTGTTAAATATCACTAATTTCAACCATGATTTTTTTTTTTTGGTCCTAGCCACTGAAATCCCAGGAAAGTAAGTGGCAGGAACCACTAGAGTACAAATATTGGTAACATCGGGTTTCACTAGGGGCCTGGCGGCTAACAGGCCGGACGAACAATGGGCACTACATAGTATATACCCCACACACTTTTAAATCTCTGGCTTGTCCGATACAGAGAACATACAAGGAGATGGGAGAAATCCCAGGTGCCGTCAGACCCTCAACATACCTAATACCTAATAGCTGTATCCCTTTTAGGAAGCAGAAAAATTCTGGAAGATTTGCATCATTGCTTATAATATGACGAAGTGTTAAAGGTTCTTGAAGATTTCGTAGAATACTAAATGAGGCTTTTCAGGCATCAGTGTATAGCGTGCAATCAACGAGAATGTGTCTGATCGTGAGAAAAGAGTTGCAGTGCATACACTTTGTAGGATTGTCTCCTGTCAGTAGATAAAGATGGGTGAAGTGACTGTAACCTATTCATGCTCTGGATAGGAGGACTTCTCTTCCTTTCTGTTTACACGGAAACTGGAAGCTCATCACTATGGTTCAGATTTTATTTGAAGGAGCTTGTTCTGCAGTTGAGCTTGCCATAGAAGTGTCCACTGTTACTTCCAGACATGTCTTATATAGGATCTGTAGTCGATATATGGAATGTAGTAATTTGTCGATGCTATGTTGGATGATTGTTTTGCTGCATAATCCGCTTTTTCATTCCCTGATATCCCCATGTGGCCTGGGATCAAACAAAAGATGACTACTTGCTGGTGTTCTTGGATATGCATCAGCCGAGATTTTATTGTTGCTATTACAGGACGTGTTGGCAAGAATGAATTTTGCAAGGCTATAAGTGCACTCTGTGAGTCTGTATATATCACACTTTTTTGGATGGACAGATGTAGGATATTTTCTAAGGCAAGCTTGATGGCACATAATTCTGCTGTATAACTGCTGCATTCAGTGGGCAGGGAAACAGAGATGGTGTTATAGGGAAAGATGGCTGCAGCCTCAACTCCACTTTCAGATTTTGATCCATAAGTGTATACTTTTGTAAAACGTGGATAATTTTGTGTGAGAGCAGTATGGAGTTTCTGTATATTAATATTTTCAAGCAAGTGTTTTCCCCAGTTTAGGAAATAGCTGTCACAGGATGCTTTAATAGAAGACCATGGAGGATCTGCACTGTTTGAATCTTGGAGGATTTTGTCAAGATGTATATTCTAGGTTTGTGATAATGCCTGCAATCTGATGCCAGTAGGTTGAACTGCTCTAGGTTTATTTCTATAGTGCATTGAGAACTGTGGATCATTACGTATTGGCCTAATTTGTTTGAGTAGTTAGACTTTGAATTTTGGCCACATAGTTCACGAGTAACATCTTGTTCCTCAGTCTAAGGGGAGGTACATGGGCTTCAATATAAAGACTTTGTACTGCCGATGTTCTATAAGAACCAACAGCAATCCTGAGGACAGAATGTTGAATAGGGGCATGCCGTGCTAGCACGCTTTCCCTAGCAGAATCATACACCGGGGCACCATAATCAAGGTGAGAAGTTCATTTAGTAAGTAAGTTCATTTTAATTAAATTTAACTAAGTTCATTCTCTTAGTAAGTTCATTTTTTTTATGGCAAACAGTCCGTAGATTTCGATGTGTTCTGAAAAGTTCAATTTATTATCAAAAATGACACCAAGAAGACGAACGCTGTTCACAAATGTGACCGGTTGCTTTCTTCAGTGTATTTCCGGATCTGGGTGCATCTTTCCTTTGTTACAAAAATGAATGACACTTGATTTCTGAAAAGACAGTCAGTAACCATTCTGTGCCATCCATAGTTCGATATTATTAATTGATGTTTTCAGTTGCCTCTCAATAAAGCTTATGTTTTGCGAACTGCAAGAGACAGTCAGGTCATCAGCATAAAGGTATGAATTCACTGTATTCATGAAGTGACCTCTCAGATCCAGGGAATGAAGATCTCAGGATACCAAAATATCAAGTAGTGTTAAAGGCTTTCTCTATATCAAGATATGCCATGATGAGATGTTTATTTTGAATAAATGCATTCCTAATATTTGATTCTGCTTTAATCATGAGATCTAGGAATGATCAGTTTTTCCTGAAACTAAATCGAATATCGGATATCATATTTTGGGGATCAAGGTACCATATGTTAGTCGACAGTGTATTATTTTTTCCAGGGTTTTACTTAAGCAGCTGGTGAGAGAAATGGGTCTATAATTATTAGGAATAGGGAGATCTTTCCCTGGTTTGGGTATTGCTAGTACAAAAGAGCATTATTATTTTTATTATTATCATTTTTTTTTTTTTTTTTTTTTTAGGAGCATTAGCAACTAAGGCCATGGTTTTTTTAGGAGCATTAGCAACTAAGGCCATAGTTTTTTTAGGAGCATTAGCAACTAATGCTCTTTTTTAGAAAATGCTTTCAGAGACACACTAGAATCACTTGGCACCCAAGGACTAACATTCTGCAAGGCAGTAAACAGAGCTAAGCGCGTCAGTGAAAATTATGCTAGTTGCCACCTGTTTACGTTTAATTTGGTTTATGGCAATCAAGTTGCTTGAAATTCAGCAGTAAAAATACTGCATTCTTTTGGAAGTTGTTGGATGAGGGTAGGATCTTCAAAGTGAATCCCAACTCCTACACAATATATGAAAGTGTGATGTGCATATTGGCCTTTCTATGCTGAATATAGCTGCTCATAGTTTTTTCTCGATAGAGTTGTTTCCCCTTAGGTTTGAAAATATATGTCATATATGGGTTTAACTACATGCCATGGATGGCGCCTCCATAGCCAGGTGGGAAGGAGCAGCAGTGCGTAGCAAACGTTTCTTGATTAGACTGGGGTTCGAGTCCATCACCACCAAATACGGAAAGAGGTGGTAGATGACTTTCATCAACCGGTGAAATACCACCACTTTGCTTATTGGAGGCTTGAAGTGGTGAAACCCATGTTTAGTCTCTAGAGCAAAGTTTCCGGCATCTCCCTCCCCCCATACTTCTCCTTCAACCCATGCACTGTACTAAGTACTATAGGTTTTTGATACCGTTCGTGTTTGGGTTTTCATAAAAAAAAAACAAAAAAAAAACTGCATATCCCGGGAGCAATATGGCCTTAATTGCTAATGCTCCTAAAAAAACAAAAAACAAAAACCAAACCAAACGTGCCATGGTGGAATGGTCTGTGCAATCGTAATAGCTATGTTGTCATAATTAAGCTCTCAGCTTAGCATCAAATCTTTCAGACGGATGTTGGCAGGTCAATTCATTCGTGGATAGGCTTGGTATGTGTGTGTGTGTTCCCAGTTATATGAAAACAGTAATTCTCTATTTGGATGATCAATGATAGATTTTATCTTGACAGTGCACTGTAATAACAAGTTCTGTCATCTAAGCTGTAGTGAAGGTTCATGGACTTCTTCATAAAGGCTTTGAACAGGTGAAGTGCGGAAGGGTCCAAGTGCTATATGGAGTGCACTGTGGTGTATGGGGTCTAACCATCTCAGTGCACTTGGTTTTGCTGGTTCATAAACAGCGGCTCCATAATCTAGTTTGGAACGAACTATTTGCTTTATAGAGTTTGAGAAGTGTATATTGATCTGCTCCCCAAGTTGCTGCAGAAAGAACTCTGAGTATGTTTAATTTCCTTAAGTACAAAAGTCTGACTTGTTTAATGTGCTCAAGGAATGTTAGTTTCTTAAGAATCTTAAGAAACTAAGAATCCTAAGGTCCTAAGAATCTTATGCCTGGAACTACTGGGTTCTTATGTCTGTCACGTTTCACTTCAGGATCAGGGTGTAGGTTTTGTTTTTTACAGAAGTAAATACATGCAGTTTTTTGTGTGGAAATCTGGAAGCCAATTGTTTGAGCCCATTTGCTTATTTTGTTTATTGTTCGTTGTAGCTGCTGATCTATACTTCGCATATTCTGAGAGTGGTAGTAAATACTGAAATCATCAACATATAAAGCTGCATAATAGTTCTTGGTTACGGTATTTATTTTAATAGAAAAAAGGGTAGTGCTAAGCACAGACCCCTGAGGCACACCTCCTTCTTGGGTTAAAACCTTTGAAAGGGTTGTCTGCAGCCAAACTTGTAATGTCCTGTGTTGTAAGAAATTTTGGATATATTTAGTTAGATGTCTACGTAATCCAAGGAGATATAGGTTTTGGAGAATTCCATGCCATTAATTATTATGTATTTGAAGTATAAGGAGGGCAAATCATGAAGAATTTCACAACATGACTCTTGGGTATGAGAGTACACGAGAACAGGCACAGTTTTTACGGCTTCAGCAAACAGAGACGTTTTTCTTAAATTTTGCTTTTTTTACTGACTTAAATTGGCATATTAATTTATTTTCTAGGAGTACTTTATATTCCTAGTAATGATACTTAGTTTAATTTGAACTTAGATAGATTTTGTAGGTTATTACTTATAGGTAAAGATGCCTGTGCACTCTGGATTCATTATGGTTTTTTTTTTTTTTTTTTATGAGAACCCCAAACATGAAAGGTATCAAAACCTATAGTACTTAGTACCGTGCATGGGTTGAAGGAGAAGTATGGGGAGAGGGGGATGCCGGAAACTTTGCTCTAGAGACTAAACATGGGTTTCACCACTTGAAGCCTCCAATAAGCAAAGTGATGGTATTTCACCGGTTGATGAAAGTCATCTGTAAGTTATTATGTAGCATAGAACGAAACGGACAACAAAATAAAATAAAATAAATGACAAGTTTAATGTTATATTGTAAACCTCAATATGTTAAATACTTTAAATATGTTAAATGTTAAATACATACAGTACAAAAAGCTTTCGGTTATTACGGTAACCTTGAACAGTCAAACTGACAGATTAGGGTGTGTAGTGCCAGTCATGCATAGTAAAACTGCGTGATGTAATAGTCAACTGTTTGATGTTGAAGCCTGTGGTTGTGATGTTTGTGAACGTTGCCAACATTTGTCAGTCATGAGAATAGTTATTTCAGTAATAGGGTGGACGCGACATCCACTAGTTCTGTTTACTGAAGTATTAGAGCATGTGATGTGCAGCGACTCCAACCAAGTGTGCCGTTGGTAATGGTGGGACCGATCGATAACCATGACATCGCAGTGTGGGTCAAGGTCGTGTTGGGGTGACCAAAAGTGCTCAGCAATAGCCGAGTGTTCTATGTCCGCTAAGTGGATGGCTCTTCCGTGTTCTGAGCCTTGTCCTTGTTTCTCCGATGTAGCAGCTAGTTTAGTCACAGCAAGAAATGCAGTAGACTAGTCCACTTTGTAGTAAGGTGGGAACCAGTGTTTTCACTCTAGAGATGAGGGATCGCAATTTCCTGCCCAGGAGCTCTATACACTTTATCCCATTAGATTTAAGGACCCTAGAAACCTGCTGTGGCTATCCCACCAGTACCCTAGACAGGTGTGACCTGCAGGCCCATGACCACGTAGCGACCAACAGGAACATTCAAGGTATTGACTCCACTGTGAGTGCCTTTATCCCATACTACCCAAACCTATCACACAAGATTTCTAGGATCCTGAAATCTCATGGGATAAAGTGCAAAGAGCTCCTGGGCAGGAAATTGCGATCCCTCATCTCTAGAGTGAAAACACCAGTTCCCACCTTAATAGATAGTGGACTAGTCTACAGCATTTCTTACCATGACTGCACTAGCTACTACATCGGAGAAACTGGGAGAAGGCTTGGCAAACATATCTCAGAACATGAAAGAGCCATCCGGTTAGTGGACATAGAACACTTGGCCATTGCTGAGCACTTCTGGTCAACCTGACATGACATTGACCCGCACAGCGATGTCATGGTTATCAATTAGTCCCACCATTACCAACAGCATGCTTGGTTGGAGTCGTTGCACATCACGTGCTCTAATACTTCGGTCAACAGAAGCAGTGGATGTCTTGTCCACTGCTTCTGTTGTCCACCCTATTATTGAAACAACTATTCTCATGACTGACAAACGCTGGCAATCACAACCGCAGGCTTCAACATCAAACAGTTAACTGTTACATCAAGCAGCTCACTATGCACGACTGGCACAACACACCCTTATGTTCTATGTTCCTAAACTGTCAGTTTGACTGATGAAGGTTACCATAATAACTGAAAGCTTTTTGTACTTTATGTATTTAACATATTGTGTTTTACAATTTAACATTAAACTTGTCATTTATTTTATTTTGTCTTCCATTTTGCTCTGTGCTACATAGTAACTTACAATAAGGTTATTACTTAGTATCGGTAAGGGTATCTAATCCACTTGTTGGACAAACTTTGCAGCTCCCACGAAAGCAAAATTTTTAATTATATTTAGTAATTTTATTGACTTAATTGTTATATTAAATTATTTTCTATAAGTAGCTTATAGCCATAGTCAAGCTCCATGGTTTATTTTAAATTTAGATAGCACGATTTTGAAAGTAATTAATACCTAGAGTGCGTAGATTTACCGTTCGTAATTTGTCCCCATTGTTATATACACCCTGAACTAGACAGAGTAAGGTTTAACGTAAAACTAGATAGCAAGTATAGTAGTATCAATTAATCAGTAAAATTTATTAATCTTATTAAATTTCATTGTCAATTAAATTGTACTTTTTAAAAACTAAATATGTATAACAACCTAGTTTTTACAACCGTAACATTATAAATTAATACATATAACTTGACAGGAGATAAGAAAGTGGTATAACGTAACTTGGAGATAATATTCAATACCGAAATACATACATATAGCGTTATAACTGCGTTGGGATATAAGTTTAGTGTTATATTTTGTATTAGAATTTTATTTGAAATTGAATAGAAATCATGACTCAGACCAGAGCAGCAAAGCAATCAAAAGGCTCAAATTAATGGGAGTGCTGTGGCTCAGGGAAGAAATGAGGAAGGGGGGGTGGTTGTCTTCTGAATCACAGCCTTTTGAAATGCACTGCTTGTTTCATGCCAAGAACATGATAGTGTCTTTGTGTATGCGCGATGTAAGGATTGTGAGGAAATTAGGTGCCAACTCAGCATTCTTATGGGCCTATATGAGAGCTTGAAAGACAGGGTGGATGCCCTCGAACAATTTAAATTGAGGGGCCCAGCAAGCTCTCAGCTGCCCACATCAATGCCAGAGCTTGCACTTGAACATGCAAAACAGCGGCAACCCCCAAGGCAGAAAACGCTGGTCCCAAAGGAACTAGTTGTTGTCGGTGACTATTTTCAGGGAAACGGGGAACAAGATCAGTGTCTGCCAGGGTCAAAGGTTGATTACGTACAGCAGATATCATTTTTTAAGGGCACAAAAGGTGATATAGTTGTACACGTTAGCACTAATGATATTAAGAGGAGACAGGCGGAATTACTTAACAAGTACAGATCAATGTTGAAGAGAAGCCATGAGTTAGGGTTGAATTTGAAAGTGTCGGCAATTCTGCCCAGACATGATAGGGAGTATATGATGAGAGCCTTGTCGATCAATTCAGCCCTGGAGAGATTGTGCAAGGCTCAAGGGATAAAATTTTTCTCGACCTGGTCTGTGCTTCTTAACGGGAGAGATTGCTTCTACAGGAATGGGATATAATTAAATAGAAAGGGTGCAAGAATATTTGCTGATGCTATTGGGGCAGAGTTAGGTGGGTTGGAAAACTGCTAGATTGGGGGGATAGATGGCCTACTAGATTAACACTAGCCAATGGGAGAGGTGAAAGTGACTCTTGCACTGCTTCTATTGAAATGAGCAGCAGCCTGGAAAACAAGGTGCAAGGGATTCCAGAGACTGCTGGGAGTCATTGCACTACAAGTAAATACATGGGCTGTGTTAGGGTACTAAGAATAGGAATAGGTACATGTATACTTGTGTACATGCACCAATGCTATGAGTTTGGTAAATAAATTTGATGAATTTGAAGTGTTAGTTAAAAGGCAGATATTGTTGGTATAACAGAGACGTGGTGTCACACAGATATATGGAATGCAGAACTGGAATTTGGGGAGTACAATATATACAGTAAGGATATATGTAGGATAGGAAGGGAGGAGGGATTATGATATTGGTTAAGAAACAAAATCCAAGGAAGTACAGCCAGTAGACATGGCTGGACAGTGCAGTGCAGTGTCGAGTCGGTTTGGAGTGACATAAGCATTGGGAAAGAAAAACTGAGAGTAGAAGTGTGTTATAGGCCTAATGACTCTGAGGAGTATAATAAACAACTGTACAGAGAAATAGTGGGCCAGTAAATCAGAGTGTCATATAATGGGGGATTTTAATTTCCCAGATATTGACTGGAATTTGTGGATTGGTCACTCACACACTAGCAAGGCATAAGTTTTCTAAAGCAGTATGTTCAGGAAGAAACTAGATGGAGTAATACTCTTGATCTGATTATCACTAGTGATTCTTCATGCATTAAGAATCTGCAGATAAAGGAACAACTAGGTGACAGTGATGACAGTGTGCTGAAGGGGGATTTACTCAAAGAAGTAACTACCATCAGGGGTAAAGGGAAGGGTTTTTGCTTTCGTAAATGCACCAACATCGAGCCATGATGATGAACAAGCTGAAGAAATGTACACTGAAATTGAGACTTCTTGATGAGCAGAAAACCCACTACACTATTATTATGGGGGACTTCAATGCTAATATTGGAAAAAGACTAAACAGCGCAGAAAGGGCAACTATAGGAAATTTTGGAATTGGTAAAAGAAATGAAAGGTGAAAGACTTGTGGAATTTTCAGAATCTCAAGGACTGTCAGTAATGAACACTTTTTTCAAGAAAAGGGTGAACAGAAAGTGGACAAATGGATTAACTACTAATGAAATTGACTTCATCCTCACTAATCTTCATCCTAACAGAAGATATATTGTGAATGATGTTACCGTCCTGAATAAGGTAAATGTTGGAAGTGATCACAGAATGGTAAGATGTACACATGATATAGATGTAAGAAAGGAAAGGAAAAAACTGGCTCGAGTAAATAATACAAAGGTCTTTGAGATAACAGAAGAGGAGAAAAAGCAGTATGTACTGCACCTTAAGAACAAGTTTGAGCTTCTGCAGACTGCTCAGGACCAAGATATCTACGAGGAATATTACAACTTTCTGAAAGCGATAAAGCCCAAAAAACCTATAGGGAAAAAACAAATCCAAAGAAGAAAAAATTAGTCAAGAAACACTTGTCATGATGAACCGAAGACGACACATGAAGAGCAAGAAAAACACTGACAGGGAGAAAATTGAGTATACTGAGTTATGCAAAGCCATTAGAAAGAGACTCAGAGAGGACATAAGAAGATTTAACACAAGAAAAGTAGAACAAGCATTAAGGGAAAACAAAGGATTTAAATCAGCAGCCATGAGCAGTAATACAGGAAGACAAATGATACTGAAACTGAAGAATAGCGATGGTGTACTTTTAAACAGCAGAGAAGGCATAATTCAAATAGCAGAAGACTACTATAGAGAATTATATAAGGAGCAGGGCAATTATGCCAGCAGTGGGGAAGATGGATTGCAAAGTAGCAACACATACGACATACATGATATTCTTCCTGATGAGGTAGAACATGCATTGAAGAAAATGAAGAATCAGAAAGCCCCGGGGGGGGGAAGATGAAGTTACTGTAGAGTTGTTAAAATTGGGAGGAAGAGACATAACACAAAAACTGGCAAGGCTCTTCACAAAGTGCATTAAAAAAGTGTGATGCCTAAGCAGTGGAATAATGCAATCATAGTTTTGCTGCATAAGAAAGGAGATAAATCAGAAATTGGAAATTATAGACCAATTAGCTTGTTATCCCACATCTACAAGTTGTTCACAAGGGTCATTACTAACAGATTAGAAGAATACTTGATGAGAATCAACCGAAAGAGCAAGCTGGCTTTAGGACAGGATTCTCAACTATGGATCACCTTCACGTAATATCATGGAGAAAGCAAATGAATATAAAACACCATTGTGGCTGGCATTTGTGGATTATGAAAAGGCATTTGACTCCATACAGCATAAGGCAATGTTTCGGGCACTGGAAAGACAAGGCATAGATACCCCATATATTATGATTTTGAAGAAAATATATGAGAGTGCTACCTACTTTATTAGACTAGACAAAGACAGTACCAAATTTAATATTGAGAAAGGAGTTCGACAAGGAGACACTATCTCCAAAGTTGTTTACTGCTGCCCTTCAGCAAGCTTTCAGAAGATTAGACTGGTCGCAGAAAGGAGTCAATGTGAACGGAGAGTACCTAAACCATTTACGATTTGCAGATGACATTGTGGTCATAAGCCATGATCCTAAAGAATTAGAGGAAAATCTTAATCAGTTATGCACATTTAGTAAGGATTTTGGACTAAAGATGAATATGACTAAAACAAAAGTAATGATGAACAAGTATGCCACAGAAAGGAAAATAATGATTGAAGGAGCAGTAATTGAAAAGGTGGAGTCATATACTTATCAAGGACAAGTTATTAGCTGTAATAATAATAAATGGCTGGAAGTCAAGAGAAGAATAAGTTTTGGATGGTTGGCATTCAGGAAATATAGTCACATACTGAAGTGCAATATCCCAGTTTGTCTGAAATGTAAAATAATGAACCAATGTATACTCCCCACCATGACTTATGGAAGTGAAACTTGGGCACTCACCAAAAGAATGGAAGAGAAGCTGAGAACTACACAGCGAAGAATGGAACGAATTATATTGGGAATCAGACTGTTAGATAAGAAGAGAAACACATGGATTAGGCAGCAAACTCAAGTAAAGGACATTCTTATCAACACTAAACAACTAAAATGGTCTTGGGCAGGACACATAGCTCAAAGACATGATGACAGATGGACTAAGAAAATAACAGAATGGTATCCAAGAGGAGCTAGAAGAAAACCTGGAAGACAAAGGTGGAGATGGATAGATGAAATTCATGAGTTTGCAGTTAGTAAATGGATGGCCAGTGCTCAAAACAGAAGGGACTGGAAAGTTCCTGGAGAGGCCTTCATCCTGCAGTGGATTGAAAATAGCTGATGATGATGAAAGGTGACTACAGTAGTGTGAGACAGTATATAAATTCTATACTGTGTAACCAACAGCATATTCAAAATGGGAAGAATTCAGAGAATTAATCTTGCAAGCTATTAGGCTTTTCATATCAACAAAGAAATATTGTTCAAGATTAAGGCCTAAATGGATGTCAGATGAACTAATTAGACATGTTCCTGAGAAGAAAAATGCACGGGATACATATAAATAAACAGGTGACACAGAAGCTTATGATAGATATAAGCTGGTCTGTAACCAATCTATCCAGTTATATTAAAGGAGGCAGCAAAGGAAGTAAGCAAACTGTTAGCCATAATTATGAGAGCTTTCTTGGACTCAAGGGAGGTACCCATGGACTGGAAATGTGCAAATGTGACCCCAATCAACAAAGGAGGATTAAACAGAGACACAGGTAATTACAGACCTGTTAGTTGATGTTCCAGGGAAATTAATGGGGGCACTGGTTAAAGAAGCACTGCAGGATCATCTAGACAAGACTTCAGTTATAGCCCAGACATAGCAAGTTTTGTTAAGGGAAAGTATTGCCTGACCAATTTGATTGGATACTATGATGTGGTCACGAAGTAACTGGATCCAAAGAATAATTTTGATATCATATAATTGGATCTTAGAAAGCCTTTTGATACTGTTACACATGGAAGACTGCTGCACAAATTGGAGCAGTGTGGCATTGGAGGCAAATTTCTGCTATGGATAAAGGGATAGTTCAGTGGGAGAAGACAGTGATAAACACTGCCTTTCATGACTAATGTTATTAGTGGATTCCCCCAGGGTTCAGTGTTGATTTCTGTATTTATAAATGATATTGATGATGGCATATCAGGCTTAATGTAGTAGTAGTGGCATGTGATGCAAGAAAGCAAGTGTATGAGCTTATGCAGCATCAGCCAAAAAAAAAAAAAAAAATATCACACCATTCCCTCCAAATGCCTGTCCAATTTCTCCTTAAATTTATTTAACCTATCAACTTCCACAACGACAGATGGAAGTTTGTTGCAGCAATTAACCACCCGCTGGCTGAAGGAAAATTTCCGCACATCTCTTCTACACCTGTCTTTTCTTAATTTCAATTTATGTCCCCTTAGGTTCGTAATCTGAAGAAGTGGAAGGATCCCATCAGAATTCAGCATGCTCAACCCATTCAAGGCCTTATACACCTAAATCAGATCACCATGCAGGTGCCTAGTCTCCAGCCACTGCAATTTGCAGAACTTAAGCCTCTCTTGGTAAGAGGATCCCTTCATTCCCCTCGCTAATCTTGTTGCCCTTCTCTGTATGCTCAAGAAAATCTACATCTTTCCTAAAATGAGGCCTCCAGACCTGTACGCAGTACTCAAGGCATGGCCTGACCATGCCTTATGGGGACAATCACCTCCTTCTCCCTGCTAGCAAAATTCCTATATATAATTGACAAAACCCCATGACCTGCCCTTGCAGCCTGTCTGCATTGCTTAGAAAACTTCATATCAGACTGCACAATTACTGCCAGGTCATTTTCATTTTCCCACTTTAAGTGTACAGTTGGCATATTTCTCTGGGGTTACTTCTACCCATATGCAGTACTTTGCATTTGTCAAGGTTAAACTTCAGTTGCCACTTCTTAGCCCATCTGCCGAAATTATCTAGATCCTGTTGCTGTAGCACACTGCCATTACTGTCATTAACAACCTTGATAATCTTTGTATCATCTGCAAACTTCGACACTGAGCCTGATATACCTTCATCAATATCATTGATAAATATACAAAACAACAGAGGACCCAACACTGAATCTTGTGTGACTCCACTAATAACATTAGTCCACGAAGAGCAGCACCCATTCTGTCTTCTCCCACTCAACCATCCTTTTATCCATTGTAGCAAGTTACCCTTAATACCATTCTGCTCCAATTTGTACAATAGTTTTCCATGCGCAACAGTGTCAAAAGCTTTCCTGAAATCCAAATATATGATATCAAAATTATTTTTTGCATTCAGTTCCTTTGTAACCATATCATAATATGCTATCAAGTTTTCAGACAAGACTTTCCCTTAACAGATCCATGCTGTGTCTGAATTATTGCTGCAGTCTTGTCTAGATGATCCTGCAATGCATCTTTAACCAGTGACTCCATTATTTTACCCGGAACAGAAGTTAAACTAACCGGTCTGTAATTACTCGTGTCACCCTTCGATCCCCCTTTGTGAATTGGGGATACATTTACACATCTCCAGTTCGTGGGGACCTCCCCTGAGTCCAAGGATGCTCTCATAATTATGGCTAAGGGTTTGCTTAGTTGCTTTGCCATCTCCTTTAATATAACTGGATAGACCCCATCCACCCCAGATGCCTTTCTTATGTTTAACTTCAAACAATTTCTCCTGCACTTTGCTCTCAGTTATTACAAAATCATTAAGCACCCTGCTACAATTTGATAATCTTCTGCCATTTTCAAACATTAATAACTCCTCATGTGAATGTAGATGCAAAATACTCATTCAGTTTGTTTGCTATCTGAGCAGAATCATCAACAGTCAAACCATCGATATCAAGTGGATCAATCAGATTCATCCTCTTCCTTTTAAAGTTTATATAAGTAAAGAAATCCTTGCTGTTCTTCTTAGCATCTTTTGCCAAAGATTTTTCGTAATCTGCCTTCGCCTGCCTAACCTCCTTTGTGACCTGATTACAGACTAGCTTATATCTGCCATAGGCTTCTGAGTCGCTTGATAATTTATACGCATGACATGCATTTTTCTTTTCTGTCACGAGTCTCATTAGTTCATTTGATAACCATTTAGGCTAGTAAAGGATAGCGAATGCTTAGAATTAGGCCTAAACCTTGAACAATATTTCTTAATAGGAATGAAACTTTTAGTAGCTTCCACTATTAATTCCTTGAATGCTTCCCACTTAGAATTTACTGTTGGTAACATCATCATCAGTTGATCCCACTGTACAGAATTTAAAAACTGTCTGAGACCACAGTACTCACCTTTACCCCTGATGGTAATTATATCTTTAAGTAAATCCCACATCTTTACACCACAATCACTGCCATCTAGTGGTTCCTTTATCTGCAAATTCTTAATAAAAGAATGATCACTGCCGATAACCAGATCAAGAGTATTACCCTCTCTGGTTGCCCCTTGAACATGCTGCTGCACAAAACAATAATCCAATAAATCCACAAAAGTCTTACTAGTGCGAGAGTGACCAACCCACAAGCTCCAGTCAATATCGGGGAAGTTAAAATCCTCCATTATAAGACATTCTGATTTACTAGCACACTCTACTTCTCTGTACAATTGTTCATTGTACGCATTCGAGTCATTAGGCCTATAACACCCTCCTACTCTTATTTTTGCTTTCGCAGTATTTATGTCACACCAAACTGACTCAACAGTGCACTGTTCATCTATATCAAAGATGATGCACTTGTTTTGATTTCATGTTTTTGCTAATTAACAGCATAACACCTCTTTCCTTCCTATCCTGTCTGCACACATTGTACTCCCCAAATTCCAGTTTTGCATTCCTTATATCTGTGTGACACCACGTCTCTGCTATTCCAACAATATTCACCTTTGATGTCTTGACCAACACTTTAAATTCATCAAATTTATTTACTATACTTCTAGCATTGGTATACATGCAAGTATACATGTACCTATCCTTATTATTAGTTACCATAACACACCCCATATACCCACCTGTTTCACAATGACTGCCATTAGTCCCAGAATCCACCAGCACCAGGTCGCTACTTATTCTAATAGAAGTTGTGCAAGAATCACCTTCACCTCTGCCTGCAGCTACTTTTAGCCTGTGAATCCCCCTCAAGCTAGCAGTTTGCCGACCTACCTAACACTGCCTCGACAGAATCAGCAAATATTCTTGCACCCTTTCTATTTAAGTATATCCCATCCCTGTAGAAGCAGTCACTCCTGTTAACAAGTTCACAGATGATACGAAGGTCGGCAGGGTTATTAATGACACTACACTGCTGCAACATGATCTAGAACAGTTGAGCAGGTGGGCTGAGAGGGCATAACTGAAGTTTAACATTGACAAATGTAAAGTTCTGCATATGGGGAGCAGTAACCCCAGAGTAACGTATCAACTGTGTGGTAATATGCTGAATGTGGTGGAGAGTAAAAAGGACCTGGGGGTAATTATTCAGGCAGATATGAAGTTTTCTGAGCAGTGCAGAAGGTCTGCAAGAGTAGCTCATGGTGTCTTGTCAATGATATACAGGAATTTTTCTAGAAGGGAAAATGAGGTGATTATCCCCTTGTATAAGGCAATAGTCAGGCCACACCTTGAGTGCTGTATACAGGTCTGTATGTCTCATTTTAGGATGGATGTAGAGCTGTTGGAACGAGTACAGAGAAGGGCAACAAGATTAGTGAAGGAATAAAGGGTTGCTCTTACAAAAAAAGGCAAATTACAGTGTCTGGAGACTAGGCACCTGCGAGGTGATCTGACTGAGGAATATAAAGCCTTCAATGGTTTGAGCACGCTCAATGCTAATGGGATTCCTTCTCTTGCTCAGAATAATCGCCTGAGAGGGCATAAATTGAAATTGAGGAAAGATAGTTGTAGGATAGATGTGTGGAAGTTTGCTTTTAGCCAGAGGGTGGTTGATTGCTGGAACAAACTTCCATCTGTCATTGTAGAAGTTGATAGCTTAAATAGATTCAAGACAGATCTAGACAAACATTTGGAGTGAGTAGATGGGTGAAATGAGAAGGGTGTGTGTTTGTGTGTGTGTTTTTTTTTTTTTTTTTTTGGTTATGCTATATAAGCTTGCATCATCCGCCTTTTGCTAATGCTAACATGAGATATTACAATAATGATGTCAATGTACAAACTTTGGTTTGTCTAAAAATCCACTAACCAATATTACAGTTTGCATTTTACATAGTTTGAAGTTTTCTGCCCTAAAATAGGTTAGAAACAAAATTATTAATACAGCATTTCTGATTTAATTCTTTTGGTTCTATCTGTGTAGTATTTTATCCCATTTGTTCATTATTTATGTTTCTATGCATTTTAATTATAACTTGTGTATTCTACATAGAAGACTTGCATTTTATTTCAGTTTGCATATTCAACTGTATTTTGCAAACTTTTTTTAAGTGCTGAGTATGTTGTGGGTATTTCGTTTGTAATTTCTCAAATCAATTAGAGTCTTTTTTTATAATTTGGCTATAACAAGAATCTGTTATGAGAATTTTTTCCCCCTTAGGTTTCAATATAGTCTATTTTTACTGTGCATTTCTTACCTTCCTGAGACCATAATATATACATAGGCTGGCCAATTTCTTCGTGAAGTTTCACATTATCCCACAAGCAGTGAACGATCACATTCCGACTATCTCCACTTTGCCAAGATTCAGGAATCTAAAAATTAAAATCAATTTTTTTTTTTTTTTTTTTTAAATTTTGAATTCAAATTACCATTAAGGAAATTAAATTACTTATTCTATTCTAATACAATAGCTCTCACCCACCTTTTTACACAGCACTACAGAAATGCAATCCAGTTTTTCAAACTGGTGATTTTCAAATAGTGTTTTACTAGTGAAAATAAGGAACATCCCTTTCTGATGTCAATATGCGAATAGGATGCTACAAAATTAAAGGCGCAATTTAAAGCAGAATAAAGTGGAATCAGGGTAGTATGAATCTTACTAATCCAATATAAATTCTGGTTTTAAGGATTATTATATCTGGCTGAAGTTCACAGCTGAGAGAACACAGTTCCAAGGGCATTTGCAATCTCTGCAGGGGAAGAGAGCTCATGCCCACTGCAATTGAGAATAGAAGGATAATGGAGTGAATTTGCCATTTAGCTGGTGTCTATTTTTATTAATCGAAGAAGCAAATCTAATCCACGAGTCTTTCTTAGCTTTTTTTTGTGGGGTATGAGCCTTTGCTCCAAGTTTTTTATAATTAATTAGATTTGATAGTAGTAGTAGAATGTTTGAATTCTGCATGTTACTGAGTAATGATTTCTATTAAGCAGATCGTCAAGTGTTATCCACTCTGTATTCAACTAGAGGGTCGGATAGCAAATGAAGAGGTCGAATGCATGTGCTGATTTTGTAGGAAGGGAGATATAAGTTGGCGAGCCAGTATTCAGTGTCCTTCGATAGCATATGTTGATTAATATTTCAATGAGCTGTCTTTGTCCATCTTTGAATGGAGAGTCCCGTAATGGATGGTATCTACTGAAGTCATCCAATAAACAGAAAGGAAATAGCAACTGCAAAACTAGATCTTTGAGTTCTTGGATGGGTGACATATCAAAAATAGTGTTAAATCAATGCCTATTACATGTGCAGCAATGGCTTCTAAATAGGTCTGGATGGAATCTTTAAGTCTACTGGAATTGCAACACTACTGTGGATGGAGGAGGAGCTGAATTTCTGTCCTTCTGATATAAAATGTAATTTTTGACCTTGGGAGTCATTTGACAAAAGACTTGCAAACAAAAGACTGAGTTCATAGCAGGATATCAAATAAATGTATGATGCATCACTTAGTTTTGAAAGAGGGAAATGATTCTTACAGAAAATTAAATACTATATATAATAATAATAAATGACACTATTATACCATGCGAAATTATTAAAAATTAAGTTTTATTAAACTCATACAATATAAGCTCAATTTATACACTAAATCGTCAGAATGCAATGGTTCAGGATTCTTACCGAATCCCATCACCAGACCATAAATACTGGGGGGGGGGGGGGGGTGACAGGATCATTTGCCAAGTCAAGATGGAAGTCAAGGATTTCTGTCAGTGTTCCTTTCTTTAAGTTATGGAAGAGACCTTGCTTAATCACCTCAAGGTAGAGGGGCATAAATCCAGCTAGGCCCTGAAGGGCTGGCATAATCAAGGTAGGTAGGACTTGGTAACTGTGTGGAGCATAGCTCACTGGATGGAATCAAGCTTTGTCTTATGTCGGTGGGTCTTGTGCAACACAGTGAAGCTCTGTACCAAACAATGGGCAAGAAAATGGAGTTGTATATTAACACTATGGCTGTACATTTAAGGCCCTAGTCTATCCTCCAAAATCTGGCAATCATTGCTGTGTATTTCCTGATTTTGGTCAAAACATAAACAAGGTGTGGAAAGAATATAAGTTTAAGTTTCACGTCAAATATGATTCCCACATATTTTATCTCCGGGTAGAGTCCGATAGGTTTTTTGGCGATCTTGACTGAAGGAGGTCTGGTTAAATGGAGAGATCCTTTAAGCACGATTCATTTAGTTTTCTCACCAGATATGAGAAGCCTGTGGGTTGCTGTCTAAGTTTGGAGTTTTGTAAGGGCCTTATCCTATACTAGGTTTGCCTTATCCTCCAAGCAAGGCCCTGGAGTTGGCGTGCACTGCCAAAACCAGATTATTGGCAAAGGTAAGGGACTCTATGCACCTGAGGTTCATCAAACGGAACTCATCCAAGACAAAGGACCAGAAGGATCTAAGGACACAGCCCTAACGGTAACCCCAAGTGACTAGTCTTTTGATATGCTGGTACTTGGCAGAGATTGTGGCCTTTCTTTGGTCAAGGTAAGAAGAGATACATCTGTAAAGGTTTTGAGGTATATTAGAGAGTCTCAGCCTTTTAAGGTGCTGGCCAAGGAGAATTTAGCAGGCAGGGTTGTCAGTGGCTGTGGTGATGAGATGTATGGCATCGACTGTACTGAAGCCCTGTCTAGCCAAACTGATGCAGGGAGGCCAGGTTGGAATTATGGTAGTGTCTCTGCAACCAGAGGCAAAAATTTTTTTAAGATTTTAGAGAGAGGATAGAAAGCAGGGCAATTGGACAGCATGAGCTAGGATTTTCTGGACTCAATGTTTATAATTAAGATTAATAATTAGCTTAATGTTTGCTTCCTTCCAGATGATGGGAAAGAGGCCAAACTCTAGCCATATGTTGAAGACAGTCAAAAGGTACTGTGGGAACTTTTCAGCAAAGTTTTTTATAACGTCTACTTCAAGGAGGTCAAGTCCAGGTTTTGTTCTCCCTAGTTTTGGAGAGTGCAGTTTGAAATTCATCCAGCTGGAAAGGATCTTTAGTGTGTTTAGTTAAGTATTCATTGTTTCTTGAGATGATGAGGTACTATTCATTGGTAACTGGGCCATCATCAGTCGGAAAAATAGAGCCCAACATGTTGTTGGCTGATTCAACCCAAGTTAGGTAGGGTGAGTGATCCATCAGATTTGCATGTAGAGAATAGGACTTCTTGCTTGGGGGGCTTGTTGGTCACAAAACAAAATTCCTCAGGGATCATTACTATCTGTTGTGGAAACAAGGTCCTGCCAAGACTTCATTTTGCATTTCCTAATGCTGCTATTGTAAGCATTTCGGAGTGCTCTATAAGGGTCTCTGGCCACATCGATTTCAACCTGAGGAAGGGAAGCACGAGTCCTTAGGATTTGCAGGCACAGTGTATGGCTCTCCTGTTGTTCGGCCTGGGTTCCACCAGAAAACAGCAGAGTGAAGTGGTTTCTGCTTTGGTATGGCTGCAGTAGAGGCTTGTTGGATAATTCGAGTAAATTCAATAGCACTGTTTTCAGGTGTGGTTTAGAGAACCTACGAAGGTCTGGCAGAAGGATGACCAGAGCTTGACGAAAACCATTCCAGTCAGCTCTCTTGGTGACTGGAATGGTTGCTGAATCTCATCAGGGAATGGGGAAACGCTCTGTGAAGGTGATCACTCTGTGGCCAGAAGTTGCCCATACCTCGTTCACTTTCCAATTTGAGAATTTACACTATGGTTGGAGTGGCAATCGTGACATCAACGTTACTTTCCCACAGGATTCTGCTAAAAGTGGGAATATTACCTGCTAGATTCAGAGTGTGAAGATTTATTGAGAGGATGTAATTGTAGAGAACTCGGCCATTCCTGATAGCTCAGTGGTCCAGTACAAAGCTGTGCCACATGGGGAGTGGCAGTTTGCATCAATTGCTATCAGCAGTTTAGCCCCTAGAAGAGCATCTAGGGCAGTCTGGATGATGTTGATAGAGCGAGAAATATTTTCTTCAGTTCTGCTGTAGATGGAGAGGACGTGGATGGACCCTAGAGTGGAGGTGATCTGAGCACAAGCACTGATAGGTATGCACAATGTAGTAATTTTCGTGACCATGATATCAGTAATTTTAACTGACAACTGCCACCCATGGGGTGTCCACGGAGAATTTTATTATATGGTAACAGTTTGTATAGCTCGTTACTTTACCCATATGAGAATAGGGTTCTTGTAGAAGGAGGACATCTAGTTGTTCCTCCTGTGCCTATAATTTGATCTCTTCAGCCACTGCTCTGGCTCTTTGTATGGTTAGTTGCCTGAATTTAGCATTAGCATTAGTAGAGGCATATGATGCAAGAAAGCAAGATTATTCAGCATCAGCCAAAAAAAAAAAAAAAAACCCCACTCCCATTTCACCCATCTGTTCGTTCGAAATACCTGTCCAGTTGAGCTTTAAATTTGTTTAGGCTATCAACTTCTACAACAAGTGATGGAAGTCGGTTCCACCAACCAACCACCTGTTGGCCAAAGGCAAATTTCCGCACATCTATCTGACATCCGTCCTTCCTCAATTTGAATTTATGCCCTCTGAGGTGATTATTCTGAGCAAGATGAAGAATCCCATTGGCATTGAGCATGCTCAAACCATTCAAAGCCTTATACACCTCTATCAGATCACCTCGCCGGTGCCTAGTCTCCAGACTCTGTAATTTGCAAAACTTAAGCCTTTCTTCGTAAGAGCAACCCTTTGTTCCATTCACTAATCTTGTTGCCCTTCTCTGTACCCGTTCCAGCAGTTCTACATCCTTCTTGAAATGAGGCCTCCAGACCTGTATACAGTACTCAAGATGTGGCCTAACCATTGCCTTATACAAGGGAATAATCACCTCCTTATCCCTGCTAGAAAAATTCCTGTATATCATTGACAAGACACCATGAGCTACTCTTGCAGCTCGTCTGCACTGCTCAGAGAACTTCATATCTGCCTGCACAATTACCCCCAGGTCCTTTTCATTCTCCACCACTGTCAGTGTAGTACCGCAGAGTTGATACGTTGCTCTGGGGTTACTGTTTCCCATATGTAGTACTTTACATTTGTCAATGTTAAACTTCATTTGCCACCTCTCAGCCCATCTGTTCAACCTTTCCAGATCCTGTTGCAGCAGCATAGCGTCAGTAGTGTCCTTAACGACCCTGCCAACCTTTGTATCATCTGCAAACTTGGACATTAAACTTGATATCCCATCATCAATATCATTCATAAACACCGAAAACAACAACGGACCCAACACTGAACCTTGAGGAACTCCACTAATAACATTAGTCCACGTTGAGCAGTGTCCATTGATTACCACTCTCTGTCTTCTGCCACTCAACCAACCCCTTATCCATAGCAGCAATTTGCCTCCAATGCCACACTGCTCCAATTTGTGCAGCAGTCTTCCATGTGCAACAGTATCAAAAGCCTTTCTAAGATCCAAATATATAATATCAAAGTTATTCCCTGCATCCAGTTCTTTTGTGACTACATCATAGTATCCAATCAAATTGGTCAGGCAAGACCTGCCCTTAACAAAACCATGCTGCGTCTGAGCTATAACTGAATTCTTGTCTAGATGATCCTGCAGTGCTTCTTTAACCAGTGCCTCCATTAATTTACCTGGAACAGAAGTTAAACTAACAGGTCTATAATTACTTGTGTCAGCCTTTGATCCTCCTTTGTGAATTGGGGTTACATTTGCACATCTCCAGTCTATGGGTACCTCCCCTGAGTCCAAAGAAGCACTCATAATTATGGCTAGGGGTTTGCATACTTCCTTTGCTGCCTCCTTTAATATAACTGGATAGATCCCATCCACCCCAGGTGCCTTTTTTATGTTTATCCTCAACAATCTCTCCTCCACTTTCCTCTCAGTTATTACAAAATCATCCAGCTCACTGCCAATGTTTACTTTACCTACATCATTCTCCTTCCTGAATAACTCCTCATGCATGAATGTAGATGCAAAATACTCGTTTAGATTGTTAGCCACCTGAGCAGGATCCTCAACTGTTGAACCATCAATATCCAGTGGACCAATCTGATTCATCCCTTTCCTTCTCGAGTTCAAATATGTAAAGAACTCGTTTCTGTTTTTCTTTGCATCCTTTGCCAAGGATTTTTCGTAGTCTGCCTTTGCCTGCCTAATCTCCTTTGTGACTTGGTTACAGAGCAACTTATATCTATCATAGGCTTCCATGTCACCCATTAATTTGTATGTATCCCATGCATTTTTTTTCTTCTCTGCCACATGTCTCATTAATTCATCTGACAACCATTTAGGCCTAAACCTTGAACAATATTTCTTAGTTGGTATGTAAAGCCTGGTAGCCTCCAAGATTAGTTCCTTGAATGCTTCCCATTTTGAGTTTGCTGTTGGTAACATCATCAGTTGGTCCCACTGTATAGAATTTAAATACAGTCTCAGACCATCATAGTCGACTTTACGAAAACAAAAACCCTTCCCTTTACCTCTGATGGTAGTTACCTCCTTGAGTAAATCCCACTTCAACACACTGTGATCACTGCCACCTAGTGGTTCATTTATCTGCAGATTCTTAATGCATGAAGAATCACTACTGATAATCAGATCAAGAGTATTGCTCCCTCTTGTTGCCTCCCGAACATGCTGATGTAGAAAACAATCATCCAATAAATCCACAAAAGCCTTGCTAGTGTGCGAGTGACCAATCCACAAATTCCAGTCAATATCTGGGAAATTAAAATCCCCCATTATAAGACTCTCTGATTTACTGGCCCACTCTATTTCCCTGTACAATATCTTATTATACTCATCAGAGTCATTAGGCCTATAGCACACTCCTACTCTCAATTTTGATTTCCCTATGCTTATGTCACACCAGACTGACTCGACACTGCCCTGTCCATCGATGTTGACTGGCTTCACTTCCTTGGACTTTATGTGTTTCTTAATTAATAGCATAACCCCTCCTCCCCTCCTGTCCTGTCTATCCTTTCTATACACATTGTATTCCCCAAATTCCAGTTCCGCATTACTTATATCTGTGTGACACCACGTCTCTGATATCCCAACAATATCTGCCTTTGATGTTTTGAGCAATACCTCAAATTCATCAAATTTATTTACCAAACTCCTAGCATTGGTGTACACGCAGGTATACATGCACCTGTTTCTATTCTTAGCTACCCTAACACAACCCATGTGTTTACTTGTACCGCAATGACTACCAGCAGTCTCTGAAATATCCTGCATCTTGTTTTCCAGGCTTCTGCTCATTTCAATAGAAGCAGTGCAACAATCACTTCCACCTCTGCCAGTGGCTACTGTTAATCTATTAGTCCTTGTATCCCTTGTATTTGAGGTTGTGTGTAGTTGCTGAATTTGATCTTGTATCTACAATTAGTACATGATTGATGTATGCTCTTGGCCTTAAAGTAAATAGCACAGTTTGAATCCTGTATGGAGTGCAGGTGAGGTAACTTTATACTTGCTCTGAGAATGACCAAATTTTTGGCATTCCCAGAGTACATGTAGGATTTGGACTGTATAGACACACATGCCAATGTAAATAACCAGCTTTAACCGAGGTAGGAAAATTGTATTGAATGTTAAAATGATTATGTGATGGGATTAATCTGCCATTTTTTTGGAGTATAATTATATTATTTTTGCTTGTTTAATTCCTTGTCTAGTTGCACTTCTGACATATTTAGTAGATTTCATTTTCTTATAACTTCCTTCCTACATACTCATTGTAGTATGTAGGGGTAACTTGTACTAGTATTCCACCTAAGGAAGAAATTTTTAATAACGGTTCTGAATGCCTTGGTTGGGCCGTTTCTATCAATAAATCCCCTGACTGAAGCTGTTTTACTATTTTGGGTGAACCTGCTGCAATTTTTAAGCTTCTCTAAATAGTAAATGGAGAGAATCTGCACACTGATTGAGTTGATAAAAAATTCAATATTAGAAACAGTTGGAATTTACTAGCCTTTCAGGAGAGAAGAGGTCATGATTGGTTTCTTGTGGTCAAAACATTGAGAATGTTTTGACCACAAAACATTCTCAAAATTGATGAATGTCCACGATTGTTTCTTTTAGTCATTGGAAGTTGGCTTTACTACCCAGTGTTTCCAAGACATGCCACACCACAGGAGGCAGTAACAGTTCAAAAAATTGACACATGGCACATTCACCAGAGAACCAAGACGTATTAACATCAGTGTGTAAGTTAATGAAGAAGAGAAGGTAGCTTTCCTTCGTCAAAGTTGTTCATAGATCATTAGACAATTTACTTTTAATAAAATCCAAAGAAAAATTGCAGAACTCACTAGGAATTGTCACTTTATGAGTGAATGCGTGCAAGTGAGTGTATTCGTAGTCTGGCAGGTATCAATAGTGGTCTCAGGTAGGGACTAAAGGAGCTATAGCCCCCACAATCAATATAATGTCGATTTTTTACTGCTACATGATGACTGTCAGAACACCTCTTTAGTCCCCCTTAACTGCCTGACTACCTTTTCCAATATCCTAGGACCACCACTGGTAGGCAGTATATATTTTCTCATTTGGGAATAAATAAAGTTTTGTAGGTAGGATGGTCAGACACAGTGCAGCTCACAAGTATATTGTAAACTGTTTAGGTGAGAGGGAGAGGAAGCTCATGTGCTTCAATATATAAGCTCTGTATTGGTGACATATAGAAATTGCCTATGGCAATTTGATGAGCATTGTGATGAATCAGGTCAGTCACTGAAGGGCACTCTGCCATGCTAATTCATATAGTTCGGTGCAGCAATCAGTTAAGATTTTTCATACGTTTGATTCTTACTTAGCATATATATTCAATAGACTAATTTTTTTGTCCATTTATTCCTAAGAATTTTTAGAAAATGTTGCACATCCCCACAGACTGGAGATGTGAAAATGTATTGCTAATTCACAAAGGGGGGGGGGTGAGCTAAGGGACACAAGTAATTACAGACTAGTTATTTTACCTTCTGTTCCGGGGACAATAATAGATTTGCTGGTTAAAGATGCATTGCAGGATCATCTAGACAAGACTGCAGTAATCAGACACAGCATGGGTTTGTTAAGGGAAAGTCTTGTCTGACAAATTTTATTGGATACTATGATGTGGTTATAAAGGAACTGGATGCAAAAAATTATTTTGATATCACATGCTTGGATTTCAGGAAAGCTTTTGACACCTTTGCACATGGAAGACTACTGTACAAATTGGAGCAGCATGGTGTTAAGGGCAAGTTTAAAGGGTGATTCAGTGCGGTGAATTGCAGAGTTTGGACACTGCTCTTTGTGGACTAATGTTATTAGTGGAGTCTGCCAGTGGTCCAAACACTGGCAGATTCCACTAATAACATTATCAGTTCTATGCGGGGTATTGCTGTATACAAAACTGTTGTTTTGTATAAGGCAATACTTGCATAGAACTGATAATTGGTACCAAAACTATTCCGTGTTATGTGTAACCGTGCTGACTGTGGTATAATTATAATGGGTTTTAATTGAATGCGTACCAGAGAAAGTCTATAAACAAATTATAATAAATCTATAAACAATTTGCACTTGATAGCCAATTAAAAGGATTTGAAATTTAAAAAAAATTGCAAAAAATTTTATTAATGAAAAGGTAACATCATGAGAGATGAGAAAAAAATCTTTAAAAAAGCAGTTGTTTATTTAGATATTTCAATAATGAAGTCTGGTGAATCCATCTCTTCTTTTTCTCAGCGTACAAGTCTTTGTAGCATTGAATCCCATTTCGTAAAATTTGCCGTATCTTGATGCTATGTTCAACATTCGGATTTCCATTCATAATTGCCTCACAGGGCATGTCAACCCACCAAAAAACTTTCTCCAGTTCTTCTGTTGAAAACTGTTTTGGTGGCACTTCAGTGTTATCCACTTCAGAACTGTTTTCCTCTTCTGCATATGTAGTTTGCTCATCAATTTCAAGGAGAGTTGCATCATCTAAGTTGCATGTGAGTCAATCCAGTCACGTACATTGGCAATGTCCAACGTTTCAAATCACAAGTCTTTTCCAACCTTCACAATGTCTTCAGCAATTATATGAACTTGCTATTCAAAACCAGTGAAATCATTTACCAAATGGGGCAAAACAATCTGCCAAACAGAATGCATGTTGTTGGCAGTGATTTCTAGCCAAGATGCAGATATACTTTCGATCATATTTAAAGGGATATAAAATAAATTTTGAAATGAAAAGTTTGAAAAACTATCATGTCACTCATCAGGATGGAATTAAGAATACTGAACACTGTTGCACATTGCAGCTGACTGCCCGAAGGGAGCTATTGTCACATGTGCATGGTAGACAATAGAGTTGGCACCACAGCAAATATGTACTGTACCTAGGCTATGACAACGCAGCATATGTGTATAGTACCTGGCTAGGCTAGGCTATTGAATGAGTTTTAATATGTACAGTAAATTTTCAACTTAAACTTAATTGAAAACCATGTTATAGTGAAACCAGTGCTGTTTGAAGCTGTAAACGAGGTATTTCTGTATTTATCAGTGATATTGATGAAGGCGCATCAGGGTTAATATCGAAGTTTGCAGATGATACAAAGGTTGGCAGGGTTGTTAATGACAGTAATGGCAGTGTACTACTGCAACAGGATTTAGAAAAGTTGGGCAGATGGGATGAAAGGTGGTGACTGAAGTTTAACATTGACAAATGCAAAATACTGCATATGAGTAGAAAATGAAAAAGGCCTGGGAGTAATTGTGCAGTCAGGCTGCCAGAGTAGGTCATGCGGTATTGTCAATGATATACAGAAATTTTGGTAGTAGGGAAAAAGGAGGTGATTATCCCTTTGTATAAGGCAAAGGTCAGGCCATGCCTTGAGTGCTGTGTACAGGTCTGGAGGCCTCATTTTAGGAAGGATGTAGAGTTGCTTGAAAGAGTACAGAGAAGGGCAACAAGATTAGTGAGGGGAATGAAGGGATTAAGAGAGGCTTAAGTTCTGCAAATTACAGTGATTGGAGACAAGGCACCTTCGAGTTGATTTGATTGAGGCATATAAGCCCTTGAATAGCTTCAGTAGGCTCAATTCTGATGGGTTTCTTCCTCTTGCTCAGATTATGAACCTTAGGGGGGAAAATTCAAATTAAGGAAATGCAGTTATAGAATAGACATGCAGAAATTTGCCTTTAGCCAGTGGGTAGTTGATTGCTGGAACAAACTTCCATCTGTCATTGTGGAAGTTGGTGGCTTAAATAAATTCAAGGAGGATGCTGGAAACACAAAACTAATTTATTTGTTATTTTTTGTTAATAGAGCTTGTCTTTGCGTTTTTGGATTTTTCATAAACTAAACAAAAAACAAATGTATGCAGGGACAAATGTTTAGAGGGAATGCACGTATGAAATGTTTTTTTTTTTTTTTTTTTTTTGCTTATGCTAAGCCTGAATCTTCCTTGCACTATATGGTTAATACTAACATTTTTACAAAATGCCTGTTTTTTTGTTGAATGGAAGATCATAAATAGCAGTCCGCATGTTGACTTATTTTTGGGGTTTTGGCTGAGCCGAGTTTTGTGTCAGTTTGGCAATCAGAACAGCTCTGCAGACAAGACTCCTATGATAAATGATATATATTATTCTTTTTCATACTCTTTTAGATCTGAGTTAGTATTTTTATTTGCTAGGCTACTGGTCAAACCTATGAAAGCAAGAGCATATCAGTTAGTGTGGTTAAAACAAAAACTAATTTATTTGTTATTTTTTGTTAATGGAACTTGTCTTTGCATTTTTGGATTTTTCATAAACTAAACAAGAAACAAATGTATGCAGGGATACTAAAATACTAACAGATGTATGCAGGGATACTAAAAGATGCTGCACCAAAAACCTGATTGCACATTTAGTTTAAGGTTAATGGTTGAGACTTTCAGTACCTTCAATATCTAGAGATGCAGTTTTACTCAAGTAACTTTGGAAATGAAGTTTCTCTTTACCTGAAATTATATGTGGGAAGTACTTCTCAGGTCCAGCACTGGACCTGAGAAGTACTTGTGTTACTATTTTTCTTTTTTTTTTTTATATAACTGTTGCTGTTTCTGCTATAGAAATTAGATACTCTATTTTGTTTAATTATTACATAAAATTGTTTTGTGTTCCAATTATTATAATCAGTGATGTAAAATGGTTTAGTCTATTATTATTTCTTTATTTTTTTGACAAAATATACTGATGTGTGCATTCATAAATTTGAATTCATTTGAATTTTTGCATGCTTAAGTTTTTTAAACTGGAAAATGAAAGTGACTAATAGTTTCATGTTTATGTTTTATTCTTATTTTCAGCAGCAGTAATAAAAGTTTTATAACATTGAAAATTATATGTCAAAAAAAAAAAAAAAAAAAACATTTTCAAATTTTTTTGTTAAAAAATTACACTGACAAAGTACTGCAAGTAGAATTTAAAAAAAAGAAAGAAAAAAATAAACCTTTTTTTCATAAATATATAAAAAAAGGTTAGCTAAGCACAGAAGTCTGTATTTAATAATGTAAGGTTATGTTTGTCAGATAGGGATTTCACTAGTTGTTCACATTTATCTTTATATAGATAACTACAAAGGTCAAGTATTGTAGGAAAACTACAAAGGTCAAGTATTGTAGGAAAATGGGGGGGGGGGGGGAGAACTATATTTTTCTAGTTTTTTTTTCCTTTATGTTTCGATGCACCTTTTTTATTTTACAAGGAAACAATGCAAGGTCTGGTACTACGTAATCTGTTTGTACACCACAATGGATGATGTCTATTGAATTCTTACAGTAAGATGAAATGGTTCAACAGCAGCAGAATAACATGATCTTTCAACTCATTCATAATAAACATGTGATTTTTCAAGAGATGCATGGAGGAAAAAATTAAAGTGATTCCAAGTACAGCATGTAGTTACTGCTTCTAAGTCCACAGTGAGAAACAACTGGCTGGAACCCCCAGAATCTAGTAGTATGGCTGTACCACCATGTGTAGCAGTTTCATTGTTTCTACCTTGTCTGTGAAATTTTGAACAAGGGGATTACTTACAGATTTAAGTTTGTTTCTAACAAACAGATGCTCATAAGCTGGTTGATAACATTTTCACACTGAGCTGCAAATGTATACTTATTTCTAGGTGTGCGCATTATTATGAAATTCATCCATTCTTTTGGGAAGATGTTTATTCCCGCATTCAACATGTTTGATTCTAAACTGAGATTTGGCATAATTTCACACTTAATTAGCACTAACTAAGTTTAACTAATTAACATCTATTTTCATTAAATAAATGCTAATTGCAGTAACCCACTGCTAGGAGGGTTACCAGAATTATTTATCTGCCTGATGCATCACTACTTAAGTAATAGTGATGCACATTATTGCATGCTTGATGTTGTCTTTGTCTGTGGATAGTGTTTAGA